>NC_068355.1:27225895-27573395 GCF_020536995.1 Dreissena polymorpha
GCTCTTTGCCATACCAGAAGTTTTGATGCCGTTCTTAAGGGAGTGTCAATACTTGCCACCAGCCAATGCTCTGGTTACCACCTTCAAAATGAGATTTGTCCTTTGGTGCACTGAAGAGGTGTAAATCGTGCCTATCGGCATCACAATTTACCCCTAAGGGATCTCCCTAAAATGCCAATTATTATAAAACTAACAGAGTCCCTGCTCCCTGTTGGGCGCCTAGGAATAGAACACGATGGGATGAGTTCCTTGTTAAACTTTTGACCGTCTTGATCAAACATACGATTGCCAAATTCCCAAGGGAACTGTCAAACTACAAAAACATGTCAAAGTTGCAGTTCCTCAAAAATCAAAGAACAATTCCGATCCCAAAAAATCTAATCAATCTTGTAGATATAGAAGAAGCACAAATACGTATACAAGAGGCATTAACAAATGGCTAATGGAACAGAAATTGCTTAATTGTGAACATTGTGGTGAAAAGTTACATGATGTCAAACGTGAATTGGTCAGACCGCCCAGTTCCTGATAATAATATTCATCGTAGTGCACATAAAGAGAATCTCTCTTGATAATAACATTTATTAACAACGAGACCTATGAGTTCAAAGCGTCTGTCAATCATCACCACCAACACATACACTACTGTTGGTGTGTTGATATAATCACTATATTTTTACAGTGATGAGCGTGTTCAATTGTGCCACGGAAATTTAGAGGAACACAGAACAACAAAATTTTTCCATAAATACAGAGAACACCATGAAGAATGTGCCATTGTTTTAATCTATGAACCCAATTGCATTTATTAACTTAAAATTACATCTGGGAAATATAATACCATGTCTCTAAGGAACAATTATATTCAGAAAACATGCAGTACATGATGTATGTAGGTAGGCACCTAACATACAACTGCTAGGCACATATAATCATTTTTTGTTTTACATAAATCTGATATTACAGAGAACAAATCATGTTCACCATCATATCAGAGATTTACGTATTAAATGCAAAGAGAGCCTGCGACGCAATGGATGAATCATCTTCGTCAAATCTATTTAAATATAAACAAAAAACAAAATATCTACAAACATGTCAAACAAATATAATCCCAATAAAAAGGTTGTCGGAATAAACATAGAAAATGTATCAAAAATAAATAGACTACTTATAACCTGTATCTTGTCAGCCCACTCTGACCCATCAACAATAGCCACGAGAGGTGTCGCTGAGCAGGGCATAGATGACAGGTCCCTCGACGCAGCGTCATCGGCTTTTGTCTATTCGCCCTGCTCTGGCTGCATCTGTTGAAAGGCACATAAAATCGACAATTTTTACATAAATCTGAAATTACCATCGTCAATCTATTTAACAAATAAACAAAAAACAAATATCTACAAACATGTCAAGCATAAAAAATATAATCCCAATAAAAAGGTTGTCGGAATAAACATAGGAAATTTGTATCAAACATAAATAGACTACTAATACCTTATCTTGTCGGCCCACTCCGACCCATGATTTCAATCTTACTTTACTCTCAATATATGCTGGATAACGGAAAAGCATCTTCATGGGATTGAAGGGTGATGAGTTAAATTGAAAGTTTATGTTGTGTGTTATGTAAATATATACATGTTTCATTGGGTTTTTGTGCATGTAAATACTGTAAAATTAATGTTGGTTGTTATGTAAATATACATGATGTTTAAAGGTTTGTGTTAGCATTGGATATTAATTATTAATATATTATTGCATGTAAATTGTAAATACTGTTAGATTAATGTTGTTGTGTTTTGTAAATATAATGTTCTCTAGTATTAGTTTTTATGCTCTCCGAAATAAAATTTCGGCGGAGCATATAGTTGCCAGTTTGTCCTTCCTTCTGTCACACTTTTGTTACATTTTCTCATAGCACCTTTAAAACTTAACAATCTCTTTCTTATATTTCCAATATTTCTATGAAAGTTATTAACAAATAATTGTTTTCATCATCAGTATATGTTATCTGGCGAAACATGAATACATTTATTTATTTTTTATTATTAATACTTGTAAAACAAATCTTTATTATGTTCAACTTCTTATTAAATTCATGTACATGTATGTATGAATATAACACTGTATTATGTGAATTTGGAATAAGACATCAACTGCGAATGGACATCATTTTGGTGATTTTCTCAAACAAAACTATTCATTTCATGATCTACATATATTTGTAATACATTATCTATATTTAAGCTTAATAAGCAATTTTCCATGACTTTCATTACAGTGATTGAATTTGTATCATTTAAAGTGTATTTTGAAACCGTGTGCATGCCGGCATGGACACAGTATCATTTCATGAGTTTTTTTTGTTTATTAATAAGAAATCAGTTTTGAAGTATAATCAATTTTAATGATGCTATTATATATGCAAGTATATGTTTTAAGTATAATTTGTAAAACTAAAAAAATGCAACATATAAAACTGCATATTATGCACTTTTGATAAAACACAATTTATTCCCAAATTGATGTCTTATTCCCAATTCACATAATACAGTGTTAGATGATCTTTACGCGATCAATATGATGTTTAAATATTCTTATTTGTTCTCACATTGACTTAATGCTTTGTATAACTATTTTGTAAATGACAAAAAACTGTAAAGTTTACGTCAATAAAACAATCTGTGTGTCTGTCTTATTTGGCATGTAAATACCCTTGCATGGACCTCTACCTTATGATGAGGTTTGAGGTCAATGGGGTCAATGTCACTGAGGCTAATAATAGATTCTAATGTCTCACTTTTTTTACAGTTTGTCATAGCACCTTCAATAACTAACCGATCTCCTTCATATTTGGCACGTATGTACCTTGCATGGACCTCTACCTTTTGATTAGGTTTGAAGTTACTGGGGTCAAGGTCACTGAGGCTTATAATAGATTTTTCTGTCACTCTTTTGTTACAGTTTCTTAACAGATCTCTTTCATATTTGGCATGAAGGTACATTGCATGGACCTCTACCTTATGAATAGGTTTGAGGTCATTGGGGTTAAGGTCATTGAGGCTAATAATAGATTCTTCTGTCCACACGTTTGTAACAGTTTCTCATAGCACCTTCAATTCTTTACTGATCTCTTTCATATTTGGCATGTAGGTACCTTGCATGGACCTCTACCTTTTGATGAGGTCACTAGGGTCAAGGTCACCAAGGCTTATAATAGTTTTTTTAGGTGGTTTTTAACACATAGATTGACAAAGCCCGTCATCGGGGAGCATCCATCAGTTTCACTGATATTCTTGTTTTTAAGGCTTTTGTCAGTTGATATTCTAATTTTAAGTAAAATAGCATTTGCAAGCAATATCAGAAATGGAATAATTCTTTGACCGTGAAATAAAATTGTATAACTGAGCAATTGTTAAATTGCTAATAACATTTACAGGGTGCAGCATCAACGGGGTTCAAAATAATGTTGTGGTTACGGTTCCCCAACGGGGCCTATTATTTTGCTGCGACCCTACATCATTATATTCAAAATTAAAAGCCAAAATAAAAAAAATCGCGATAAAATTTAAACTGTACTGGAGGAACGTTTTTTAGCCACATCAACGTTTTTAACGGAGTGCGATTTTTATGCACGCACCGTTAGCATCATCGGCGAGGCACTTTATGTATTAAATGCATAGAGCGTCTGTGTTGCAATGGAGAAATCATCTTTTTTGTCAATGTTATTTAATGTTTTACGTAAATAGTAGTGCTGTGCCTCCGAACACAAGTGACACTCGGATTTTTTGTAGTGCTGTGCCTCCGAACACACGTGACACTCGGATTTTTTTAAAGTGCTGTGCCTCAGAACACACGTGACACTCGGATTTTTTTAAAGTGCTGTTGCCTCCGAACACATGTGACACTCGGATTTTTTTTAAAGTGCTGTGCGTTCCGAACACATGTGACACTCGAAATTTTTTTTAAGTGCTGTGCCTCCGAACACAAGTGACACTCGGATTTTTAAACTACAAATGGGAGAAGAAGCCCGATAAGGTGATATAAGCCGAGCCTAGGAACATTGAATCGGATGGCGCCTGTTGATACCCCTGCCACTGAGCAGCTAATACGAGTTATAACTATAATTAAATGCATCGATTTGATTACCATGCCAATCCTACTAAATTCGATTTAATTCTTTAATATATAGCCATAGATAGTAGAGTGCCCTGTACTCTGACTATTTGATACAGAAAGGTCAATGTTTTATCTTTACCTGAAATAACAACGCGCGATTTGGTTAATTATTACTTTGGTCTTCCAATCAATAAGCGGGTAACAGTCTACTTTCGGACAAAGAGTAAAAATGGCTGAAAAAGTTGTGGCCGAAAAATTGTAATAATCAGATGCGCCTATGAAGCTAAAATAAAAAGTGTGACAGTATTTTGGGTTTCGGGATGGATGCGCCTATGAAGCTAAAATAAAAAGTGTGACAGTATTTTGGGTTCGGGATGGTAGCCCTCCCTATAAAATTACATGTAAACTTTGCTTCACGGACCTGATTTACTCTATTTTTAGCTTACCTGTCACAAAGTTACATGGTGAGCTCACAGTACAGGCAATATGTACTTTGACAAAAACGCGTGTCCACGGTGTTCAATTGTCCCAATGGGTGACATTTTGGGGGGGGGGGGGGGCGGACACACTACTGACCCGCGGTGTTCAGCGAACACCTGAAATTGCCGCGATTGCACGCTATCGTAAACGGGAACACCCGTGATCACCGCGATGCTGCGCAGCCACCGTAAACACCTGTCTGTGAGAGTCATTCACACGTTTTAAATGTACATGTACAAAATAAAATCATATACTTTATGTACATGTTGATATTATGTGCACATTTTATATGTGTACTTAAACTCGGGCAGTACGTTAAGTCGGAAACTGAAACTAAGCGTTTAGATAATCAATACTATTAACTTTTATGGTGTTAATCAATGCAATTGCCCTTTTTGTTTTCACAAAATTGGGTTTCATTTTTCCCGATTTCCAGAAAATGACTTGTACATGTTGCATGAAATCTAAATATAGCGTGTTACAGCGTGTTTGATTTTTATTTCAATCAGATGAAATGTCAATTCCAAATAATTCGCAAGCTACCCCGGTTCTTAGGAAGAAATTCACTACGAAACTTTAAATCGAAATTAAAAGATCCCAATGTTGTCTGCGCTACAAAGATTTTGTGTCAAAAATAAATACACCCATGCCAATTTTTGCGCGCTTTTTATGGTTCAGAACAAAGAAAATGAAAATATCATGGGCATATATACATGTATTTATTTGTGGCTACAATTTGTAACAGAACATGAACTCTACACAACGCGCACACTAGGCGTCAGGTGATTTACGAATGTTGCAATACACCTGTTCTGATTGGGCGCTTATTACATCAAATCTTTAAATAGAAACATGCAGAAATTCATTTGATAGTTTAGAGATATGGCGAATGTTGTGATTTTTGCGTTTCTATCACACTTTTATCTGTTTAAGCGAACACCGTAAAATGAACACCGCAACGAGTGGCGTTTGTCAAAGTACACGTTGCCTGTACTGTATGTGATTGTTTGTTGTCTGGCGTCCATGCGTGCGTCTCTCAACAGTTTGTGTGAACAGTAGAGGTCACAGTTTCAATCCAGTCTTTATAAAATTTGGTCAAAATGTTTATCTTGATGAAATCTGGATTGGGATTGTTTTAGGGTTGTCTGGTAAAAAACTAGGTCACTAGGTCAAAAACTAGGTAACTAGGTCAAATAATAGAACAACCTTGTGTAAACAATAGAGGTCACAGACAGACAAACAGACAGACAGACAGACAGACTTTTTTATTCAAGACTTGCACATTGTACATCGTCTAAACACATATATTTACAACTAATATGTCAACATGTTTTCATCAAATATGTATGAAATTAAGTCAGAATGTTATCTTGATGAAATCTGGGTTGGATTGTATTTGGGTCATTTGGGGTCAAAAACTAGGCCACTAGGTCAAATAATAGAAAAACGTTGTGTAGGCAATAGAGGTCACAGTTTTCATATATAATTCGATGAGAATGTTTATTTTGATGAAATCTGGGTTGGGATTGTATTTGGGTCATCTGGGGTCAAAAACTAGGTCACTAGGTCAAATGATAGAAAAACCTTGTGTAGACAATACAGGTCACAGTTTTCATCCAATCTTTATGAAATTTAACCGGAATGTTTATCTTGATGATATCTGGATTGGTGGTTTATTTAGTTCAAATAGGGTTAAAAACTAGGTCAAATCAACAACGACGGGTAAGACACCCCCGAACTCAGAGTTTCGGTTCGAGGGTGGGGAGGTGCTGATGTGTCACTCCTTAATGTGGCTTCCTGTGAACGCTTTGTTCTCAGGGAACGGTCCAAAGCCCGTGTAAACACAGATGGGGAAGAACACAATTTATGTGAGTAGGAATATAAACATACTAATGAAACATTTCCAATCGATGTTTACATTTAGCATTTGTTATGCGTTATTTTGCCATTTACAGGCGACTTTTCACCCAAGAAAAACTACATCGCAGTCAGCGCACCAGGTAAAAGGCCTGGTAAATGGCCCAAATATCAGCCTCAGCGTAGTTTCTTTTCCTGTTCTTCTTAACTTTAATTTTATTTGATATTGAAATATATGTATTATATATAATATGTTTTTTACACATTTTATATAAATTCATAGATATTTAACAAAATCGTATAATCTCGCTTTAAAATTCTTGTTGTTAGTTTAAAAGTTATTTAGCAGTTTTAAAGTTGTTCTGTTGACTCAAGTTGATGGTGTTTCTCCAACTGATGAGTCCCGGAAACACGGTACGAGTCGACAAAACATTAACAGTAAGTAAAGTTTGTAACTTCTGGTCATAAGCATTATTTCAATATGACCTACTGTAAGAGAAAGACGTATGGGAACCTTTTTATGCCCTCAAAGGGTGGCATATAGTTTTTGAACTGTCTCTCTCTCTGTCAGTCTATCTGTCCGTCCGAAAACTTTAACATTGGTCAATATTTTTGCAAATTTGAAGATAGCAACTTGATATATGGCATGCATGTCTATCTCATGGACCTGCAAATTTTGACAGGTGAAATGTCAAGGTCATTCTTCAAGGTCAAAGATCAAATATATGGCTTCAAAGTGGTGCAGAAGGGGGCATTGTGTTTCTGACTAACACATCTTTTCTTATACCCTACTTAAAAGCAATTATTAATTAATGTAATTTTTGTGCTTCATCCAGAAGTTCACAAGTTTACTTTCTGTAATATTGGGCAGTCTGCAAAATTAACCCAAAGCCTGATTGCCAATGCGATGAAATCTCGGCACTAGCGATAGAAAAATTGAATATATATTGCCTGAATTGCAATGAAAAAAATTCAGAGCAAATAAACCAATTACATGTTATAATCAATTACGCATTCCAGGTGTATATTCTTACAGTGACAACGCTTAATTACTTCCCTTAATTTTCTATCATTAGTCATATCCATTAGATATTATAGAGAGTGTAAAGTCTGGCTCGCCTATTTAAAAGTAATACTTTTGGTAAACTGAACTTGCATTCTACGCCGATAAATAAAATAATAGTGCGAGGGGTTTTATACATTAAGTAAAACGTTTAAATTTCTTTATTACAATAGCTTTGAAATAACGAAATAACCGTAACAGTGTTTATCATTCATATCATAAATAATGAAAATAATATTTCAAAATATTATATTGTAAAAATCTCTCAGTGTCAGATGTGATGGAATAAAAGTTTGAAACCTGGGATACTGATTAGTATGCAATCTTACCCCCCCCCCCCCCAATTGCAATTGATATATAACGACTGTTGATATTACTTTCATAATAATGTCACTGTAAATTATTTTTTCTGGACATGAAACTCTTCTGGCTATGACATTTTCAAAGATTCATAGCCACATTGGCTATGAAGACAAAAACTTAGTTTTTCAGACTGATATTGGGACGAAACACACCAGATGTTCGGGTCCATAATTTTCAAAATCCTCAAATATGAAATAGTTAAAACGCAAATTTACTTAAGGTTTTCCAAAATTTAGCAATTATAAATGTTTAATCATGAATTTGGTAAGTGTCTGGGGTGTCTTGGAGAGTACTTTTTTGTCAATAAGATAATAGAGCCAATGTTAGCACTATTGGTTTTATTTTCCCTAAGTATTCACTGATGAAATTGAACACTTATCATAACTTATGGTTATAATAATAATATATTGTGTAGGTTGTTTAAAAAAAAGATATATACAGTCTAATAACCATATTAAGTCATAAGACATGTATTTCTTAAAAAAGAATGACATTATGTGTGTTCGCTGTAAAAATATTTTACAGAAAAAATCGACTTAAGCTCAATGTCACCCGAGTTGTTAAAGTGCATTTTGACGGTATTGCCCTTGACTTTTGCCCAATTTGTAACAATGCCCTATTTTGAGAGCCCATTCTGAATTAAGTTCATGTCAAAGGGAAAAGTTATGCCTAAATAAATGAATATTACGAAACTAAACATTGTTACACTGTCGCTAATTTTTTATATAATTTTTATGACACTTGATTGTTTATGGCTTTAAAAAGCTAGTGGTTCGGCCGAAATATGGAATGAGTGATGTATTGGACGTCATCATTGATGACGTTCATTCGAACGAATGATAAAGGGGGCTAAGTTTCGTTAAGCTGAGGCAAATCACTGCGATTTGGGAGTCTTGAAAACTGGCCGAACACGTTTGCTGAAATTTGACATGTATATGGACCAGAATGCGATCTACCTGTTGGCGTAGGCGTTATACCTGGGAAAAATCAAGTTTTCGAGTATTTTGTGTTGAAATATTTTTATGGGAAACGGCACGCGCGCATGACGTCATGAAAAGCGCTTAGGCTAGCTTCCATCTTGTTAATAAACAAAGAAACCAAGTTACGCGTTATTAATTCAGTAGGCGTTTAATCGATAAACAAAGACGTAATAATTGTGTTTGAATATCAATCGGTAGTACACATGCATGTCTTTTGTGCGCATTGTGTTTTTTTAATGAACATGACATAAATCTATGTGTTATTCAACGTATTGTGTGCGACGAGTTGAAGAAAGGTTTACACGGCTAGGCTTTCCGAGATAAATGTAAGTACACACTGGTATTAGAATGGTATTCTATTTATCCGATAATATCTTGAATATAAATGATATTGAGACAATTATATTATTAGGGTTTAATAATTTATTATTTAATCAATAAATAAACGCGAGCAGCAAATCAATTAATTTCGTTTGTAGTGGAAACCGAAAGTAAACAAACCAACCCGGCAACCGTCAAAATGGCTGACGACATAGCAACGTAGGAATGAACACTCAGAAAACTTACAAAATAAGATCATCAGAAGTGATTTAAAGTCAACGCTAGTTAGCTATTTTGTAGATAAGTATACGATCCAATGCAAACCAATAAAATTTGCCATAAAATAACACCAGTGGATATCCTCCTCGATTCATGACATAAATCTATGGAATCTGAGATATGGAAATCTTCAGGCTTCAGCGTATGAAATAGCAGACGGCGTTTCAATTGCTACCATTGGCTCGAAAAGAACGCGAGAAAGTATTAACAAAATAACATAATTAAAAATGATGTAAAGTGAACGCTTATTCGCTGTTTTGTAGATAAGTATACGATCTATTGAAAAACCATAACATTTGACATAAAAACACCCGTGGATATGGAAATCTTCAGCAGACATCATGCGGCGTCTCATCTGAGTCTACGCTGTTTGCCAAGGCTGATAGTATAATGAATGGAAATGCACAAACTCAGAAACTGGCAAGCATATATGCATTAGTAGGTTGTTTCGTGATTATTTAGAAACGACTACATAATCCTTTTGTTCAGCCAGTGCAACTAAACAGAAATAAGTATAAAAAGTTTCTACACCTGACAACAATTTGCCAACTTTATACAAGGTAAGTTGTTTACATTATTTAAAATATTTCAAGCTTACAGTATACAATAATAAACAGCTGGTACAATGTAATGTCATCGTTTTAATTTAAATAAGCCCGTGGTTAATTACCCTTTTTAATCTTATGGTTCAATGCATCTCTAACACCTTCAATTGACATTCTCAGCTCGGGTACTACTTACCGGTACATGTACCCCGGGTACTCTTAACTTTACTTACATGTAGCCCGGGTACGGTAAAGAAACTTAAACATACCCGCAAATATTAGATTGTATCCGAGTTGTATATCTGCCAAAAATCCGATGTCGTTAAACATGCTAGCGATTAAAGTAAAACAATATTGTTTACCTTAAAGAAACTTCTCTTTAAAAAAAATCTGCATCAACATGCTTTTTAGTATGAGTGTTGAGAGGACGCCGTAGGAATAATCAAGTAATCAAGAATACGTCTCTGTTTCTGCTTTTATTTCCTTCATGTATAATGACGATAAGGATTGACGACTAACATTGACGGCAATGATAACAAGCATTGAAAACTAACACTAACGACAAGGATTGGCGACTAGATGTAACATTGACGATTCTCTACAATAAATGAAATTAACAATAAAGAATGAATAATACGATTATAGTACAACAGATCTGCTATTCGAAGTATAATATGATAGCATACACTCATTAGAATAAAAGGTTTCATAAATAACAATTTGAAACATTTTCAATAAATATCGAAATATCTTATACAATATTTATTACACAGCATGAATTATTTGTTAAAACATAATATAAATACCAAATATGGTGTTCCCCATTTAACGGACCTCGCAAACCAAAAAATGTTTCTTTAACAAAATCTATGATGGTAAAAAGTGAACGTGCGACATCGCGGAAAATATACTTGACAACGTCATACAATGATGCGACTTTAAACAATTTAAGATTTTAAATTGAATCACATTAATGATTGTAAAAATGAGTTTTGATAATACATTGTATAAATGCCATTTAACAGAAAATTGACATAAATGTAAACATAATTAATTTTTACAAAATAGCCGACAACAACCGATTTAGTGTTTAAATTCCCGGGTATGTTTTAGTATATTTACCGTTCCCAGGGTACGAGCCTTACTAACTGTATTATTATTATATCTCACCGACTACCTTTACCTTGTTGTGTTTCAACCTGAAATTTATGTAAAATCCGGCTTTCTTTACTTTTATTTTTCATTCATTTGATTACGCAATTGTTGACATATCTCGTGGAAAATTATTTGAATCTTTGGATTTTAGTGACGACAAGCTGGAAGTGTCAATTTATTTTTTACAATGAATCTAAGATGTATTTAATTTTTTTGTGTTTGTCATGCATAGTTCAGTGTTTTCCAGAAAAATTTGAGTAGCCAGTTATATGGCCGGCAACTATGCAGTAAAACCAAAGCATTTGTGACATTTACTTGATATATTTGGGAAAAGTAGCCGGCATCAAGAGTTAATGTAACCGGCAAGATCGCTAGCAGCCGGTATTTAAAGAGAACACTGATAATAGTAAACTAAATCTCTACGACGGGATTACAGCTTTGTAAAATTGTTTTTTGGGTGATAATGGTTAGTAATTCATACTAATGTTATTAAAAAATATCGGCTTTAAGTTTAATTTTGAGAATGCGATGGAAGAACAGAAAATGAAGAGCATACAGGGATGGAAATAATTGGTTTACCGTGAACCCGGGGCAAGTAGATTATGGCCTGGGCAACTCAATTTCAAAAGTTGGTAAACTTCTTTTTTTTAAAGCTTAAAACAATTCACTGCAATAAAAATTGAAAAACAATTGATCACCATGGATCAATACTAGTTAAATAACATTCATTATTTAGGAATAGGACATGATTCAATTCAGGCTCATAATAAAACATCATGCATTGAACATGTGTTGTCAGCAAATGTTTTTAATTATCTATTATTTTATTAAAAGAATGTATAATATTCACATGTTCATATTTCTGGGCTCGTTATTCTTTATCTGGGCAACCAAAATACTAAAGATGGTTGCCCACAATAGTAAACAGTTAGTTTCAATCCCTGGCATATCATTGTATCTCTATTGTTATAAGCATTGCATTAAAGTTGTGATTGAGGTTAGCCTGTTGTTTATGGTATATTTACATTTTAGCTTGACTGTTATATATGAAATATATATAGTCGAGCTATCCTACTCAACCCGGCGTCGGCTTGCGCATTGGAATGTTTGCGTACCACCTCAAATATATTTCCTATGTCCATTGACATATTGCTTTTATATTTTGCATACTTCATTACCGACATAAACCCAATCTATAAACAAGAGCAGACAACTCATTTACTGTATCAAGCATTTTAACAGAATTAGGCCCTTTTTCACTTAGAATAATATGCATATTATTGATAAATCTATGTTAAAGTTTGCATATGACCTCAAATATTTTTTATGTCCCTTGACATATTGCGTTCATACACCATGTATTTTGCTTATTAACCAACATGACCCCAATGTATAAACAAGAGCAGATAACTGTATCAAGCATTTTGTAACAATTATGGCCTTTTTAACCAGGTTTTCCGAAGGAAAAAACTGGTTATTAGATTGGCGAATGCGGGCGGGCTGGCTGGCGGGCTGGCGGAATAAGCATGTCCGGGCCATAACTATGTCGTTCATTGTCAGATTTTAAAATCATTTGGCACATTTGTTCACCATCATTGGACGGTGTGTCGCGCGAAATAATTACGTCGATATCTCCAAGGTCAAGGTCACACTTTGAGTTCAAAGGTCAAAAATGGCCATAAATGAGCTTGTCCGAGCCATAACTATGTCGTTCATCGTCAGATTTTAAAATCATTTGGCACATTTGTTCACCATCATTGGAGGGTGTGTCGCGCGAAATAATTACGTCGATATCTCCAAGGTCAAGGTCACACTTTGAGTTCAAAGTTCAAAAATGGCCATAAATGAGCTTGTCCTGGCCATAACTATGTCATTCATTGTGAGATTTTAAAATCATTTGGCACATTTGTTCACCATCATGGGACGGTGTGTCCCACGAAAGAATCACGTCAATATCTCCAATGTCAAGGCCGCCACGACTAAAAATAGATTTAAAAAGAAAAAAAACTTTCAAAGGGGGTTAATTTTTTTTGGTCATTTCAAAAGTTCAGTTTGAGTTTTCTCCCTTTATCAGATTTTTTTTTCACAATGAAAACCTGGTTTTGTGACAATTTTGTCCCTTGTTTTCACTTACAATAAGCATATAATTGATAAATCTATTATTAAGTTTGCGTACCACCTTTAAATTGCCATAACTTGTTTATTATGCTCCCCCCCAAATTTTTTAGGGGGAGCATATAGTCGCCGCTTCGTCTGTCCGTCGGTGCACAAATTTGTTTCGTACCCAATTTTTTTTGTACCCAAATTTATATATGTACCCTTTTTTTTCGTACCCAAATAGTTTTTTGTACCCTAATTTTTTCGTTCCCTATAGGTTTTCATAACCAAATTTTTTTTCGTACCCAATTTTTTTTTTACACAAATTTGTTCGAACCCAAATTTCTTTGAACCCATTTGTTCGTACTCAAATTTTTTTCGTACCCAAATTCGTTTTGTTCCCAATTTTTTTTGTACCCAAATTTTTATTTGAACCTTTTTTTCGTACCCAAATAGTTTTTCGTACCCTAATTTTTTTTCATAACCAATTTTTTTTTCGTACCCACATTTTTTTGTACCCAATTTTTTCGTACACAAATTTGTTCGTACCCAAATTTCTTCGTACCCATTTGTTCGTACTAATTTTTTTTTCGTACACAAATTTTTTCGTACCTTATTTTTTATTTGTACCCATTTTTTTCGTACCAAAATAGTTTTTTTCGTTCCCTTATTTTGTTTGTACCCATTTTATCGTACTCAAATTTGTTTTCGTACCCAAATTTGTTTTTTTTTCCTACCCGCATATTTTTTCGTACCATTTTTTTTTAGAAATAATCGATTTTCAATTTGATTTCATCTCTCCACTCATTCCATCCCGCGAAACCCTTAAGGTGTCGCAAGTCTAGTATGGAATGAGTGCTGTATTGGACGTCATCATTGATGACGTTCAATCGAACGAATGATAAAGGGGGCTAAGTTTCGTTAAGCTGAGGCAAATCACTGCGATTTGGGAGTCTTGAAAACTGGCCGAACACGTTTGCTGAAATTTGACATGTATATGTACCAGAATGCGATCTACCTGTTGGCGTAGGCGTTATACCTGGGGAAAATCAAGTTTTCGAGTATTTTGCGTTTAAATATTTTTTATGGGAAACCACACGCGCTAAGATAAACATTGTGACGTCACGTCATAAAAGCGCTTAGGCTAGCTTCCATCTTTTTAAGAAACAAAGTAACTGACGTTACGCGTTATTAATGCAATATACAGTTAGGCGTTAAATCGATAAACAACGATAATTGTGTTTGAATATCAATACATAGTACACATGCATGTCTTTTGTGGAGATCGAGTGTGGTTGTTTAGATATATATATATAAATGACATAAATCTATGTGTTATTGTGTGCGACGAGTTGAAGAAAGGTTTACACGGCGAGGCTTTCCGAGACGTGTCGGATAAATGTAAGTACACACTGGTATTAACATGGTATTCTATTTATCCGATAATATCTTTAATATACATGATAATCATGAGACAAATACATTATTAATTTAGGGTTTAATTATTGAATCAATAAATACACGTGAGCAGCAAATCAATTTAGTATAAACAACACGCTTACCTTAATGACGACGATAATCCAATATTTATAACGATTACAATTATGTATGATAAACACACAATCCGAAATACGTTTTTGCATTCGTTAGATGCTTTAAACAAATAAATAACTGTTAAAAACATCCAGAGAATTTAACTTAAAATTGTTTGTTTTGACAAATAAATTACGTCACACAACATACGTCATAAATTGCGCAATCAGTTGCATGCAAAATAAAAGTACGGAAAGCCGGTTTTGAGAAATGTTTATATAGAGGAGCAAAATAGTATGATATAAACAATAACAAACGGCAGAGCGGGGACGGACTTCTCAAAATAGCATTAATTGAAATAGTTTCATGTATATTAAAATCTCTGCGATATCTTTGGTGACCATCATCAAATTCACAGAAAAAATAAAATACAATGTAAGTATCACGTGTACTTGAATTTGTCCGACGAGTTGAAGAAAGGTTTACACGGCGAGGCTTGCCGTGAGCAACACATCATTAGCAGCATAAAGTGCGTAACAAATAAACAAAATAATCAAACATAATAATAATTTAACGTAGCACATTTAAATATCTATTGCAACTGACACCGTTTTGTAGCGAAATTTGATGACTCAATTTCATCTTTAACAAGAGTTATAAAAATACTTAATTAAGTATAAACGTCACGCTTATCTAAATGACATCGTTAATCCAATGTTTGTAACAATAAGTTGACTACTTTAATCCAAAGTTTATAACAAACACCTTGAAACGATATGCACTTCCACCTTTATTAATCCATGTCTTTATCGAAACTTAGTTCAAACCACACAATTGTATTGTATTCCTATTTATGTTTACATTTATGCATGATGAACACACAATCCGAAATACGTTTTGCATTCGTTCGATGCTTTAAACAAATAGTTTACAGATAAAAAACACAACGTCCGCGACATGTCCTTAAATTCCAGAGAGTGTAAATAAAACTGTTGTGTTTCGTCACCGAAATGACGTCACACGATGTACTGCGTAGTACATTTCGTAATATAAAATCAAAGCGCTGATTGCATTGCAAAATGAATTCAACACTATCTTGAACGCAAAGCTATAATGATGTTTCAATAAAATACACAGAATTTTGTAGACACAGAAAAAGGCTTAATGCTAGTCGACAGTGTTTAAGATGGGGATGTCCGACACATTGCAGTGGTTTGCTCTTTTCACGTTTCACGTCACGGTATTATGGTTACTATCATGTGATATGTATATTAAATTTTTGCGAGAACTTTGGTAACCATCATAAAATGCACAAAAAGAAATAGGTTTTCAATTTTATTTCATCTCCCCACTCATTCCATCCCGCGAAACCCTTAAGGTGTCGCAACTCTAGTAATCGTCATAATTACATGTTATTTTTTATTCTACAAATTCCATTAGACTTATGGTCGAGTATATCATGTAAATATTTTGATTTTTTCTATGAATTTACTTGTTATGTTGAGATGTGAACACATACGGAATGAGTGATGTATTGGACGTCATCATTGATGACGTTCATTCGAACGAATGATAAAGGGGGCTAAGTTTCGTTAAGTTGGTGCAAATCACTGCGATTTGAGCGCCTTGAAAACTGGTCAGTTACTTTTGCTGAAATTTTGCATGTATATGGAGAAGAATGCGATCTACCTGTTGGCGTAGGCGTTATACCTGGGAAAAATCTAGTTTTTTGATTAAATCACGAAAAAGTTTCGCAAGTTTGACAAAACCGGATTTACAAAAAGCGGTATGTGGATATACCGAAGTCCTACCGAAATCCCCGAAATCAAACTTTGATAAAACAATGTTTCATTAGTGATTTCAGTGTATTTCGCAACGATCTATATTAGAATACGCAGTTTTTCAATACACAATCAATATTAATGGGGATTTCGTCGGATCTCGTGGTTTTCTGCGGATTTTGGTAATTACGGGAAATTCGGTATTTCTTCACACCCGTCAAAATGGTCGACTTCGTCAGAATGAACGCTTAGAAAGTATTTACAAAAAAAATCATCTCAAACGATGTAAAGTGAACGCTACTTATCTGTTTTGTAGATAAGTATACGATCCATTGGAAAACACTAATATTTGACATAAAAAACCGCCAGTGGATATGGAAATCTTCAGCGGTCGAAATAGCAGACGGCGTCGACCGATTGCTGCCAATACAGGTTCGAAAAAAACGCGAGAAAGTATTAACAAAATAACATAATTAAAAATGATGTAAAGTGAACGCTAATTCGCTGTTTTGTAGATAAGTATACGATCTATTGAAAAACCGTAACATTTGACATAAAAACACCCGTGGATATGGAAATAGCAGACATCACACGGCGTCTCATCTGATTTTACGCTGTTTGCCAAGGCCGATAATATAATGAATGGAAATGCACAAACTCAGTAACTGGCAAGATTATATGCATTAGTAGGTTGTTTCGTGATTATTAAGAAACAACTGCATAATTCTTTTGGTTCAGCCAGTGCAACTTAACAGAAATAAGTATAATAGTTTCTACACCTGACAACAATGTGCCAACTTATACAAGGTAAGTTGTTTACATTATTTATATTGCAAGCTTACAGTATACAACAATAAACAGCTGGTACAATGTAATGTCATCGTTTTAATTTTAATAAGCCCGTGGTTAATTACCCTTTTTTATCTTATGGATCAATGCATCTCTAACACCTTCAATTGACTTGTTCATGAAAAATATACACCCTCAGTGCATGTTATCCCATACACCATCACTCACTTACTAAGGCTCGATTGGTCATTCTTGGCTCGGGTACTACTTACAAGTACATGTACCCCGGGTACTCTTAACTTTACTTACATGTACCCCTGGTACGGTAAATAAACTTAAACATACCCGCAAATATTAGATTGTATCCGAGTTGTATATCCGCCCAAAACCCGATATCGTTAAACATGCTACCAATTAACGTAAAACAAAATTGTTTACCTTAAACAAACTTCTCTTTTAAAAAATCTGCATCAACATGCTTTTTAGTATGAGTGTTGAGAGGACGCCGTAGGAATAATCAAGTAATCAAGAATACGTCTCTGTTTCTGCTTTTATTTCCTTCATGTATAATGACGATAAGGATTGACGACTAACATTGACAACAATGATAACAAGCATTGAAAACTAACACTAACGACAAGCATTGGCGACTAGATGTAACATTGACGATTCTCTACAATAAATGAAATTAACAATAAAGAATGAATAATAAGATTATAGTACAACAGATCTGCTATTCGAAGTATAATATGATAGCATACACTCATAAGAATAAAAGGTTTCATAAATAACAATTTGAAACATTTTCAATAAATATCGAAATATCTTATACAATATTTATTACACAGCATGAATTAATTGTTAAAACATAATATAAATACCAAATATGGTGTTCCCCATTTAACGGACCTCGCAAACCAAAAAATGTTTCTTTAAAAAAATCTATGACGGTAAAAAGTGAACGTGCGACGTCGCGGAAAATATACTTGACAACGTCATACAATGACAAGACTTTAAACAATTTAAGATTTTAAATTGAATCACATTGATGATTTTAAAAATGAGTTTTGAAAATACATTGTTTAAATGCCATTTAACAGAAAATTGACATAAATGTAAACATAATTAATTTTTACAAAATAGCCGACAACAACCGATTTAGTGTTTAAATTCCCGGGTACGTTTTAGTATATTTACCGTACCCAGGGTACGAGCCTTACTAACTGTATTATTATTATATCTCACCGACTACCTTTACCTTGTTGTGTTTCAACCTGAAATTTATGTAAAATCCGGCTTTCTTTACTTTTATTTTTCATTCATTTGATTACGCAATAGTTGACGTATCTCGTGGAAAAATATTTGAATCTTTGAATTTTAGTGACGACAAGCTGGAAGTGTGAATTTATTTAAAAATGAATCTTAGATGTATTTAATTTTTGTGTGTTTGTCATGCATAGTTCAGTGTTTTCCAGAAAAATTTGAGTAGCCAGTTATATGGCCGGCAACTATGCAGTAAAACCAAAGCATTTATGACATTAACTTGATATATTTGGGAAAAGTAGCCGGCATCAAGAGTTAATGTAACCGGCAAAATCGCTAGCTGCCGGTATTTAAAGAGAACACTGATAATAGTAAACTAAATCTCTACGACGGGATTACAGCTTTGTAAAATTGTTTTTTGGGTGATAATGGTTAGTAATTCATACTAATGTTATTAAAAAATATTGTGCTTTAAATTTAATTTTGAGAATGGGATGGAAGAACAGAAAATGAAGAGCATACAGGAATGGAAATAAGTGATTTACTGTGAGCCCGGGGCAAGTATATTTTGGCCTGGGCAACTCAATTTCAAAAGTTGGTAAACTTCTTTTTTTTAAAGCTTAAAACAATTCACTGCAATAAAAATTGAAAAACAATTGATCACCATGGATCAATACTAGTTAAATAACATTCATTATTTAGGAATAGGACATGATTCAATTCAGGCTCATAATAAAACATCATGCATTGAACATGTGTTGTCAGCAAATGTATTTAATTATCTATTATTTTATTAAAAGAATGTATAATATTCACACGTTCATATTTCTGGGCTCGTTATTCTTTATCTGGGCAACCAAAATACTAAAGATGGTTGCCCACAATAGTAAACAGTTAGTTTCAATCCCTGGCATATCATTGTATCTCTATTGTTATAAGCATTGCATTAAAGTTGTGATTGAGGTTAGCTTGTTGTTTATAGTATATTTACATTTTAGCTTGACTGTTATATATGAAATATATATAGTCGAGCTATCCTACTCAACCCGGCGTCGGCGTGCGCGTTGGAATGTTTGCGTACCACCTCATTGCCTCAAATATATTTCCTATGTCCATTGACATATTGCTTTTATATTTTGCATACTTCATAACTGACATAACCCCAATCTATAAACAAGAGCAGACAACTCATTAACTGTATCAAGCATTTTAACAGAATTAGGCCCTTTTTCACTTAGAATATGCATATTATTGATAAATCTATGTTAAAGTTTGCATATGACCTCAAATATTTTTTATGTCCCTTGACATATTGCGTTCATACACCATGTATTTTGCTTATTAACCAACATGACCCCAATGTATAAACAAGAGCAGATAACTGTATCAAGCATTTTGTAACAATTATGGCCTTTTTTTCACTTAGAATAAGCATATAATTGATAAATCTATTTTAAAGTTTGCGTACCACCTTTAAATTGCCATAACTTGTTTATGATGCTTCCCCCCACCAAATTTTTTAGGGGGAGCATATAGTCGCCGCTTCGTCTGTCCTTCCGTGCACAATTTTTGTCCGGGCTGTTTCTCAGCAACTAATGACTGGAATTCAATTAAACTTAATGGGAAGCTTCACTACCAAGAGGAGACATGCATGTTATCAGCCGGTTCTGGTCGGATGATTTTTCACAGAGTTACAATGTATGGCCCTTTGAAATTTTCCATTAACTGTACATAAAGTGCAATTCTTGTCCGGGCTATTTCTCAGCAACCAATGACCGGCATTCAATGAAATTTATGGGAAACTTCACTACCAAGAGGACATGTGCATATTATCAGCCGGTTCTCGTCGGATGATTTTTCATAGGGTTATGGCCCTTTGAAATTTTCCATTGAACATATAGTGCAATTCTTGTCCGAGCTATTTCTCAGCAACTTATTATGGGAATTCACTGAAACTTCATGGGAAGCTTCACTACCAACAGGAGATGTGCATATTATCAGCTGGTAATGGTCGGTTGATTTTTCACAGAGTAATGGCCCTTTAAAATTTTCTATAAACTGTACATATTTATGTAGTGCAATTCTTGTTCGGGCTATTTCTCCCCAACTACTGACTGGAATACAATGAAGCTTTATGGGAAGCTTAACTACCTCTAGGAGATGCGCATGTTATAAGTGGGTTCGGGTTAGATGATTTATTTAGAGAGTTATGGCCCTTTGAAATTTTTAAGTTACTTAACCATCCATTGTATTATTTTGTCCAAAGTTATGCCCCTCAAGACGTTTCCTTTTATTTGAATATATAGTGCAATATTGTAACCAAAAAACCTTTGGGGAGCATCACCCGTCACCGATTGTTTCTTGTTTATCATCAAATTTGATTCATGCTTTGACAAAACAACACTAACCTGACATACCACAATGGACACCACCCAAACATGAAATAAAATCTTATTAGTTTGTTTTATGTCTTTACAAATGTTAAATGTTTTCGTACCAAAATAGTTTTCGTACCTTCATTTTTTTTGTTCCCTATATTTTTTCGTACTCTAATTTGTTTTTGTAACCAAATTTTTTTTTCGTACCCAAATTTTTTTCGTAACCAATTTTTTTCGTACCCAAATTTTTTTCGTACCCATTTTTTTCGTACCGAAATGTTTTTCGTACCCAAATTTGTTCGTACCCAATTTTTTTTTCGAACCCATTTTGTTCGTACCAAAATGTTTTTCGTACCCAAATTTGTTCGTACCCAAAAATTTTTTTGTACCTAAATTGTTTCGTACCCAAATTTTTGTCGAAATAATCGGCTTTCAATTTGATTTGATCTCCCCACTCATTCCATCCCGCGAAACCCTTAAGGTGTCGCAACTCTAGTAAATTTTCTTACAAGGGAGACATTGTTTTTATTTTTTAAGCAAACAACATTGCTCTAACCTGAGAACAAAAAGAGACAACTGCACTTCTTAACAATCGCCAGCATATTACATCACTCTGCCTTGATTTGTAACTGACTGATTTTTTGCAGTTGCTCTATATATCAATTGCACAATTTACCTATATACAGAGATCCAACATTTATTGTTGGGAAAGTTACTAAGTGATTAAGAGGATGAAAATCTGGACTTGTGTATATACACAATATAAAACATAAAAAAAAATGTTTGAAAACAAATGTCAAAACTTATGAGCCTGTAAGTACATGTACATTATATAACAACACAAAATTGGCTGAAGAAAACATAACTTTGGACATCAGTCATGATTTTATCATAATTCTTTTAATAATTTATTTTTAAATATTCAGTTTCAAAACGTTGAAAGCTTTACAAACAAAGAAAGAGGCATTATCTTATAATTTAACAAACCATATCAAGTCAAATAAATACGGTAGTAGTAGTAAATACAGAATTGACAATTGAAAGAAGATTAAATGATTTTGTCTTTATTTAATGAATATTCATTTCGAATACTGCCATACTTAACACGATTCTTGATAATACTTCTATATTGCATGTAACAACAGAAAACTGAAACTTGTTTTTTACATGAATATAATCCAATACATATTTTGTATATAATGTTACCAGCATAATTTAAACAGCTTTCAATTTTCTCAAGCTCAACGTATGAAATAATGTCTTAAGTACACTTTAATTTTCATGCATTTATCATTATCAGGTGCAAGTTTCATAAGTAATTGATAGACGTGCTATATTTGTGCTTAAAGTAATAATTAACATACACGCCTTAATCAAATATCCTTTATATCATTATATTTAACTATATTTAACAAAAATATTCAATGTTTAATGAATGACACCATCAAAATTCAAAGTCCCCAAAGACATGACATATTGTTTTGCTTTGAACACATCTTTGCTGGTCACATTAATTTATGGTTTCCCCTTAAATTGTTGTGCTTTGTCATTCTGCCATTTCATTCTGAACAAGGTCATTTATTTTTCGCCCGTTACAGAGTTCAAAGATGAGATCTGTCAGAGTTTGTGCTTAACATACCATGAGGAATGTAGAGAATATCTATCTTAAACAGTATTTATCTCTGAGCTCCTAGTTTTGACTGGGGTCATACGGTAACAACTGCTGCAACTGGCTGTGTTGCTGATTGTCTCTGAGCTCCTAGTTGTAACTGGGGTCAATTTGGTAACAACTGCTGCAGCTGGCTGTGTTGCTGATTGTCTCTGAGTTCCTAGTTGTAACTGGGGTCACTATGGTAACAACTGCTGCAACTGGCTGTGTTGCTGATTGTCTCTGAGCTCCTTGTTTTGACTGGGGTCAATATGGTAACAACTGCTGCAACTGGCTGTGTTGCTGATTGTCTCTGAGCTCTTAGTTTTGACTGGGGTCAATATGGTAACAACTGCTGCAACTTGCTGTGTTGCTGATTGTCTCTGAGCTCCTAGTTTTGACTGGGGTCAATACGGTAACAACTGCTGCAACTGGCTGTGTTGCTGATTGTCTCTGAGCTCTTAGTTTTGACTGGGGTCAATATGGTAACAACTGCTGCAACTTGCTGTGTTGCTGATTGTCTCTGAGCTCTTAGTTTTGACTGGGGGTCATACGGTAACAACTGTCTCTGAGCTCCTAGTTTTGACGGGGGTCATACGGTAACAACTGCTGCAACTGGCTGTGTTGGCTGACCATGAGGAATGTAGAGAATATCTATCTTAAACAGTATTTATCTCTGAGCTCCTTGTTTTGACTGGGGTCCATATGGTAACAACTGCTGCAACTTGCTGTGTTATCTCTGAGCCCCTAGTTTTGACTGGGGTCAATATGGTAACAACTGCTGCAACTGGCTGTGTTGCTGAATGACAAGTTTTATTTCGTCAATTGGCGTCTGCAAAAAAAGAACAACGTGATACTGTAAATGTGTTTCCGTCTATTTTTGATACCAAACGAAAAACAAAACTTGCATAGGGTGTTACGACTTATATGACTTGAATCCATAGATGAAACGATGGCTCGATTGGTCAATGTGGATTTGAGTGCTACTTAAAAGTACCCAGGGTACTCTTCAAGTATACTACAATATACCCCGGGTACAGAAAATACGCTTAAATGCACCCAGCCAATATTTCACTGTACTCGAGGTTTACTCCTACCCAAAATCCGATGTGATATAACGCGCTAACGAATTACGAAACTAAATTATCTTTGAAAAAAAACTGACTCAACATTCTTTGAGAGTATGAGTTTCGATTATACTGGGGCAATTTTACAGAACACTGATATAAATATGAACATACTAACTAACTTGAGAAAATGATCAAACAACGGCCAATTTAGCGTTAGTATTCCTGGGTACATTTTCCATACCCTGGGTACATTGTAGTATGTTTAAGAGTACCCGGGGTACTTTTAAGTAGTACCCGGGCTGACAAAGACCAATCAAGCAAAATGATGGACCTGGGACTATTGATACAATAATAATTAATAATAATTATTTTAGATAAAGTATAACCTCTTTATTACCAAATAATTTGGACTGGGTTTTTATAAAGATCCTTTTTATTATCAAATACTACCTCATCAATAATGACAATAAGCAAAGGCCTACTAGACGATAGTCCCAAAAACATGAATTCAGCGAGAGTTTTTCTGAGAAAACTCAGATGATTTTTATGAAGTAAGAAAATGGTTTGGCCACCATGAACCCACATTCCAATTTTGTATCAAAACTCTACTACTTATGTCAAAGGAAACATGAATCTAAATAAACAAGAAGGAAATTTCACATGATAATAAATATATTTGGTTTCATCACACAAGAAGCAATACTTTTCGAGGTTCGAGGTTATACTAGAACGTACAGCTGGATGGATGTATCGACGAACAAGAGTCAATCTACATGCACCCACCCATCTCTGAATTCAGGGGCTTGCCAAAAATAAACACATCGCTTGAAAACTCACCCGTAGACTGAGGATCCTGCTTCAGAGGGATGCTTAATGAGCTGTGACTACAAATGCTTCCAGAACAATCTCAATGCTTTGCTATCCGGGTTTCCTGGAAATAAAGTAAATCATGTGCAAAATGAAACAACAAAACTGAAGACAACACTAGCTTTTTCAAGGATAAAAAACTGGCTCAACCCGGTAACATAATTGTGAGTGTCTTAATAAGATATAAACTTTCATATAAACGAGCACACATATTTTAACTAAAGCTCGCCTTGTGCCCAGGATGTTACGAAGCTGGGTACCACTTGAAACTGTGTACACGTTCAATGAAATAAAATTAAACTATGTAGTTGTTATAAATTACTTTCATTTGGTTTTAAGACCAAATTTTATTTCGATGGTGTTTATACAAAACACAAATATCAAGTGGTGTTTAAGAAAGACCAGGGTTATATATAAATTGTTCTAGAACACTTTTTGAACATTCACCAATTGCAAAAGATTTTGCTTTTATGGTTAAGTATAAGAAGAAGAAGAGCTTCGCTAATATATTGTTTTTTGTAAAGGTGAAGGGACCTATCTCAATACTTCATCAAACAGAAGGAGGGATGGGTGGAGAGGGTGTATAGTGTGAAGATGTGGTCTTTTATTACATTATCTTTCAAAAATGAAAAAAAAGTTACATAACTTGCCTACACAGTCCCCTTATGATAGTGAGCATGTGTTCCAAGTGTGAAATCAATAGCCATGATGCTTAAGAAGTAAAGTGCACCAAATCACAAAACTTAACCAAATTTTCAATGTTCTAAGTATAAAAGGGGCAATAATTCTGTCAAAATGCCAGTCAGAGTTAAATAACTTTGCCTGCACAGTTCCCTTATGGTAGTTAGTAATTGATGCAAGTATGAAAGCAATAGCGTTGATACATTAGAAATAAAGTGGACATAAACACAAAACTTAACCTAAATATCACTTTTCTAAGTATAAAAGGGCACATAATTATGTCAAACTGCCAGCCAGAGTTATCTCACTTTGCTTGCCCACTCCCCTCATGATACATGTAGTAAGTGTAACAAGTTTGAATGCAATAGCTTTGATACTTTATAGAAAAGTTGAACTTAACACAAAACTGTTTATTGCATCAAACATGTGCTCAAGATGGTTCCGGAATATGCCCTTACTAGACAGGGCTATACTTCTAATAGGGGTCGCATGAAACAACAGTTATAATATACACACCCTAGTTGTATTGAATCCTGTCAAACTGACACCTGTTTGTTAATTGAAAACTCTATTAATATGGGCATTGGTCATAAATCTGAGACATGGTGGGTGCGCGAAAATGATATCTCCTTAAAATAAGTGATTCCACAGTTTGACGTCATTGAAATGTGCGTAAAAAACGTCAAACTTTGTTTAAATTATAGATTGGTGGACAAAACTAGTCATAATGTGCGCATCTTTATCAATAAATTTAATATGATTTATGACAAACACATGTTTTGTGGATATTCTTCAGACATATTATATTTTAATACTTGCGTTTATATATTTACTCTAGTGAAAAACATAACATCTTTCATTTGTGCATGGAAACCAATTATTATTTCAATAACATAAATCTGTACTCAAATAAAAATATATAATGCGTACGTTAAAACAAAACACATACTTACAAGAGTAGGTAAGCTGTTTGAAATTATCACATGGTTTCTTGGCTTCCTCAATTGCATGGTTTCTCCTTGCAGACTTTGATGCCACATTACGCAGTCAACTTGTTTACTGCAAATGGCAAAACAACATTTTACAGATAACGTTTAAAGATTATTTCTTAGCTGTAATCAAATCCCTTATCATTCAATAAGACACTAGTTTTTCTGCATATATTCTGCAAACAGAGAAAGAGTATGCAATTTTTAAAGGAACGTTTTTGGTTGTTCTTGCTAATGCCCTGTGTAAGAGTCCCTTTATTTACAGATAAAGATGGAATATTATTACATAAATTGGTTTAAACGTGTGCAATATGTTTAACAATTATTATTCAAACGGAACTAATACAGTTCATGGAATAAAATAAAATACATATTAAACAAAGATACGCTTGTATATTTAAAAAAAGCCTACTTTAAATAATCATCAAATTAAAAGCAGCCAAAGCATATCACAATACCATACAATATGTAATGCAATATATTGGTATAATTTGTAGTTACCGGTAAATCTGTTTTTATGTGTTGGCGTATTAATTTCTTTTAGTTATGTCACTGACTTATGTCAGTCAACTTTCTCACAACATATTTGAACAAGTCTCTTTAAAATCTTACACTTTCTTACTTTCATGACCATCCAAGCCCATATGACCATAACATGACCCACTGGTCAGTACAGGGGCAGGGTGCAGGCCATCCTTAACATGACCCACAGGTCAGTACAGGGGCAGGGTGCGGGCCATCCTTAACATGACCCACAGGTCAGTACAGGGGCAGAGTGCGGGCCATGACCCACAGGGTGCGGGTCATGACCAAATGGTTAGAACAGGGGCAGGTTGCAGGCCATGACCCACAGGTCAGTACAGGGGCAGGGTGCGGGCCATCCTTAACATGACCCACAGGTCAGTACAGGGGCAGGGTACGGGCCATCCTTAACATGACCCACAGGTCAGTACAGGGGCAGGGTGCGGGCCATGACCCACAGTTCAGTACAGGGGCAGAGTGCGGGCCATGACCCACAGGTCAGTACAGGGGCAGGGTGCGGGCCATGACCCACAGGTCAGTACAGGGGTAGGGTGCGGGCCATGACCCACAGGTCAGTACAGGGGTAGGGTGCGGGCCATCCTTAACATGATTAGAAGAGGCAGAGTGCAATAAAAATAAAACATAATAAAAGCAAATTTGAATATAGCAATATGCTAAAATATATTCTTAAACAAACAAACTAGTTAATATTAAATGGTTGAGAATATACTAATATCATACAGACATATTTGCATTCATACCTCTCGTAGTTTAATGCATATGCACCACTGTTGTTGATGTTTAGTATACGACTGCTGCTGAAACTGTTTTTGCTGCTGTGCTGACGTGGCTTGGTTGCTAGGATTTCGCTTGACACTGAACAACGGCCACTGAAAAATAAGTTATATTGGATAATTTGTTATAATGTAATCAAAGATGACAAGTGGTTCAAGGGATTTAATGCTTTTGTTGTTTTTATACACAAATATTAACACACTTCTGTGCACACTATTAGTTAATCCCCCTGAATAAAATATAAGTAACACAGCCTCTGTAGTTCCATGTGTGGTGAGATACAGAAACAGTAAATTAATATTATGCAAGAGAGTTACTTGGCCAATGATAAGTTAGAGCTTTGTCACAAAATGATAACTAAACCTCAACCCAGACTTCATGGGGCTCACATGATTGAAGTTTCATCTGATTCCCTTTAGAAATGTAGACATATACATATGTGGTGAGGTAAAACTATGTTCACATAAAATGCAGATGAAACGCCCCTCTAACAGACCAACTTACAGAACATTGACTCCCATATAACCTCTGCATGGTTTGTGGGATTTAATACTCATTGTATTCACATCTCCACCTTGCAGATCATGTTTTTATAATATTACTGTGAGATTGGAATGTTAATAGATAATAGATAAAAGACTGAGGCTGCTGCTTGAGCCAAGATCGGTACCAATTTGACCTTCGGCATGGAAGCCCCTTTCTCTGAAGGGTCACGCTTGGCGCAGTTACACAGTTCATGAGCTGGTCGTGATTTTCTGGGTACTGTTCCATGTTGATTGACAAGTTGTCCTGTTAAATAAAATATCAACAAAATTAAACTCCAGTAGCATCAGCAGGAGAATATTCTATTCATCACTAGAATGTCCTTTACTTAAGGCAAGTAACCATGTGACAAAATTAGACATATGATATAAATTATACAAAGCATTACACAGTTTTGTAACATGAGCAGCAAACTTAAAAGTGTATGAACTGTCATGAAACTCACGCCAATTGCATTAATTCTGGTGGCATTAATGCTTAGTCGAGTCGCAACTTTTCCGACATTTCACACACCAAAAAAATGAAGAACCAAAACCAACAAAATACTCCCGGTTAGAAGTCTGGTTTACATTGATCGTGTGTACAATGTTAGATATGTTGAACGGTCTGGTTTACATTGACCGTGTGTACAATGTTAGATATGTTTAACGGTCTATGTTCTTCATTAAACAAGAAAATGCGATCTGGCTGGTTACTAAACTTGTAAAAGATATTATGCCCAAAAACAATATTGAACATTTTCATGATGATCCGATAAAAATTATTTTGAAACGGATAGCAGATGTTTATAAGTGTCAACACTTTTTGCTTTTATTGATTTTTTGTTTTTAAGGAAGCATTTTCTTAGCAAAATCTAGTTTTGGCGGTAAGAGGTTTCCCTGACTAGCCTGTGCGGATTGCGTTTCCAAGAGGTAAGTGGTTTCCCTGACTAGCCTGTGCAGATTGCGTTTCCCAGAGGTAAGTGGTTTCCCTGACTAGCCTGTGCAGATTGCGTTTCCCAGAGCAAGGCTAATTCATGTTTTTAAAGCTACCTTTGAACTTTTATAATAACAACACAAAGTGAACATAAGTTGTTACATAAAAATCCTCTAACATATTATTATTTTTGTCTGCATTAAGTATGACTGGCATGGTGCAAATATTGACTTCATTTCGCAATAGACATAGAAACCCAACAGTGCTAAGGTTGGTACAGCAAAGACATAATTGTTCAACTTGTGAATGGAATAATAAAAATGAAAATTGATGAGTAAATGTGTGATTGTTAGTGGGTTTGGGAGGTATAAAATTGATGAGTTAATTTGGGATTGTTAGTGGGTTCCGGAGGTATAAAATTGATGAGTTAATTAGTGATTGTTAGTGGGTTCCGGAGGTATAAAATTGATGAGTTTATTGTGATTGTTATTGGGTTTGGGAGGTATAAAAAAAGTCACATGGGCATAATCAGAATGCAGAAAAATCTTAAAAATTGTAAGTATCAAAACAACAATTTAAAGACCATAAACACTCAAAATCAATTAATATTTCGTACAATATTTCAAAACATAAAGTTAACACATTAAAAAAATCAATGTTTCTTATAGCAATATTCAAAATTTCAACGCTAGATGTGGTCTGGTAATATAGATTTATCAAGATACACACTGCTCTTTTTTTGTTTTGTGTGGATCAATATATTCAACACATGTTCATGCACCATGTAAGTGTCATATCAATAGATATTGTTGGGGAAAAATAAAAAGGAATATATTGTGCCACACATATTTAAAAACGAGCATTTTGTATCTCATTAAATCTATGTGTGCATGCGACATCTCGTGTTGTGATAACACTGAACATACACAAATCCTTATCCTTTTTTCTAAATCAATCAAACTGTTTTAGAATTTAAAAAAAGCTCAATGGTCCTTCATGGAGAATTATCTGAATGTTGTAAATGGAAAAAAGTGCCTGAAATGCTCACCTCAATTCAAGGTAAACCTACTGTAGAAGACATGACCTTGTGACATACTTTTTGACTAAATTACTTTAAACATTCTGATTAACTTTCATAATTGATGTGGCATAAATCTGGCCTATAGAGTGATAACCAAGTTTGTTTCAAGGTTTGAACTGGTGACCTAGTTTTTGGAAGCAATGTGACAGATTCAAACTAAACCTGTAACATATCAAGATAAACATTCTGACCATGTATGATCATGATTGAGTCATGACAATTGAGATGTGAGACCTACAGTATTGTTACACAAGTGGCCTCGATTTAAACTCGGGCTAAAAATTGTCAAAATAAACTTTTTGCCTTGATAATGTCAAAACATTTTGACCCAGTTTCATCAAGATTCAATAAACATTCAGGCCTTTAGATTCATAAACAAGCTGACAGTTGAAGCTGCACATAGCACGCTCAATGACATAGGGTGATCACAATTACTCAGTTTGAGAAATGTTTGCTCAATTCAGTTAAAATATATATATTTAAATGTGTAAATTTCCAAAACATTTCACTTAGGAGTCTTCTCGGGGGAATATCCATATGGGAAATTCCTGATGCACTCAATACACAAGCTATGGACACTTGTATTTACATGGGATTTTGTAAACCATTAAAATTATAATCCAATAGTTCATAATTTATAAATAGTCTCTAAACTATATGCTCAGATCTCCACATAACAAAACAACATTTTATGCAAAGCTACAGAGATCAGTGACCCCTCTTATGTATCAATGGCAATTTTATAAACATACTTACATTTAAAATGGAACCTGACTTTGTAGAGTTAACAATTTAGATATATTGAAACCTGCTGAAAAACTGTGTTATTCTGTGTTTTAATACAGCTCTGGATGTTTAATCCTAGCCTGAATGTCAGGGATTAGCGTGACACTGTTGCATCTTCTTCGAATTTCAAAACAATGAAATAAGGTTGTTGATGAACCCTTGAATTGAAATAATTTGTACTGGTCTTCTTAATTGAAGAGCAGAAACCCCAAATATCATTGAGTTTTAACTATTTGTTAAAACTTGATTACATCTGAAGTCTAAGGCTGTTAAGCCAGGGTCTCCAGAATGCTTTGCAAAAGTTACCCGTTTTGCCATGGAACAGGACTTACCGATTAGGATGTTGTGGCTGAGTTGTATTTGGGGAACCTGAGAGTATAAGGCCTCTGTAAACAGAAAAAAAGACCTCGGGGCATCCCAGAAATGTGTCCCTGTAAACCAAATAATTCAATGCATTCTGAAATGGCATTAGTTTTATTTGAATCAATTTTGTTTGAGTAAAAAAATATATAAAAAATAGATTAAATTTGAAGACTTCTGATAGAAAAGAGATACACAATAAAACACTTGATACTTTACTTCTATATGCTGTACACTTGATACAAACCTAGCCTACTAAATAATTGTTTATCCCCTTCTAAAAATATTTATTAAGTTACGTGTAACTCAAAAAAGGTGGGACAGACATAAGGACGGATTTAAGGAAGGGCAGAGCGAAAAACAGACAAGAACAAATATTTACGCCCCTCTCCTGCGTCCTTTCAAGGCAATACAAATTGGCGGCTATTATAAATATTACCAATATCATAATAACTGTCAGCTATAATATAGTTTAATCAATATATAAAACGCACATACTATTTAAATTGAAATTTGGAGTAAAAAACTCATCACACATTATACATGATAAATTACCAATGTACCTTGCAGATAAAGTAATCTTGGCCCCTGGGTAAGGCAGTCTGGAGCCACAGGTCTAGAGACGCTGCACACTTCGGGTAGAACTCATTGAGCATTTGCCTCACGGTACTTGGGCAGGAAGTGTCCCTTGGCGTCCGGGTCCAGCTGACCAGAGAGCCTTTTATTCAGCTGCGTACAAGAGTCACATGTGCATAATCAGTGCATCGGGTCCTGTAGGAACTGGCTCTTAAAACAGATTCCAAGAATTTAAATAAATATCGAAAAATAATGAAGACAATAATTTTATAATGTACTGAAAGCATTTAAATAATTGTTTTACTAAAATGGAATAGAAAAGCAGGTGTTTTCATGCATGGAGAAACTTTTGGTTCAGGAGCTGAATTTCGGCCGCAAAATAGACAAACTATGCCCTGACATACTAAGATTAAAACTTATATTAAATCCAGTGTTATTTGCATTCATTTACCAAGTTTGATCAATATAAAGACACAGAATTCCCATTTGATGCTATGAACTTTTCCTCAATCAGGCAGACAACGGAAAATACTGATGTTAAGTGAACTATATGAGCCACATTCTGGGAAACAATAGGACTTAATGTATGTGCAGTCTGCACAGGCTAATCTGAGATGACACTTTAATAGGACTTAATGTATGTGCAGTCTGCACGGGCTAATATGAGATGACACTTTAATAGGACTTAATGTATGTGCAGTCTGCACAGGATATTCTGGGATGACACTTTAATAGGACTTAATGTATGTGCAGTCTGCACGGGCTAATATGAGATGACACTTTAATAGGACTTAATGTATGTGCAGTGTGCACAGGCTAATCTGGGATGACACTTTAATAGGACTTAATTTATGTGCAATCTGCACAGGCTAGTCTGGGATGACAATTTAAGCACATACATGAAGCCCCGCATCCCAGAACACCGCTAAGATACTACTTATTGTTCTTGCTGCTGCGACTGGGCCATAGACAGAGATGGAGTGAGTCCCGACGCCGAAGGCGCCACCCCAAACCCGAGAATTCCGACAACAACTTTTGTTGAATGGCGTCAATCGCATACTGCCCTCCAGTCCTAAGGTTCACATTATTCGAGAACAACATATCGAGGTCAGTCACATTAACGGACGTGTCACGCAACGCTTGCTCTACCTGTTGGATCAGATCGTTTCAGTTTGAGCGACTTGTCCGGCCTAATTTGTCGACGCCCATCATTCAATTGTTGCTAAGCGACATGGATGCTGAGACGGAAGTCAAACTCACCAAGGCTCTGCTGTTGGAAGTGTTGATGTAGCCAACATGGGAGGATATATTGATAGGAGGCTTGGTAGTCTTACGCAAGACGTCTTCATGCTGATTTTCTTCAGCAAGTTGTAGTATTTGTGCAAGAAGGGGGTTGTCATCGACTTTCATTTCAATGACGTTTGTCATGTTTGCTAGTAAAGTTCACTGAAAAGGAAATGGAAAGTAAACTAAAACCGGATTGTTTAGTGACACATGAATAAGCCTTGAAACACCTTACCTTACAGACCTGTTTTTTAAATGCCAAACATCGTGCCTATAATTGATATTTAAAATATTGCAATTAATTTTTCACCAATTAGAATTCAGAATAACGTAGTATCAATGTTTTACGTGCACCAACTTGAAATTGGAATTTTTGGGTTTGTAGCGAGGTGTTATATCTATTTTTTGTAAATCAAAAACAGGCATTACTTGAGCAGTTTAGAATGTGAGACTGTACACCTTTAATTGTGTGACTAAAGAACTTTAAATTTTAGACTACATAATTTTAAATGAGATTCTCAGCAATTAAAAATGTGTGACAACACAACTTTAAATGTTACAATCTACATATTTAAGTGTGAGTCTGCACACCTTTAAATGTGACAGTTTATGACTTATACCTGAGACTTAACAACTTTCAATGTGAGACAATACAACTGTTTGGCATTTAATAAGAAACAATAGATGTGAGTTCAAAATAGTAATTAAACTTAGTGAAATAAGCAAACTAAAGCTTTGTCACAAATGTGACGAATACCCCCACATGCCGCATTGACACATAATATTTTGCATGTCGTCTTCACAAAAAAACAGCGGACACCATGCTCTATTCTTAAAACGCAATAGTGACCTCTTGACCTAGTTTTTCACACAGAAAGGCCCATGTTCTGACTTGGCCTTAAGATCATCTCCATAAAACTTCTGAACAAGTTTGGTGAAGATCGGATGTAAACTACTTGAATTAGAGAGCGGACACCTTGCTGAATGTTAAAAATGCACAAAGTGACCCGGTGACCTAGTTTTAGGCTTGGAATGGCCCATGTTTAAACTTGTCCTAGAGATCATTTAGAAAAAACTTGTGACCACGTTTGGTGAGGATTGGATGAAAACTACTTGAATTAGAGAGCGGACAACATGCTGAATGTTTAAAATGCACTAAGTGACACCGTGACCGAGTTTTTAACCCGACAAAGCCCATGTTTAAACTTGGCCTATACATCATGTGGTAAAGATCGGATGAAAACTACTTGAATTAGAGAACGGACACTAAATACGGATCGACAGACAGACCGACAGACTAGTTCACTCCTATACTACCTATATACCCCCCTAAACTTCGTTTGTGCGGGTATAATTAAGCCAGTTATTCTGATAAAAAACTTTATAATGTGCTATAACTAGGGGCTAGCTCTATGCAGAGTTTATTGTAACCATTTTTGGATTGGGACAATTCGTAAAAAATCATAGTGTTTTGAATTAAATTGGGAAAATGGTTGTAGTTTTTGCTAAACATAATTTAAAAATTGAGAATAAGTGCTATCAAGATAAATTGCACTAAGGTTCAACTTATAGAGCTGCATAAGGAAACAAACTCAATTTGTAACCCATTAAAACATTGTTTGGGGTCAAACCTTGAATTGAAAACTTTAGCCAGTAATTATGGAAAAAATAAACTGTTTAAGATTAGGAATGGGACTCAAGTTTGGCCCCAATTTCGACAAAATGAATAACACTGTATGATCTCACCTGAAGCTCAAGAAGCTGAGCTGATATGCTGGCTTCGCTGATATTGCCAAAGGCTGAATTTGAGTTCTGATTAACTCAATGTTGCAACCTATCAAAACATTCTTTTTCTTGCGGGAAACTATGAATTGAGAACTTAAGCCAGTAATCATGGATATAGACTTTTTGAGATAACAATGGGGCTGAATTTCAGCCCTAATTTCAACAACAAAATTAACACTGTAAGGTCTCACCTGAAGCTCAAGAAGCGGAGATGACATGCTGGCCTTGCTGATATTGCTAAGAGCCGAGTTTGAGTTCTGCTTTCTTCAGGTTGAGAGTCGAAGGGCGTACCGGACCACACAACAAAACTGCTAATATTTTTCAAAGCCTTCTCTTGCATCAATTCAATGCGAGGCCTTCTGGGCTTGGAGTGCTAAGTCCTCATACCAAACCCAGACATGTTCACTTTAAGCACCTTGTTCACAATAGTTGGCGTTATTTGCGGCTGTGGCACACCCCATGTATGTATGGATTTCTTAGTGTTTACAACAAGGTCTTTACTGCCTTTCTGTGTCATCATGGATGTATTGTGCTCTGGGTGTTTACAACCAAGTCTTTACTGTCTTTCTGTGTCAGTATGGATGTATTGTGCTCTGGGTGTTTACATCCAAGTCATTACTGCCTTTCTGTGTCAGCATGGATGTATCGTACTCTGAGTTCACAGCAAAGTCATTACTGCTTTTCTGTGTCAACAAGGATGTATTGTGCTCTGTGTTCACAACCAAGTCATAATTGCCTTTCTGTGTCAGCATGGATGTATTGTGCTCTGTGTTCACAGTCAAGTCATTACTGCCTTTCTGTGTCAGCATGGATATATTAAGCTCTGTGTTCACAGCCAAGTCATTACTGCCTTTCTGTGTCAGCACGGATGTATGTTGCTCTGTGTTCACAGCCAAGTCATTACTGCCTTTCTGTGTCAGCATGGATGTATTGTGCTCTGTGTTCAGAGCCAAGTCATTACTGCCTTTCTGTGTCAGCAAATGATGTATTGTGCTCTGGGTGTTCACAGCATAGTCATTACTGCTTTTCTGTGTCAGCATGGATATATCTTGCTCTGGGTGTTCACTGCATAGTCATTACTGCCTTTCTGTGTCAGCATGGATATATTGTGCTCTGGGTGTTCACAGCATAGTCGTGACTGCCTTTCTGTTTCCGCATGGATGTAGCATGCTCTGGGTGTTCACAGCATAGTCATTACTGCCTTTCTGTGTCAGCATGGATGTAGCATGCTCTGGGTGTTCACAGCATAGTCATTACTGCCTTTCTGTGTCAGCATGGATGTAGCATGCTCTGGGTATTCACAACCAAGTCATTACTGCATTTCTTTGTCAGCAAGGATGTAGCGTGCTCTAGGTTTTCACCACTAAGTCATTACTGCCTTTTTGTGTCAGCATGGATGTATCGTGCTCTGGGTATTCACAACCAAGTCATTACTGCCTTTCTTTGTCGGTAATATTGCCAAAAGTCCGTTCTATTATGATATTTTGGCCGCTGAATGGACAATCTGGGGCAGTCCGTAACCCTACTGTCGTCTAAACTATCAACAGCAGAAGCATCCCACTAGGAAAGCTTACGCTTTTATTGTTCCTTGATTTTCTCCCGTTCAATTTCTGTTTGTCCCATAAAGATTGGAACAAGTTATTGAACTTTTTGTTCTTCAGGATATTTGTTGTGATGTCCAACAGCAACAACTGACTGTTAGCGTTACCATAACTACTGCTATAACTTTTCGTGTCTGTAAAACTCGTCCCTCTCAGGCCCACGCGGAACTCTAGCTTAACAAAACTACCCAGGCTTATGTGTGGACAACTCGACGTTTGACCAGATTCATGCTCAGAATTTCCTGCAAAACGGAGTTGTTCAACGATGCTGAGTTTTTCAGTCAGGAGGTCAAGGGGAAGGAGTTAGAAGTCAGGGGAGGGGAAGGGTTGTTCTGGACTGGGGCTCCTGCAGGCGGGACTCGTGCGGTTGCTGGGCCAACTCGATATCAATGCTGGTGCTCTGCTGAAAACAACAACAACACAGTGGGTGATAGGAACTTGTAACAATTATATTATAATCTATAACAAACTATGCCTCTTGACTGGCTGTGAAGGTTTTCAACAACATGAATTTCTAATCCGGCATTTTATTGGTTCCTTGTCCTTAATAGCATGAACATAAATACAATTAAGTCATTTTGTGTTAAAACAAGAAAAGTGTTGGCTAATGCTATACTTATCTGTACATTTATATCTATTATCTTGACTCCATTTCCAGAAATGTATTTTCATAAACCAATATGCGGATCACTAATGTTAGAAAGTGTCGTCCCAGATTAGCATGTGAAATTCACATAAGCTAATAAGGGAGGGTACTTTCTGACTAGACTGGATTTTCATAAAGAGGATTATTTGTTTAATGAAAAATACCTTTAAGAGGAAAGTGTTGTCCATGATTAGCCTGTGCAAACTGCACAGGCTAATCTGTGACAACAATTTAAGCACATGCATTAGGCCCCATTTTTCCACATCACAGCTTATTTATCTATTAGCCAATTTTTTTGCTGCAAAACACAAAGAAGGAAAACCATTTGGTTAAAAATTTAATATTTTTAATTGTACTTATTCTATTAATCACATTACTTTTAAAATGTCATAAGATATGTTTTGTTATTATATGTTTCAATAAATGGGAGGCAACAATATTAATATTTAATAATAATATTAATGTCTCACCAACGTTGCAAAAAAACACACACACATATTATTTTACCTTGCCTTTACTGATCTTTGATGGTTAAAATCTGTTTAAATTCACATTAGAAAACAGTCTTAAAGTCAATCAACATGTAAGTTGTAAGACATAATACAAATAAATAAAACATTAAACAACTTAAGGGCAACAACTCACTGCTGGTGCAGATCTACAGTTCTCTCCCTTGTTAGTTTCAGCTAAAATGTCCTTCATGTTGCAATACGAGGACATGGGAAGGCTGTCTCACCCTCACATCGCTGGACTTTGATTTGGCTGAGCCTTTCACTACTCCTTGGTCTTCTGAGCTTAGCAGTTGCTGTAACATTGAGAAAGCCGATAGTCTTTTGAACTTGCCAAAAAAGTATCTGTACCACACCAATGAGGAAAATTAGCGTAATATTATCAAACATCGGGAAAATTCTATCTTTTAATTTGAGAATTATATGTCTTTTTAATTGCATGGAACTTCATTGCACAAATCCAATCAAAATATATTCTTTGACATGCGTTTTTGTTGAAATGTTCAGTTTCAGTGCTCATTTTATTAGTCCACTTGCATATAAGGAAGTGCCTATTACGTGTACTTTATAAAGATGGAAAAGTTTTTTTCACACATACACCTTGGAGTAAAAATTATGTTTCAGGCCATTTGTCCTTAATTACCATCATATTACAATACTAGTTTGCCTGTACTTTGATAAATCTATATTTTCACAGTTACCAATAACAAAACAATATTTTGTCCAAGTTATTTAAAACATTAACTGTGTTTGATATGATATTTTGTGAACAAAATACGACTCAAAATTTTTAATTTTGTGAAAAAATGAGTAACCAACTCTTTAAAAATGGCAAACTATGTTAAATTGGGAAATTTTGAGCTACTATTAGAATTGCTCAATATGTATGTTAAATTTGCATTTATATGTACACCAATGTTTTAATTACCAGTTTTTAATCATAGTGGTTTTTATACCATATTTGTTCTAATCAGAATTTACAAAAACCAACAGACTGGAAGCAGACTAAACTTGAGCCATATTCAGGACAACTGGGCTTAATGAATATGTATAGTACCACATTAGCCTGTGAAGTCCACACAGGCTAACTTGAGACGACACTTTCCACCAAGACATGATTTTTGTTTAGAAATAATTTCTTTAAAGCGAAAATTTCCTCAAAAATGGAAAGCATTATCCCTGATAATTCAGAGTGCGCACTGCACAGGCTAATCTGTGGATGGTACATAACATGCATTAAGCACCCTTTTCCCATAACAAGGCTCACCTGGTATCATCTTGTACAACTCTGTAACAGACTGTAGGGGGATTTACTTTGAGCCTCATACCGAGAAAACAGGGCTTTATAAATTGTGCACAAAGTGTCTGCCCAAATAAGCCTACCGTAGGTTTCCACGTATAGCGCGCAGTGTTTTACCTCCAAAATTCAAATTAAAAAGCTGGTGCGCGCTATACATTGATACAACGCCATCCTGGCTGCTAGATTGGTAAAAAATATGTTGTGTAATCGTAAATAATCAAAATAGCCGCCATGTTTTTTTCCAGAAAACTACCACCCTATAATCGTACAGACTGAGGGGCCATTGTCGAAACAACTGGTAGATATGAATGCGGTAGAAGAAGTTTTGGTAAAAAATAAATATGTTTGAATAAACTTGCAGACATTTCTTTGTTTGTGTTTACACTTCTTAATTGATGAATTCCGATGGGGATTGTTGTCGACATTCCGGAGAGCAGGCAAGGGTAGGTGCGAACGAGGTCTTTTTTACATGTACGGTAGGTGTGAAAGGGGGTCATTTTTCACTTTGTAATTGGCAGATGTTATTGAGTAATATGTGCCACGACTTGTTAAGACGCTAATTGACATTTGAGACACTAATTGACACTTGAGAACGTGAAGATATATGCAAATGCATTTTGTGTGTATAAATATTGAATGTTGAACAGTGGTGTACCTCAACAACTGTATCCCCGTCTCCCATGCCACATTCAAATTTACCGGTAATGCCCATGCTTTCCCCGAGGAAAAATCACACAATGTACACTATTCTTATTTTCTCACATTTTCACGAAATGCACGTGGACTGTTAATCTTTTGCTAGAAAATTACAAAATTGTAAAAAAAAAGTATAGGGCTATGCAACCCATGCTCCTAATCATAATGACGCTTCCTATTTTGAATGCTTAATTAAGCTTTCCAATGCCCCTGATTATTGGATATTGTGCAATAGTAAAATGGCGGCCATTTTCAGTCCGATTAGGTGGTTTTATTGTCTTTAAATATTTTTTTCTCCATTTTTGCATTTAAAAAACAGCCTGCGCGCTATACACGGGTGCGCGCTATACGTGGAAACCTACGGTAACAACTTAAAATGAAAGACTACATAATTTTTAATTTGATACTCGGCAACTTTAACTGTAAAACAATACAACTTTTAACATGACACTGAACAACTTAAAATATGAGACTGTACATATTTAAATGTGCACAACTTATTACGCGAGACTAAACAACTTGCAATAGACAATACAACAAGTCATAAGACACAATACTGTAAGTATATGAGTACTTGATCACACACGTTTTGCCTATGGATTAGACAGAAATGCAAAAACAGATGAAAGTCTATGGTGAATTAAGTATATGATATTCTGTCTTGCTACCAGGGGCCATTATACTAGTAATAATAGCCTATTCTGGTTAAAATTTTTATATGTATGTGATATTGAATCGATACTAGTTGATGTCTACATTTTATGCAATTGTTTTTGTAAGACAGACCTTAGATGTAAAGTTTAGTCACTGGCGTTAAAAGTGTGTGCATAAGGATATAAAAGCAGTATAGTGATATTGTCTTTGCAAACATCTGGTTTCTAATTTAAATAAAAATCATAATCAGTTATACGTGAACACAAATACTTAACAATTTATAATTTTTGATTTGTATTTTGATTGTACTAAGTTTCAACTTATACAGCTTAATAAGGCAAGTAACTCATTGTTGCAACCTATCAACCACTTTTTTTGGCAAATAATGCATTGTAAATTTTAACCAGTAAATATTTATAAAACAAGGGCTGTTTGTAAAACATGCATGCCCCACATATGGGCTCTCCGTTGGAGTGACAGCCATTGTGTGAATATGTTTTTTGTCACTGTGCCCTTGACCTTTGACCTAGTGACCTGAAAATCAATAGGGGTCATCTGCCAGTCATGAATAGTGTACCTATGAAGTTTCATGATCCTAGGCATAAGCGTTTTTGAGTTATCATCCGGAAACCATTTTACTATTTCAGGTCACCATGATCTTGACCTTTGACCTAGTGACCTTAAAATCCATAGGGGTCATCTGCGAGTCATGATCAATCTACCTATCAAGTTTCATGATCCTAGGAATAAGTGTTCTTCAGTTATCATCTGGACACCATTTTATTATTTCGGGTCACAGTGACCTTAACCTTTGACCTAGTGACCTCAAAATTGATAGGGGTCATCTGTGAGTAATGATCAATGTACCTATGAAGTTTCATGATCCTAAGCATAAGCGTTCTTGAGTTATCATCTGGAAAGCATTTTACTATTTCAGGTCACCATGACCTTGACCTTTGACCTAGTGACCTGAAAATCAATAGGGGTCATCTGCAAGTCATGATCAATGTACCTATCAAGTTTCATGATCCTAGGCATAAGCGTTCTTGAGTTATTATCCGGAAACCATTTAACTATTTCGGGTCACTGTGACCTTGACCTTTGATATAGTGACCTGAAAATCAATAGGGTTCAACTGCGAGTCATGATCAATCTACCTATCAAGTTTCATGATCCTAGGCATAAGCGTTCTTGAGTTATCATCCGGAAACCATTTAACTATTTCGGGGCAATGTGACCTTGACCTTTGACCTAGTGACCTGAAAATCAATAGGGGTCATCTGCGAGTCATGATCAATCTACCTATCAAGTTTCGAGATCCTAGGCCTAAGCGTTCTTGAGTTATCATCCGGAAACCATTTAACCATTTCGGGTCACGGTGACCTTGACCTTTGACCTAGTGACCTGAAAATCAATAGAGGTCATCTGCGAGTCATGATCAATCTACCTATCAAGTTTCGAGATCCTAGGACTAAGCGTTCTTGAGTTATCATCCGGAAACCATTTAACCATTTCGGGTCACGGTGACCTTGACCTTTCACCTAGTGACCTCAAAATCAATAGGGGTCATCTGCGAGTCATGATCAATGTACCTTTGAAGTTTCATGATCCTAGGCCCAAGCGTTCTTGAGTTATCATCCACAAACCACCTGGTGGATGGACCGACCGACAGACCGACCAACAGACCGACATGTGCAAAGCAATATACCCCCTCTTCTTCGAAAGGGGGCATAAAAAAATTAGACTTTTTGAGGAATGGGGCTGAATTTAAGCCCAATCTTTGACAAAGTTACTAACACTGTAAAGTCTCACCTGAAGCTCAGAAGCTGAGCTGATATGCTGGCCTTGCGGATATTGTTAAGGGCCGAGTTTGAGTTCTGATTTACTTCGAGCTGAGAGTCGAAGGTTGTACTGGAGCATACAACAAAACTGGTGTCATGTTTTTTAGCCTTCTTTAGTCCCAATTCAATGCAATGCCCTTTGGGCTCGGAGTACATAACCGGACGTGTTTACTTTTAGCAACTTGTTTTCAATAATGGGGGGAATTTGCGTCTGTGGTGCACCACATGAATATATTGTGCGCTGAGGACAGTCTGTAACGCTACTACTGTCCTAACTATCTACAGCAGATATACTTCTGAATGAATCATTTCAATTGTTCCTTTTTTTCTCTCGTTCCTTGCTGAATATATAGCTGTCTTATAAAGAATTAAACAAATTATTCAACGTTTAATTCTTCGTGAGATTCTTCGTGATGTCCACAGCAGGAACTAACTGTTAGCGTTAACTGTTAGCGTTACCATAAGTGCTGCTATATCGTCTCGCTTCGGTAACACTCATCCCACTCTGGCACTAGAGCTAAACAAACTACTCGGGCTTGCCTGGGGAAATCTCGACACGGATATTTCGGTTGTTCATAACAGCGCGTGAAAACTTGACGTGCTGAGGATTTATTGCACAGACTTGTGTAACGATGCTGACTGTTTGAGGCCGGAGGTCCAGTGGGAGGAGCTAGGGATCAGGGGAGGGAAAGGATGGTTCTGTATTGGGCTCCTGCAGGCCAGACTGGTGCTGTTGCTTGGCCAACTCGATATTAATGCTGGTGCTCTCCTGAAAACAACAACACTAGATTGGAGGATATGAACTTGTAACACATTTTTATAATACAATGCATAATACACTACATATATGCCTCTTGATTGGATGTGAAGGTTTTCAACAGCAAAACATAATTATCTGAATTTCTAATTTGGCATTTCATTGGTGCCTTGTCCTAAATAGCAATTAATGAAAATTAATGCAATTAAACCATTTCGTATTAAAACATTAAAAGTGTTGGCTAATGCTTTAATAACCTGTAAATTCATAATAATTATTCTTACTTAACTTTCAGTGTAATTTTATAAGCCAAATTGCCGCTCATCAATATTAGAAGCTTTCGTCCCAGATTAGCATGTGAAATCCACATAAGCAAATCATGGAGGACACTTTCTGACGATACTGGATTTTCACAAAAGAAGATACTTATTTTCAACAAAACATACCTTTAAAGAGGTAATTGTTGTCCCTAAGTAGCCTGTGCGGACTGCACAGGCTAATCTGGGACTACAATCTAAGCACATGCATTAAGCCCTATTATTTCACAGCGTGGCTCATGTCTTAAGCCAGTTTTTTCCTGCATAACAACAAAAAAGAATGGAAAATCATCTTGTTAAAAGTAATAAATGGTTTATTGTTCTCATAATCATAAACGGTTAACTTTTACAATTCATTCACAGAGGATTTACTGTTGATACAAGTTTCAACAAGCAAATTCGTTGAATTGATATCCCCTGCCAATATGCTTCTGGACACAAAAGTGTTATATTTATCACTCAAAAAAGCATTTTTCCAAGATACAAAATGCCATAACTCTGTTATAAACAGATGGTGTACAAGGCCGTTTGGCGTGCATCATTCTCTTATCAATACTCATACCAAGTTTCAATGCAATCCGCTAAAGCACTTTCATGATATGGCTCCGAACGAATGGACGGACGGAAAGACAGACGGACAGACAACGCCAAAACAATATCTATCCACCTATGGCGGGGGATAATAATAAATGGGAGGCAACAACTTCATATTAATGTATTCCCAAAGTTACAAAAACACACACACCATTTTTACCATGCCTTTACAGGTCTTTGGTGTTAAACTCTGTTTAAATTCACACTAGACAACAGTTCCAAAATAAACCATCATGTCATAAAAGTTGTAAGATATATTACAAATTAGTAAAATATGAAACAATTTAATGGCAACAACTCACTGCTGGTACATATTGACAGTTCTCTCCCTTGTTAGTGTAAGCTAAATTAATTAAAGGCCACAATATACTAAATGATTCCCCTATATAATTCAATGTAAAAGCGTCAACTTAAAGAGAAAATAAATGTAACATTTTCAACATAGAGACCACCATAACCAAACTTTTACTGAAATTTCATTCTAAGTTGAATCAATTTAAGCAATAAAAAAGATATGTCATGTTAAAACCAAACATTAATTTTACTCAAATCAAACTCTACTTCTTTTGCGCCTTAAATTTTGCGGCCATTTTCTAGTGCAATGTAACTGTTTTCAGGTCAAACTTGTACTTTAGTCTCTAACTTTATCATATGTCAGGGATTAAATACTGAGCACCTTTTCTTTCCCTTCCAATATATCCAAGAGATAAAGCCAGAACACCAGTCTAAAGTGTAAAACATGGCTTCGAGTAAAATATGATTTTTTTAGTCAGTACAGCCCTACATGAAACAATTATTTAGGATAATGTAACCTATAAAACAACCTGAACTTTTTAAAACGCAAAAAATATGCACTTCCTTATCATTTTTCATCTATCCTCAATGTACATGCCAAACTTCAGATTGATCCTTTACGTAGAAATGTTGAACAATGAAAATTATTATAATAATGCCTGATAAGACATATGGCTTCCATTGTCGGTGCTTAAATTTATAAAGGGCTTTCAAGAGCAAATAATATTAACTTATATAACAGAATACAGTAAATATACTGTAAACTTCTTATATGCTTTATCGAAGAAGAAATATAATATTATTAAAACGTGTTTGGGCTTCTTTCAGTGCGAATTTGTAAGTTTAGATGAGCTCAATACGAGATTCTGTACTTTTTATTATCCCTAGGCCATAGGCGGAGGGATACTGTTTTGCGTTGTCTGTCAATCCTTCCGTCCGTCCATCTTTCCGTCCGTCCGCCCGTCTGTCCGGAGCCATATCTTGTAAGTGCTTTGGCGGATTTCATTGAAACTTGGTATGAGTATGCATATGGATAAGAGGATGATCCACGCCAAATGGCATTGTACACCATCAGTTAATAATAGAGTTATGACCCTTTGTATCTTGAAAATGCTTTTTGTGTGTCCGGAGCCATATTTTTGAAGTGCTTTGGCGGATTTTATTGAAACATGAAATGAGTATATATATGGATAAGAGGATGATGCACGCCAAATGGCAGTGTACACCATCTGTTCATAACAGAGTTTTGGCCCTTTGTATCTTGAAACATTGTTGTTTTGAGTGTCAAATATAATACTTTTGTGTCCAAAAGCATATTGGCGTGTGCTATCAATTCAACGAATTTGCTTGTTTTAATTATTTTCCCATACAAATTTTCCAATTTAATTATTTTTCTTTACACTTTTCAATACTCGTTAACTCCATGAAACAAAACGCATTTATTCCATGAAACTAACAAGAACGCATAATATCCTGTGAAAAAATGGTGGTTTTATGTAAATCATGCTCCTTTGTGACGGGGCCTGTTTTGACTAAAAAAACAACACTGTATACTCAATGAAAACTTAACACCTCCTCGCAATAAGACTCTATACGGCATTAGATGGAATAGATTCCAATCAAATAGGCTTAATTAAATATCTTACAGCTTTACAAAAACTCAAGGCCTGCATGGGGATGACAGAAATTATTGCGGTGTTGTGTTTCTGAGGTGTCTGTATCGGTAAGTTGGAAAGCATAGAGCTGGAGAAGGGTTTGAGTTATTGATCATCAAGTAAAATAAGTTGTACTGAAAACACGATATACACAAGAATAGACGCCATTTTACCTTCTGTGAAATCATATCATATCATTCTCGTACACTTCACTTATTTATACACTGCAAAAACACTATTATTCGCGGGACATTATTTTTTATTGATTTTAAGGGTTAAACGATCCACAAATTAAATACAAACACACTGGAAAATAACTTACACAAATTCCATATTTATTGTTTCCAAACTGAGAAAGTCATGCATTAACTACCACGTCCATGAAAGTCTTTTTTTAACCACAAAATAACATGCGGACGAATATATATGATTTTACAATAAACAAACAATTTAAAAGGATATTTTACCTTATGTAAATTCATACCATTCTTTGCCACCTCATCTTAATAAACAGGAAATACACAAGCAGGGCTTTTCCTTGAGTATTCATGGGTCTGTTTAACGGACCCATACCCAAAGCGTGTTATATGCTGTTCCTTATGAAAATTATATCTAAATTATGTTTCAATTAGATCTAACAAAGTTTATAACTATTATAATAGGATTTTATTCCTATAATTTGAAGTATAATTAAAACTTATATTAAATGTGTTTTTCCCAAATCAATGGACTTTTAGCACAAAACAAATTCAAAATCCCAAAATTGCATTTTTTCCCAAAGTGGCCAAGAAAAGGCCTGACAAAGCGTCTCTTTTACCTTCTGCGTCATGCTTGTCCCCCACATCCTCAGCATCATTGACCCGACCCAGCAGCAACTGAAGCAGCAGAATAGCTTGATGTATTTCTTGTATGTATATTTAGGACTCGCACACACTGATATAAATGTAATAACAATCAATAAGACATGTTCAACATCATAAAATATGGCAAATTAATAAATCTCACATCAAGTGTAACCTTTCTGTAAACGTTGCGTAAAATATCAATATATACTCCTCCAAAGATTACTTAAACAATTTCATATTTTATTAAAAAAGTATTCATCAATATACATTTCTTACATGGCATGGTGTTTATAGAAATGAAAGTCTAAAAATAGCCTCAGTTGCTATGTACATGTGCATATATGTAGAAATATTACATTTTCAGTTAAAATGCTTTGTTTTTTCATGCACAGTTTACAAGAACTAAATGTAAGGACCATAATGACACAAATGTTATGACAACATAACATAATATGCATTATATCTTATGTTCCAACAAAAACCCTCACAGTGTGTAATTAGATAACAATATGTTCACATAAATCATTTGTATCTTTAACTACACAAACAATGTTGTATTGTAACATCACACACTACTGTGTTTGTATGCTAAACAACACATTGTCATTGAAATACTAATCACTAACTAGAAATGGCGCGGCAGAGGCCGACGCGTATCCCCACGCCGAATGTTTGACCTAGGTGTGCCCCAGGGTTGGTAATGGGGCCATGCATAGCTGAGATTGACCGTATTGTCATAAGAGAAGTTCATCATCAATTAGAAGTGAATTGGTGTAGAAATGAAGAAGTTATAGTAAAAGGCAATTTTGGGTGGGTGTGACATATCTGGGCAGGGCGCCCCAGGGTTGGTAATTGTGCCATGCATAGTTGAGATTGACCGTATTGTCATAAGAGAAGTTCAGTATCAATTTGAAGTGAATCGGTGTAGAAATGAAGAAATTATAGTAAAAGGCAATTTTGGGCGGGTGTGGTCTATGTGGGCGGGGCCCCAGAGTTGGTAATGGGGCCATGCATAGTTGAGATTGACCGTATTGTCATAAGAGAGGTTCAGTATCAATTTGAAGTGAATCGGTGTAGAAATGAAGAAATTATAGTAAAAGGCAATTTTGGGTGGGTGTGGTCTATGTGGGCGGGGCGCCCCAGGGTTGGTAATGGGGCCATGCATAGTTGAGATTGACTGTATTGTCATAAGAGAAGTTCAATATCAATTTGAAGTGAATCGGTGTAGAAATGAAGAAATTATAGTAAAGGCAATTTTGGGTGGGTGTGGTCTATGTGGGCGGGGCCCCAGGGTTGGTTATGGGGCCATGCATAGTTGAGATTGACCCTAATGTCATAAGAGAAGTTCAGTATCAATTTGAAGTGAATCCGTGTAGAAATGAAAAAATTATAGTAAATGGGAATTTTTTGGTGGGTGTGGCCTATGTGGGCGGGCGCCCCAGGGTTGGGATTGGGGCCATGCATAGTTGAGATTGACCCTAATGTCATAACAAAAGTTCAGTATCAATTTGAAGTGAATCCGTGTAGAAATGAAAAAATTATAGTAAATGGAAATTTTTGGTGGGTGTGGCCTATGTGGGCGGGGCGCCCCAGGGTTGGGAATGGGGCCATGCATGGTTGAGATTGACTGTATTGTCATAAGAGAGGTCCAGTATCAATTTGAAGTGAATCCGTGTAGAAATGAAAAAATTATAGTAAATGGAAATTTTTGGTGGGTGTGGCCTATGTGGGCGGGGCGCCCCAGGGTTGGGAATGGGGCCATGCATGGTTGAGATTGACCGTATTGTCATAAGGGAGGTCCAGTATCAATTTGAAGTGAATCGGTGTAGAAATAAAGAAGTAAATGTAAAATAACCTAAAAAAATGAGTGATAATTTCTGACGCGGCCCCACCCCAACCGCTATAACTTTTGACCCAGGGGTCAGATCAAAATTCCAAATAGTGCAGGGTCGAACATATGCTCATAGCTACCATGTGTGTAAGTTTCAAGGTTCTAGTGCTTTTAGTGTAGGAGGAGATAGTGGCCAGGACGGACGGACAGACAGACGGACGGACGGACAGACGGACGGACGGACGGACGGCGGAGATAACCACAATATCCCCACCTTTTTTTCAAAAAGCGTGGGGATAATTACAACAACTAATACATACATGTTTACTATTCCACTCTGAACACCAGGATGTTGTTCTCCCCCTGTCCCACAATGATGGATGATGTGGTGCTGCAGTAGCAGACTGACTGTGGGTACCACACTCCATCCTCCTGAGTAGCCAGCGTAGCCAGCTTACTCTCTCCCTCCCAGCCCACCTGTAGTACAGTGTCGGACTCGAATCCACAGACCAGCACCTGGCCTGCAGGGGTCACATGTAGACCAGATGGGCGCTCTAGTGCTGGGTCTGTGTATGTAGCCAGGAGTGTGCCATCCCTGGCCAGGGTGAGAAGCTTGTTCTGGTACCTGCTGATGATGTACAGCCTGTCTCCTGTGGGACTCACAGCACACTTGTATACTTCTAAACAGAGTAACATCAAGATATTGAATTACTGTTAATGTTAAATAATCTTATTAAACATACTGCAGTGATATTGTATTACGCATATGTTGCTATAAAGAGGCCTTTACACATCTAAAATATATGCATACATTTCAATGATTTAATAGTTAAGTGTGACAATAAACTTCAGTAGCAGAGCTATTGTGTTAACGTTTGACAAGTTTAAATGCGACTGGTGAGTAAGATATGAATTAGAGCAAAATTACACAGATGGAAAGAATTACACATACTGAAACAATTGCACACTTCAATCAACAGGTAAACATATTGTACATGTACAATCATTAAACAACCACAAAATTAAGACAGGTCAGAAAGTGTCTCTCTCCCAGGAACACAGTTTCTATTTATAGACATGCCATGTAGTGACAGTCAAAATACTTCATTACTCATGTTACTATAATTTATATGATTAAAAAAAAAAGATAAAGGCCTTATGGGTCAATATTTGTTGATTGAAAAAAATAAATCCCAATTCGGTTCATTAAGTTGATAAAATTTGTCATTGTATGGATTTAAAATAACACAATTTGACTAGACTCCTTTTCCCACAATGGCAAATCCCTGTACATAATAGGAATGTTATCAGGATGGATTCACCATGATTCTTACCTGTGTAATCACCTGATCTATCTTGGTAGAGTCTGCAGAGCTGTTTGCCACTCAATGTGTACTTGTACAGGGCAGTACGGGAGCAGATATATAGGTCATCCTGATGGTGGGCGATACCTCTACATGTATGTTGTAACTGAAACTTCCTGCCAGGATCAAGCTTTCCCTGGTTGACAGTGATAAACTGGACCTCATGTATCTTGCTAGTATTCACAGCCACTGCAACCTCACTGGGTGTGATCAAACAAATGTCAACTGGCCTAGCATTAACATCCCAGTGACTCACCACCTGGTACTGCTGGTTCAGCAGCTTGACTTTCTGATTTTTCGAGTCTACAATCAGTACCTGCCCATCGGGAAGAACACATATGCCTCTCATAATACATACATCTTTATCACTTGGTATTCTCACATAGTGCTTAGTATTACTCTGGACAATTAATGCCTTGCCTGACTTTCCTAGCAGAGTCAGTGCCTGCTGTATTATATGCTTACATTTTATGCTGGCTATTAGGCAGAGCTGCTTATGATCTCCAATTTTCTGAACAATTTCATGGAATTGTGACAAGTCACTGTGAACACTGGTGCATTTATGAATAGAACTTGTAACTGACCCTTTAATGCTTATAACCTCAGCTTTCATCTCGTTAAGTTCCTTCGTAGTAATATTATCAAATTCATTCACGATAGAGAGAACACTCTTACACATCTCTTCTTTTAAATATTGCTCATTTCCGCCTGATGTACCCACAGAACTATTATCACATTCATCTATATAAGTATTTAAATTGCCACGCATTTGCTCTATCATAACTGCACTATGTTCCTTGTATGTTTTCTGCAATGACTGAATGCTGGCCTTCTGACTGATCTGCAGGGTTTTAATTTCCCCCAGGACAGTTTCCAGCTTCACTGACATCCCCTCCAGGCCAGTGGGCTGCGAGTTGGTCAGCTCCGAAATCTGGGTCACTTTACTGCACTGGCTGAAATAAACATGTACCAGCAAGGAATAGTCAGTGATATTATGTAATGCTTCAAACAAGTATAAAGTGTCAAATAAAAACATGCATGGACAATAAATTAACGCTTCTTGGGCTGAATATGGGGGTATATAGATTTGCACTTTTCCATCCATCTGTGTGACTTTTCTGTCATATATAACTCAACATGTATCCCTGCAACTTCACAAGTACAGTAACCAGGCATGTGAGCTTATGCGCACCTCTATATGTTGTTTCTGTTTTTTTCATCATAATTGTAGTAATGTCTCATATTTATACATAAATGACATTTTAGAATATGTGTAGAGTGTAAAATAAACAGTATTGCTAGAAGAGGACTAACACTTTACATAAATATTTATCACTGTGTAATTTTACCCACATGCATAGTTTGATATGTCTTTTTTCAACATACCCAGAGTTATGGCCCTTGTTTAGCAAAGAAATCACATTTAAAATTGTGTTGTGAGTAACTCAAAGAGTACAGCTGATAGAGGGATAACTATTCTTAAAGTATAACCCACCAAGTCAAAGTATGCACCTTGATATTTTTTTTATGTTTTTTTTTTTACATAAGAAGAGTTATGTGACAATCCCTTTAACCAAACGATAATTATTTTTTCAATTGTGAGAAGCGTTACTCAAATAGAGGGATACTTCTACAGTAACATAGTAATTGTCAGGTTAACGTGTGCAACTCCATATGTTTGTTCATAATTTAAAGACATTTGTGCAGTTGTGGGACAAATTGGATTGTAGAGGTATATCCATGTACTAAGAATACATTTCTAGTAGTTTATATTGTTTTCAGTTTTAGTATCATTGTACACCTTGACCACACTATCCATAATAACACATGCAAGAAAAGATCATTAATGCTCTTCCATCCCACAAAAAACAAGCATGACGTATATTTAATGTCTATTCCCAAACTCAGTATGTTCAATCTAGCCTGTGATGAGCGACTTATGACATGCAACCTGGTCTACTACATTTGTATCTCCCCATATTTGTTGTTGTTATTTAACCTATATTGTGATTTTTTTGCTTTTGTTGTTGTCAAGTGATCTATTCGTGGAAAAGTAAAGACACCATTGTTAAATGTTTGAATGGTCAGATTAGCGTGTGCAACTCCATATGTTTGTTCAAAATGTTCCTAATTATTCTTGAGTTATCATTAGGAAACCATTTTACTGTTTCGAGTCACTGTGACCTTGACCTTTGACCTAGTGACCTGAAAATCAATAGGGGTCATCTGCCAGTGATGATCAATGTACCTATGAAGTTTCATGATCCTAGGCGTAAGCGTTCTTGAGTTATCATCCGAAAACCATTTTTCTAAGTTGAGTCACCGTGACATTTTAATTGTCAGGTAAACTCGTGCAACTCCATATGTTTCTTCATAATTTTTTGACATTAATGCAGTTGTCTTAAATGGATTAAGATTCAATTATTAAATGCATTTAATAATGGCAGTACTGTAATATAACTTTTATCATAATTGAAAATCTGCTTAAAATATTGTTATTATGGTTATAACAGGAACTAAAACTGACTACTAAATCTTTATAATTTCATGTTATAATCTTCTGTTACCTTTGACCTTTTGACCAAAAAATGGATTGACCTCTTAATTTTCCTCGATGTAAACATTAAACATGTTGCCTGGCTGTAGATCAAAGCATTTCCTAGATATACACTGTAACTCCTATATAGTGCGGTCCGTTATAACGCTGTGTCCAATATAACGCGGGGGGTCCTTGGATCCTGTTTTTTCTCCAACCTTCCATACTGATTCAAATCCATGTTATGCAACTTCATGTATTTTCATAAATTTAAAGAAGCCGGCAAAATCACAGCTTGATTGCTCTATCCGTCCGATTAACTGATTTTAATCGATAGAGGTTAAACGACACTTGACAGCTAATTAGTGTTACTCTGTTGTGTAATGTTAATAAAGGTGTGAAAACTTGCGAGTCGGTGTTTATTACATGTATTCCCTATCAGAGCGGTTCGGTGCGCTAATTTCAATAAGGCAAGTGCAAGCGGAATAATTATCAAATTAAAGTTATTTAAAACGATTACCTGTTTATGTTTTGCATTTATCGTGTATTGTATTTAATTGTATAAACTATGGCTGTGTAAGTGTGTTATCGTTTATTATATGCTACACATGCTTGATAAATAAAAATATCTTTGTGCGTGTTTAATGTTTCAGTACGTATACGAAAAATAAATTTAAAAATCCTGACGATTTATTTACATGCTAACGCAGTGTAATAGTTAACAGAGATGCATTTAAATTTTTGCCCGTTATCAGAAAGTCCAAGGAAAGCACGTTTTTTACATGCTGCATATGACACAATAAAACATTTCTTTGTACATGTATCGTATTGCATTCGATCTAAATTTAAATTCGCTCGTCCAATGAAAGCTGTGTCCCATAATGCACTGTACTATTTTTTCTGAAAAATGGCTTAGGCATATGAATTTGTTTACAAAGTTCGTAAACATATTTCTTGTCATAAATGTTAAACATTATTTTTTCGTAAGTGATGTAATTATATTGGATTATCGGATAAATGTGCACATTAGAAAAGTGGTATGTATACTGTTATCGTTCGATTCGGTTTACCGTAAAATGTTCCGTATAAGGCGCATTTGTGTATAACGCGCATGTACTTTTTGAAGCCAAAAAAATCGGGAAAAAATATTTTTGAAGCAAAAAAAAAATTGGGGGGGAGAAAAAATCCAGACCGTAGGCTAACTGAAAATTGTTTTATTTACATTGCCGATCTCACGCGTTCTTGTATTGTTTCAATTATTAACAAGGGCTGTTTGTAAAACATGCATGCCCCCCATATGGCCTGTCCGTTGTACTGGCAGCCATTGTGTGAATACGACTTTCGTCACTGTGACCTTGACCTTTGACCCTGTGACCTGAAAATCAATAGGGGTCATCTGCAAGTCATGATCAATCTACCTATAAAGTTTCATGATCCTAGGCATATGCGTTCTTGAATTATCATCCCAAAATCATTTTACTATTTCGGATCACCGTGACCTCAACCTTTGACCTAGTGACCTCAAAATCAATAGGAGTCATCTGCGAGTCATGATCAATCTACGCATGAAGTTTCATGATCCTAGGCGTATGCGTTCTTGAGTTATCATCCGGAAACCATTTTACTATTTCGGGTCACCGTGACTTTGACCTTTGACCTAGTGACCTCAGGTTTTTTTTTCCACTTTTTGGGAAGATAGCCCATGGCTTTGGAATTGGGAATTTTATCGGCATTTTCATGAAATTGGGAAAATAAATTCATTAGCCTTTTTTTCCACACGAAAAGTCCACTGATTAGGGAAATACTAAATTTGATAAAACCCTTTATAATCATTCAAATTAAAAGAACAAAATCATATAATACTTTGTTAGATGTAATTGAATTAAAATTGAGATAAAATACACATAAGACATCTTAAAAAAAAAAAAAAAAAAAAAAAAAAAAAAAATATAATTTTTTTTTTTTTTTTTTGGAAATTGGGAATTTTTTGCCACATTTTGGGAAAAAAAGTATACTTTTTGGGATTGGGAACATAGCCGAATTTCGGCTATAAAATCGGGCCAAAAAAAACCCTGGACCTCAAAATCAATAGGGGTCATCTGCAAGTCATGATCAATGTACCTATGAAGTTTCATGATCCTAGGCCCAAGCGTTCTTGAGTTATCGTCTGACAACCACCTGGTGGATGGACGGACCGACTGACCGACCTACCGACGGACTGACCGACATGAGCAAAGCAATATACCCCCCCTTTTTCGAAGGGGGGCATAATAACATAATGGACAAATATAAGCACGCATTTTCGAACGAAAATAATGAGTGATTTTTTGCCTGATATGTATCCATAAACCAAAGAATAAGTAATCGGTTTCAAAATGATTCCCAGTTTAATTTGTCTGAAATCGACCGATTTTCACAGCTGGAAAGAGACGTTACATAGACCAGCTCATGTCTGCCCAGTATCAAAATGAAATACCACTAGCATATCTGGGCATTTTTCATTCCAAGAATACTTAGAGCATGTATTTGGTACTGGGCATCATGGCTTGGGAATATTTATTGGTAGATTCCTCAAGAAACGCTCCACAGCAAGAAGGAATAATGTTTATCAAAGTTGTCTCCCCTAGATAACAAAACTCTTCATTTTTGAGTAGATTAACAGTTGTGTGGAAAAAGTCTATCATAGGGAGAAGTTGTATTTATTTAATATCTACATCTATTATTTTATTTGTGAGCAATTATTTAACTGTTTGTTTTGTAATAATGAAAACAACATGTTTTTTTTGGGGGGGAATATTTGTTCATACCTGGAAAAACATAATTTGTGTTGGCAACAAAAAATGACTTATAGCTGTAATGATATTTTGATCCTGGTTTTCTTACGTAAAGTAATATTGATTAAAATTTGCACAATTTTCATATCAATTTCAAATGAATACAGTAAAATTTAGAATACTTCCAGCATCCAACGGTGACATTGATTAATTAAACTATATAGCCAATATTGTTTTTTTCATTTTTATTGACAGTCGTAATAAAACCGACAGGACTGTTCTTTAATAGAAATAATGTTCTACTGAAAATCAATGGTGATTAAATCTGTATAAAAGCCTAGATTTAATTAATAAGAACTACGTCCATGAATATAGTAATTGAAAATTTTATAATGTTTCTCTGAGCGCAGTAAAGTACCAGCTGGGTTGTAGAGAAAATTTTAATGAACGCTTAGAAATAGACGTCGCCACGATTAAATGGGACTTGTACTCGCAATCAAACAATTGTCTGTTTGGAATTTTTGTAACAATAAAATGTCTACAGTAATTTAAAACGGACTGGTAATGGACTTGATTTGTTAAGGAGGATGAAATAAATAATGGTGCCAGGACTTTAAAGCAAAATATAGTAATTTGATATGCGGCTTTTGGCACATATTGTATCTTTAGACATTAATAATAATTTTGCCAGAACAACTCTTGACATATGAGTCCGGTCATGCAAAATAAGGTCTTATTCCATGTTTGGCCAGCGGCCCTGTCTGCTTTACTCACATAAGGTTTCAGGGTCTTGTTTGTGGAAAGGGTTATACTGACCAGACTGTGTGGATGTGAAGGCTGGTCGGGAACTACCCTAGCCCCACATGGCATAAGACCCATTTTCGCATGAACAGGTCACATTTTACATCATATAACCCTTTATTACTTAGATACGTATTTTTAGGCATTTGTAGTCCCTCAGAAAGTTAAATTTTAAACCAATATTCCCATGCAGTAAAAGGAAAAAAAAACTAAGTCCGTAAAAGCGGATTCTTCTACTTGTGTTCTGAGTTATAAGGATTTCTTCAAAAAAACAACCAGTTCAATTGTGGACTAATATCATCCCAAACCTTAACACCATCTTACACCAGTTCTCAAAATTGGGACCAGTAATTTAAACTTCAGTATGTGTCACTCAACTGCAGATATGTCAAGGTCACTTTATATGGGACCATGGCAGTAAACTTCATTTGTGGACCAGTTGACACGAATTGAAACATTAGTCAAGTCAGATTTTCAATCTTGAGACCCTATGAAAACACATTCTGAAGATACAAACCATTTCTAGTTGGAATAACTAGTGATAAAAGCAAACTTTGGCATCAATTCAGAACAAAGTGCAGCATTCAAACTTACGACCAATATTGGACATCATAGGCCCGTAACCTATGTTTTTGAATTCACCAGTTGACTAAAGACCATGCTGGGACACATATTTAGGACTTAAAAAATCAGTTTTAATGTACAAAGACTTGCAGTCTGTCTATTCCAACTTCAGCCCTCATTTGAGATTGCATTTAACTTTAATCCTTTGCATGCTGGGAAATTTGTCTTCTGCTAAAATGTCGTCTGCTGAATTTCTAAAATTAGCATTTTCTTCGATTTTTTTCAAAGAATACTATCAGAATAGCAAACAGTTTGGATCCTGATGAGACGCCACGTTCTGTGGCGTCTCATCTGGATCCAAACTGTTTGCAAAGACCTTCAAAATTCGGTTCCCGCACTAAAAAGGTTAACTGAGCCTAAAAAGTCTGTTCTGTGGCGTCTCATCTGGATCCAAACTGTTTGCAAAGGCCTTCAAAATTCGGTTCCCGCACTGAAAGGGTTAACTGAGCCTAAAAAGTCCAACTTGGGGTCAAATTGTGACTTAAAGTTCTTGCATGTGACTGGGTAATCATACTTCAAACAAGTAGAGGAATCAATATTATATATTATTCTATATCCAATAAATTCTTCCAATCGGCATTCTTCATATGTACCACGTGACCGTCCAATATATTCCGGTATTGGATCCAAAAAGTCTGTATTTTTTCCATATTGGACAGTTGAGTACAAGTGCACTAAGCAATTGTTTTATAACGATAAAAGCCGTTACCGAGAAAAAGTATCCGAATGTACTATAATCGATTCACACAGGCGATATTTTGCTTGTATGTCTCTTTTTAATGCTTTCCTATTGAAAATATGAGAGGAAATAAAAAAACAAATCGAGAATGTGATATTTAATTTATTTTTATTGTTAGAAATTAAAAAAAAATGCAAAAGCAATTGATATTGTTATTGCTAGAAATTGAAAACAAATATGCAACAGCAAAACAAAAAATCAATTTTATTAACCTCAATGACAACTTTAATCCAATGCTAGCCTAATAACAACTAAGTTACAATGATATGCATTTCCATTTTCCATTTTCTGTTCTTCCATCCATTTATCGAAATGTATTTTAAACCACAGTATTTGTTGATAGCGTTTGTACACATGCTCACCATTCTGACCCAAAGGCCAAAACACAATTTACGAATTCGTAATCCTGTCGGAGCGAGTTGTTTTATTCCTATCAAAGTTAACAATAATGCATGACAAACAAACAATCCGAAATACGTTTTGCCTTTTGGATTCGTTCAATGCTATCAAAATGGTATAATTTGCTACTAGATTTATTAAACACTACCACCTCCATATTGTTGTCCCTAAAATGCAGAGTCTTGCTTATACTAGTATGTTTTGTCAGAGAAATGACGTCACACGAGATACGTGATAAAGTGCGTAATCAATGAATGAAAATAAAAATACGGAAAGCTGGTTTGGTAATGAGGATATAGAATAAAAAGTTTATTAGACGTTTAAACTGTACAATACGTGATATATTTGGACTCGCACACAGTTTGAAGTCATATTGGACTCGCCTAACGGCTCGTCCAATATGACTTCAAACTGTGTGCTCGTCCAAATATATCTCCGTATTGTACAGTGAAACGTCTAATAACCTATAATTATAAATCTTTAATATATTGGCCCTGCTCTGTGAAAATGGGCTTTAATGCATGTGCATAAAGTGCCATTCAAGATTAGCCTGTGGTACATTTCATTTGAAGAAAGTCTCTTCCTGGCAAAAATCAAGTTTATAAGGCGGAATTGTCTTCCCTGATTAGCCAGCCTGTGCGGACTGCTCAACTAAACTCCTATTTTGATGGTTTAGTATATTATACTATTATACACTATTTAAAGCATTTTGTACTATTACACTTATCATATTTAAAAAGACCAGTTCATATTTTCACATTTTCCCACTGCTACTCAATATTAGTTTTGTAACAATTCCCTCTTTCTAAACATTACTTTTCCATATCGTGGCAAACAAAACAGACAAACATTTACGACTTAATGGGTGTTGCAAAAATGTTATCTGAAAACTAGAAAACTATCTAAGTTTACTGTATCATGAGAAATAATTAGCTGTAATGTGTTTTTTCCCTGTTTTTTGTTCATTTTCTGTAAACTTTCAAGACACTGGTCAATAATTCACACAGCACTGGCCTGAGATCCTGGGAACTTTGTCACTGGTCATTATTTGGTGGACAGAAAAATCAATGTATTAGAAATTTTATTACAGTTCATCTTGTCTGTGCTCGTGAATTTTAATCTTAATCAACCAATCCCAGTGGCACCAGTCCGGAATTCAGCATTCGTTTGCAGGGGATCTTGTGAAAACAGCCGTAAATAAATTCAACTGGACAGTACAAATTATGGACACTGGTGATTTTTTTACTTCTCCAGACATTGAATAATGCCATATACTATAATGCATAATCTACCAAAAAACAGCAGTGTTAAGACTGCTTATGTCTTAAACACAAACAAGTCACATTAAAATGGACTTTAATTTTTGTTGACCTTTAAATGATATCCTGGCATAAATTCTTCATAACAACAAAAACAAGAAACCGTCGGAGACGGGTGATGCTCCCAAAAGGTTTTTTTTGTCACAATATTGCACTGTATATTCAGATAAAAGTAAACATCTTGAGGGGCATAACTTTGGACAAAATAATACGATAGATGGTTTAGCAACTTAAAAATTTCAAAGGGCCATAACTCTGTGAAAAATCATCCGACCAGAACCGGCTGATATTATGCACATGTCCTCTTGGTAGTGAAGCTTCCCATAAAGTTTCATTGAATTCCGGTTATTAGTTGCTGAGAAATAGCCTAGACAAGAATTGCACTATATGTACAGTTAATGGAAAATTTCAAAGGGCCATAACTCTGTGAAAAATCTTCCGACCAGAACCCGCTGATAATATGCACATCTCCTTTTGGAAGTGAAGCTTCCCATAAAGTTTCTTTGAATTCCGGTTATTAGTTGCTGAGAAATAGCCCGGAAAAATTGTGCATGGACGGACAGACAGACGCACACACGCACGGACAGACGAAGCGGCAACTATATTCTCCCCCCAAAATAAATTTTGGGGGAGCATAATAAACTGAAGAGCTTTGTCACAGACGTGAGGAATACCCCCACATGCCACATTGACACAGAATATTTTGCATGTTGTCTTCACAAAAACAGCGGACACCATGCTCAATGTTTCAGACCCAGTGTGGTGAAGATCAGATGAAAACTACTTGAATCAGAGAGCATGCTGAATGTGTAAAACATACTATGTGACCCCGTGACCTAGTTTTTTATCTGGCACGGCCCATGTTCGAGCTTGGCCTTAAGATCATCTTGATAAAACTTCTGACCAAGTTTGGTGAGATTGTATAAAACTACTTGAATAAGACAGGGGACACCATGCTGAATGTTAAAAAAGCAGTAAGTGACCCCGTGACCTAGTGTTTGGCCCTGCATGGCCCATGTTCAAACTTGGCGTAGAGATCATCTAGATAAAACTTCTGACCAAGTTTGGTGCAGATATTGGATAAAAACTACTTGAATTAGAGAGCAAACACCATGCTCAATGTTTAAAACACACTAAGTGACCCCGTGACCTAGCTTTTGACCTGCCATGCTGACCCGTGTAATTGTTCAAACTTGGACTAGACATCATCTACATACACATTCTGACCAATTTGAGTGAAGCTCGGATGAAAACACCTTGAATTAGAGAGCAGACACCATTCTCAATGTTTAAAACGCACTAAGTGACCCTGTGACCTATTTTTTGACTCGGCATGACCCATATTCGAACTAGACCTAGACATCATCTAGATACAACATCTGACTAAGTTTGGTGAAGATCAGATAAAAACAACTTGAATTAGAGAGCATGCAGACACTTAATACGGACTGACCGACAGACAGACAGACTGACCGACAGACAAGTTCACTCCTATATACCCCCTAAACTTTGTTTGTGGGGCTATAACTAGTTGCAATAATCCAACTCCCAGCTATTGACCCTCTTGGTCGATGGGAGTTGCAACTGCTTACGGCATTTTCCATGTCCCCTGCCCAGAATCCCACTTGCAGTTTAATCGGAAATATTAGCCACATAAACTATTTTCTGGCATAAATAAACACAAATAGATCGTAAATATATCCATAATGCGCAAATAAAAACAACTTACATGATATGTAATGCTCGCATTATATTGATATTAATCTAAAGTTTCAAACACGTTATCGGTTCTTTTAAATGTATATGTTTTTGCAATGGACAAAGTCGAGTAATTCCAAATTCGAAAATACGCTATAAACCATCTTGGGAATCATCGGCCAGATAAATCGTGTCTAATCTACCAATCGTAAAATACGTACTATCTCCGAAACATTCGTAAGATCGATCAAATAGTAAATTCAAAACTTCGGCTTTCGGTTTGATAACGGGTTTTGTATATAGTTTTGGTTTTGAGTATTTCTCCACAATCGACTTGCAAATTGATATCGGTAATAACAGGTATTGTGTTTGTAACGATGTATTAGGCTGATTAAACTCGAGTTTATAGACCTACATGAGACATAATTTTTTTACATTAAAAAATGGGTTACAAGGAAGACCTCTGAGTTGTAAGTATGTACTTATACAAGCTCAGAGCATTCAAGAAGAACTAGGGGTATAACAAGAGCACTGCATAGCGGGTGCCAACGCTCGGCTGTGGGTGCAGTTTTGAAATATGGGCTATAAGTTGTAGTAGCAGCCATTGTGTGAATACCTTTTTTGTCACTGTGAATGGTGGTGGTGGTGGTGGTGGTAGCAGAAGAAATAGTAGTAGTAGTAGTAGTAGTAGTAGTAGTAGTAGTAGTAGTAGTAGTAGTAGTAGAGTAGTAGTAGAAGTAGTAGTAGTAGTAGTAGTAGTAGTAGTAGTAGTAGTAGTAGTAGTAGTAGTAGTAGTAGTAGTAGTAATAGAGTAGTAGTAGTAGTAGGTGGTGGTGGTGGTAGCAGAAGAAATAGTAGTAGTAGTAGTAGTAGTAGGAGTAGTAGTAGTAGTAGTAGTAGTAGTAGTAGTAGTAGTAGTGTTAGTAGTAGTAGTAGTAGTAGTAGTAGTAGTAGTAGTAGTAGTAGAGCAGTAGTAGAAGTAGTAGTAGCGGTAGTAGTAGTAGTAGTAGTAGTAGTAGTAGTAGTAGTAGTAGTAGCAGTAGTAGTAGTAGCAGTAGAAGTAGTAGTAGTAGTAGTAGTAGTAGTAGTAGTAGTAGTAGTAGTAGTAGTAGTAGTAGTAGTAGTAGTAGAAGCAGAAGTAGTAGTAGTAGCAGCAGCAGCAGCAGCAGAAGCAGCAGCAGTTGCAGTTGTAGTAGTAGTAGTACACTGTAACTCCAATATAACGCGGATGACGGGGTCCAAGCCACGCAACAGCGTTATAAACGGACAGCGTTATAAGTTTTGAGCTTATTTATTTAAGGGGCTATTAAAACAGGTAAAGTATAGCCTATAATATAGGTCCTGTGTATCGTCATGCTGTGTTGTCATCCGCAAATACATGCATATAAACCGAATCGAACGATAACAGTATACATACCGCTTTTCTAATGTGCACATTTATCCGATAATCCAATATAATTACATCACTTACGAAAAAATAATGTTTAACATTTATGACAAGAAATATGTTTACGAACTTCGTAAACAAATTCATATGCCTAGGCCATTTGTCAGAAAAATTGGTACAGTGCATTATGGGACACAGCTTTCATTGGACGAGCGCATTTAAATTTAGACACGATACATGTACAAAGAAATGTTTTATTGCGTCATATGCAGCATGTAAAAAACGTGCTTTCCGTGGACTTTCTGATAACGGGCAAAAATTTAAGTGCATCTCTGTTAACTATTACACTGCGTTAGCATGTAAATAAATCGTCAGGATTTTTAAATTTATTTTTCGTATACGTACTGAAACATTAAACACACACAAAGATATTTGTATTTATCAAGCATGTGTGGCATATAATAAACGATAACACACTTACACAGCCATAGTTTATACAATGAAATACAATACACGATAAATACAAAACCTAAACAGGTAATCGTTTCAAATAACTTTAATTTGATAATTATACCGCTTGCACTTGCCTTATTGAAATTAGCGCACCGAACCGCTCTAATAGGGAATACATGTAATAAACACCGACTCGCGAGTTTTCACACCTTTATTGACATTACACAACAGATTAACACCTATTAGCTGTCGAGTGTCGTTTAACCTCGAATCGATTAAAATCAGTTAAACGGACGGATAAAGCAATCAAGCTGTGATCGCTGGCTTCTTTGAATTTATGAAAATACATGTAGTCTCATAACATGGATTTGAATCAGAAATGGAAGGTTGGAGAAAAAACGGGATCCAAGGACCCCCCGCGTTATATTGGACACAGCGTTATAACGGACCGCACTATATTGGAGTTACAGTGTAGTAGTAGTAGTAGTAGTAGAGTAGTAGCAGTAGTAGAAGTAGCAGTAGAAGTAGTAGTAGTAGTAGTAGTAGTAGTAGTAGTAGTAGTAGTAGTAGTAGAAGCAGAAGTAGTAGTAGTAGCAGCAGCAGCAGCAGCAGTTGCAGTAGTAGTAGTAGTAGTAGTAGTAGTAGTAGTAGTAGAATGCATTACAAATATGCAGTTAGCCTTACATTTGGTAAAATTTAAATATATTACAAGGGAGGCAAATCTGTAACAATAAATTTAAACTTATTGCATTTGTTTCCCCTGTAGTGTATTACTTCCCCTGTCCTGCTTATATCTATATTAATCAACAAAATTAAACATTAACACAATATTTAATATACTAAATATACAAAAAATCTCATACTGTTATTATACGATTATTAATCGTCAGGCATTAATTTTCATAAATTTCGTCAGTCGACCGATCGGCGAATTTAAGATCCTAACGAACAATTATGCTCTATGTTTGAATAAAACAAACACTAAGTTGAACAATATTTTAAAAACTTTACCGTAGACATGAGGCATTAAATTCCAACATAATCCATGCACACATTCACTGCTGTTTCGTAATCAAGATTAATCCGGTTTTGACACAAAGGGATGTTGATTACACAAGGTACTTAACTGACACGTTACACTTTAAAACGCGTGTGCAGTACAGCTGTATCGAATGCGTTGACTTCATTTATGTAGAATGGTAATGAATGAGCGCATTGTTTATAACTTTATTACCCATTAGTTGCATTGTGTTTTTCAGGGGTGTTGCATATTAGCCTTCACGCAGCGAATGCCGATGAAAGACAATCAACCAAATGAAAAGATGACGATGTGTGATCAGGGGGGGGGATTTCGGGGGGGGGGGGGGGGGGGGGGTGGGGGGGGGTGGGGGAAGGGGGGGCACGGGCGATGGTTAAGGTGTGGAGTCTATTGTGGTATGTCAGGTAAGAGTAGTTTTGTCAAAGTATCAATCAAATCTAATCATAAATAAAGAAGTTATGGCAATTTAAAAAAATAATAATAATTTGACCTTGAGAGTCAAGGTCATTCAAAGGTCAAGGTAAAATTCAACTTGCCTGGTACAGTTACCTCATGATAGCATGAAAGTATTTGAAGTTTGAAAGCAATAGCCTTGATACTTAAGAAGTAAAGTGGATCGAAACACAAAATTTAACCATATATTCAAAGTTACCAAGTCAAAAAAGGGCCATAATTCCATTAAAATGACATCCAGAGTTATGCGAGTGTTCCAAGTATGAAAGCAATATCTATGATACTTTAGGGGTAAAGTGGACCAAAACACAAAACTTAACCAAACTTTCAATTTTCTAAGTATAAATGGCCCATAATTCCGTCCAAATGCCAGTCAGAGTTACATAACTTTGCCTGCACAGTCCCCTTACGATAGTTAATCAGTGTTGCAAGTATGAAAGCAATAGCTTTGATACTGTAGGAATAAAGTGGACCTAAACACAAAACATAACCAAATTTTCAATTTTCTAAGTATAAAAAGGGCACATAATTCTGTCAAAATGCCAGTCAGAGTTACATTACTTTGCCTGCACAGTCCCCTTATGATAGTTAGTAAGTGTTGCAAGTATGAAAGCAATAGCTTTGATACTTAAAGAATAAAATGGACCTAAACACAAAACTTAACCAAAATTTTCAATTTTCTAAGTATAAAAAGGGCACATAATTCTGTCAAAATGCAAGCCAGAGTTATCTAACTTTGCCTGCCCAGTCCCCTCATGATAGTAAGTAAGTGTACCAAGTTTGAATGCAATAGCATTGATACTTTCTGAAAAAAGTGGACCTAAACGCAAAACTTAACCAAAATTTTCAATTTTCTAAGTATAAAAAGGGCACATAATTCAGTCAAAATGCACGCCAGAGTTATCTAACTTTGCCTGCCCAGTCCCCTCATGATAGTAAGTAAGTGTACCAAGTTTGAATGCAATAGCATTGATACTTTCTGAGAAAAGTGGACCTAAACGCAAAACTTAACAGGACGCCGACGCAGACGCAGACGCCGACGCAAACGCCGACGCCAAGGTGATGACAATAGCTCATAATTTTTTTTCAAAAAATAGATGAGCTAAAAATCATACCAACTAGAACACATACCCAAGAAAATAAACAAAAGTGACTAGTTTGATTTGCTATTTGATAGAATAAGACTAATTGGCAATTGGCTGCGTTGTTACAAACACTCGTTAACGGTTATTCGATCCCACTTGCCCGCTAATCATAACAATGAACGTGTGAATGGCATACATTAAGAGGGTCCATTACTGTCCCTTGATAACAAAAGACTAGTTAATTGGCATGTGACAAACAAGCCCCATGCACCTCCTGCAGTGATTCTCAAGCGTGATCCCGCATTCGTACCACGATTTTTCGCAACTGCGATTGATCGCGAATATGTATTACACACAAATCGGATATTGACTAACGCATTTTTATTTAATTCAAAATAAAAAATCGGCGAATTTAAGTGCTGACGAAATCGTCATTTTTATAAAAATGACGAAATTTTGTGCTGTTGAAAATAAATGGTTTCACTGTATTCTGATAATATTTTTACTGATCCACTGTATTTTACTAAAAGGATGATGTTTCATTGGACTGATAATTATAGATTTAGGATTACAGACCAGTTGCTTCAGTAATATTGTTCAGAGTGTGCCCTGTTGGCCGCGTATGCATTCTTGAATTATCATTCAAAAAACCACTTTACTATTTCGAGTCACCATGACCTTGAACTTTGACCTAGTGACCTCAAAATCAATAGGGGTCATCTGCGAGTCATGATCAATGTACCTATGAAGTTTCATGATCCTAGGCCCAAGCGTTCTTGAGTTATCGTATGACAACCACCTGGTGGACGGACAGACCGACCGACCGACAGACCGACATGAGCAAAGCAATATACCCCCTCTTCTTCGAAGGGGGGCATAATTATTTTAAAGACAATAACAATAACAATATAACTTGTTTGTGTGTTGTTTTTTTTAAAAACTATATAACGCATAAAAATAAATGTTCGATTTAAATGAATTATGCATGAAATGCACACTTTCCACGAGGATACCATCAAGGTTTTAATCAGAAGTCTCCGAAGTAACTGACCACGATTTTATCGTAGAGGAGTACACTTAACGGATGGATTAGATTGCTTGGTATAACTAAGACACTGACATTATCGATTGGTATTTGCACGGGGTTATTAATGCATGACTAATTCACAATTGCGTGTTTTATTTACATTGCTGATCTCATGCGTTCTTTTCGAGTGTCTATAATTGACAGGAGACTTTAACAACTCAAACTTCTATCAAACAACTCAAACACCATTACTGACATGGCGGGCGATAAAACAAACAATGGAGGTGTGAAGCCGTTTGCCGGTTGGCATGTTTTGATTATAGCCCAGCTACACAAAACTTGACAGGTGACGCAAATTGCTCGATAATCACAACCCCAAGCTTAACAAGACATATGAAAACGTGTAAACAAACACAACATCAATTATATTAACACATTTGAAAAGCAAGAAAAATCAAGAAAAATAATCATAAATATATCGGAAAGACCTTGCCGACATACTATTGTAAATCAACAAGTGCCCCCAAATAAATTGTGTAACCCTTGTACAGTAGGGAATAATATTGTGGGAAAAAACAATAAAATCTAAATGAAAATGGCTTCCTTGTTTTTCATTTTCTTCTTCAAATTTATTTGATTTCAATGCTCTCTACGTACCTGAAAAAATAGAAAATATTGATGTTAACTTTATAACGTTTGTCCATCTATATTCAGATCGTAAATATAACACAATTATTAATATAGTTACAGATAAAAAAACGGGGAACAAAATGATGTGAGTTACCGTAACTGGGTAACTTACAGGGAAACAATGTCTTGACATGGCTGTAGTTGTGCATAACGCGCATCAAGTTTTTAAAATAAAATTTGGGGGTAAAAAAGTGCGTCTTATACACAACGTTTTACGGTATATGCATGTATTTGTGGATGACAACACAGCATGACGATACACAGGACCTATATTATAGGCTAAACTTTACCTGTTTTTATAGCCCCTTAAATAAATAAGCTCAAAACTTATTACGCTGTCCGCTTATAACGCTGTTGCGTGGCTTGGACCCCGTCATCCGCTTTATATTGGAGTTACAGTGTATTGTGGAACACAATTGGTCTACGGACCAATGGACAAACGGACTAAAGAACAGATGCAAAGCAAAATAACCCTGCTTCATAGAAAAGGGTCCTCTATTTCTAAATATAGTCTGAGTATAAATATTCTAGCCTGTGATAAGCTGCTTATGACATGCAACCCAGCGAGTTTTTTTCTTCTTTATTAAGTACCTGTAAAAAGTATACTTTCCCAATTGAAGAAAAACAACGAAATTCCAAATTGCGGTCAGAAAATTTCCAAAAAGAAAGGCAAATTCATTCAATTTTTTTCCAAAAGTGCATTTTCTGCAAGTTAACAAACAAGTACAAGAGGGCCATGATGGCCCTGTATCGATCCACTGCTGAAAAAAGGCTGAAAATATTCTCGGCATGTGCAAAAACTTAAATATAGGCCCTATTTAAGCACATGTACACTTTTGTGACACCCGGGGCAGGGTCAAATTTGACCCCAGGGGCATAATTTGAACAAATTAAGAAGAGAACTATTACATGTCACTGCATACCAAATTTGGTAACCCTATGCCATACAGTAGTGTTTTTCCCAGGCCATTTTAGCGTGGCGAAAAGCCACACCGCCCTCCTGGATCGCCATGCTGCCCTTTTCAAAGGCAAATTTCGCCACGCGCCCTTCTTTTCAAAGGCAAATTTCGCCACGCGCCCTTATCGATAACATCTTTATTGCCTTACGATCTAACTTGGTCCGCAAAATTAGCGTCCTTGATTGTCTGTGACGCTCCGACTGTGCTTGATTTACTCGAAAGATGTCAACGTCTAATCGACTATATTATTTGAGCAGATTTAATCTATTACAGTGCTCGATTTATAGGTAGACTGCTCCAAATCTGTGAATAAGTCATGCGTGAATAACCCCGTGTCAGTATCAATAGATAATGCCAGAGGCTATGTTATACCAAGTGCACTTACTTCGGAGACTTTTGATGAAAAACTTGATGTTATGCTCATGGCAATTGTGCATTGCATGCATTATTCATTTATATCAAAACATATATTTTTACGCATAATTACATTTAAAAACACAAACAAATTTATTCTTTATCGCTTTTGTCTTTAAGATAATTAGATCTAATTATTGGAATAATTACTGAGACGTATACTAATTTAACAAAATGCCAATCGCGTATACGATTTAACGTTGCCATGCGCACCTGTCGCTTACATCATTTGACATTTGAACAACAAGGCGGACTATACAGAATTAAATTGCAACTCGGCAAAAATGGCAAATAAAGTCATAAACGATCGAATTAACGATGGAGAATATACATTAAGAAGGAATTAATGAAATGTCTGTGATAATCAACGATGCATAAAAATGTTTTAGATAGCAACAACATTATATATTTATTTGTAATCTACTTGGTGGATGTATGTCACGGAAACGAGTGTTTGCATATTGTTAGCGATCAATTTACTCGCAATGTTATTTTAAACATCTGGCAAGATTATTGTTAGAAAATGGGATAAGACAAACATGGTTTCATTTATATGTTAGTGGATCTGTGTATAATCAGATTCATGTGCATATATTGCTTTATTATGTTTGTGGTGCTGTACAGTTTATTGAAACAGCATGGAACTGTACATTGCAAGGTAAATATAAATCATAGTCAGTTAAATACATCAATTACCATTTAATGTGCTTGTTTATATGTTATTTTTTTCCACAACTGCTTCAGATGCGATTACATGTTGCACCGTAATTCAGGTATTCAGGGAACGTTTTTGCCCTTTTTTGCCTAAACTGCGCGCTATAATGCCCTTTTTGAAAGTAATGCGCCATGCCCCTTTGCCCTCCTGGGAAAAACACTACATATAGTTATATACAAGAAGATTTTTCAAGTTTTCACAAAATAGGCCTTATATAAACATATGTTCAACATTGTGACCCCCCGGGCAGGGTCAAATTTGACCCAAGGGATAAAATTTGAAGAAATTTGGTAGAGGACTATAAGATGTCACTACATACCAAATTTTATAGCTCTAGGCCCGATGGTTGTGGACGAGAAGATTTGTAAAGTTTTCACAAAATAGATCCTATATAAGCATAATAAAATTATGTTTAATTTTGTGACCACCGGGGCAGGATCAAATTTGACCCAAGGGGCATAATTTGAACACATTTGGAAGAGGACATTTAGATGTCTCTACATACCAAACTTGATAGCCCTAGGCCCAATGGTTATGGAGGATGAAATTTTCATCTTTGTGACCCCCGGGGCAGGGTCAAATTTGACCCCAGGGGCATAATTTGAACAAATTTTAAAGAGGTTCACCCCAGAAACATTCCTGAGAAATTTCATCAGAATTGGACGAGTAGTTTAGGAGAAAATGTTTAAAGGAAAAGTTAACGCAAGGAAGTACGCAAGACGGACACTTAACCATGACATAAGCCACGCTGGCCATTGGCCAGTGGGGCTAATAAAATGAGCACTTACACTGAACATGTCAAGCCAAAATGAATGTAAATCAATATTGGAGTTTATTTTTACTTTTAATACCAAGCAATTAATAAAAACCTATAATTCACAATCGGAAGATTTAACTATGTGGTTTTGTGCCCTAATATTTGCCAATTGATAAGATACAGGTACTTTTTTTTAGGGAATACAAGTCAGCTGCAAACCTGGTCTTCTATCTCCAAATATGTTTTGTTGTTATTTAACCTATTGTGATTATTTAGCTTTTGTTGTTGTCACATGATCTATTCATGGCAAAGAAAATACGCCATTATAAATTGTTATAAAGGAGGATCCAAGAGATTGGTCTAATAAATTGTTTAAATGTGATATTGAAATTTCATACAGTAGCAAGCCTAGTGTCAATGATTGTTTTTAAATTGGGTTATATGAATAATATTTTAAAATTAACTTTATACTCTACATAAGAAAAATGACAACTTTTTAAAAATTTGTTAAAAATATATTTTACTTTTCTTCTCATTATTTGCAAAAAATGTTTAAATGGCAGCAAAGCAAGAGCATCACTCTTCATTAACTATTTTCACATTCAAAATGTTAATTTCCCAATTTTAATGAATTCAAAGACACGAGAGATGTTTATGATTATATTACACACAATTTTTTTTACAGTTAAGTGTACTTAATAGTGAACACAGTGGACTGCACATTTTCAACAAATATACACAGACCAATGTCTTAAGTAACTAGAAATGGCGAGGGAGAGGCCAACGCATATCTCCATGCTGCATGTTTGACCCAGTGGCGCTCCAGGGTTGGTATTGGGGCCATGCATAGTTGAGATTGACCATATTGTCATAAGAGATCTTCAGTATCAATTTTAAGTAACTCAGTGTAGAAATGAAGAAATTAATGCAAAATAACCTAAACAAAATGAGTGAAAATCTCTGACCCGGGCCCAGCCCAACCCACACAACTTTTGACCCAGGGGTCAGATCAGAATTCCCAACAGTGCACTGTCGCACATATGCTCATACCTACCATGTGTGTAAGTTTCAAGGTTCTAGTGCTAATAGTGTAGGAGGAGATAGTGGCCAGAAAGGACAGCGGAGATCACCACATAAGGGCCACTTTTTTTCCAAAAAGCGTGGGGATAAAAAAGTTTGCAAATAATATTCATATTCAACTAGAAATATATAAAGTTAACTTTTTTCTCAGCAACGAAACATGACAGGTATCACTAAAGATGCCATTTAACAAAACAATAAATTGTAACATGAAAAGTGTAGTAAAAAATTCCTGTAAAATAATGTATTTTCTTTTACTTTCAATAATTATTTATTAAAACAAGATGTGTTTGTGAAACACAATGTCCCCCTATATGATGTTTGACATTGTAGGATGACCTTGACCTTGTGAAGGATGACCTTGACCTTGACCTTTCACCACTCAAAATGTGCAGCTCCATGAGATACACATGCATGCCAAATATCAAGTTGCTATCTTCAATATTGCAAAAGTATTCATAAAATAAGCGGTTTGGGCCACATATATTTGACCTCTGACCTTGAAGGATGACCTTGACCTTGACCTTTCACCACTCAAAATGAGCAGCTCCATGAGATGCACATGCATGCCAAATATCAAGTTGCTATCTTCAATATTGCAAAAGTATTCATAAAATGAGCGATTTTTGCCACATATAATTGACCTCTGACCTTGAAGGATGACCTTGAACTTTCACCACTCAAAATGTGCAGCTCCATGAGATACACATGCATGCCAAATATCAAGTTGCTATCTTCAATATTGCAAAAGTATTCATAAAATGAGCGATTTTGGCCACATATATTTGACCTCTGACCTTGAAGGATGACCTTGACCTTGACCTTTCACCACTCAAAATGTGCAGCTTCGTGAGATACACATGCATGCCAAATATGAAGTTGCTATCTTCAATAAAGCAAAAGTTATTGCAAAATGTTAAAGTTGGCGCAAACAGACAGACCAACAGACCAACAGACAGACCAACAGACAGGGCAAAAACAATATGTCCCCCACTACTATAGTGGGGTGTTTGTGAAACACAATGTCCCCCTATATGATGTTTGACATTGTAGGATGACCTTGACCTTGTGAAGGATGACCTTGACCTTGACCTTTCACCACTCAAAATGTGCAGCTCCATGAGATACACATGCATGCCAAATATCAAGTTGCTATCTTCAATATTGCAAAAGTATTCATAAAATAAGCAATTTGGGCCACATATATTTGACCTCTGACCTTGAAGGATGACCTTGACCTTTCACCACTCAAAATGAGCAGCTCCATGAGATGCACATGCATGCCAAATATCAAGTTGCTATCTTCAATATTGCAAAAGTATTCATAAAATGAGCGATTTTGGCCACATATAATTGACCTCTGACCTTGAAGGATGACCTTGACCTTGACCTTTTACCACTCAAAATGTGCAGCTCCATGAGATACACATGCATGCCAAATATCAAGTTGCTATCTTCAATATTGCAAAAGTATTCATAAAATGAGCGATTTTGGCCACATATATTTGACCTCTGACCTTGAAGGATGACCTTGACCTTGACCTTTCACCACTCAAAATGTGCAGCTTCATGAGATACACATGCATGCCAAATATGAAGTTGCTATCTTCAATATAGCAAAAGTTATTGCAAAATGTTAAAGTTGGCGCAAACAGACAGACCAACAGACCAACAGACAGACCAACAGACAGGGCAAAAACAATATGTCCCCCACTACTATAGTGGGGGACATAAAAAGAAACCAAACATGCACTTGCTAATATTATGTTCTGGAACATAAACAAGAGGACCATGGGCCCTAGGGCACTTACCTGAGGCCCAAATGGACTAATATATTATGAAAAGGTGGATTCATGAATATTAAAAGTACTTTGTGAAACATAAATATTTAATTTCTTGGTATATTCTTATTTTCCGCTTTGGCCAAGATATCATTACAACAAATGTTTTGACCAAAAAGGACATTTTATAATGGTAACAAGATTTTTTTTCAAATATGATCTTAGCATGACCTAGTTTTTGGCCAGGCATGACCCATGTTCGAACTTGGCCTAGAAATTATTTAGACAACTTCTGACCAAGTTTGGTGAAGGTCCGATGAGAACTACTTGAATAAGAGAGCGGACACGAATAGTGTGACAGAAGGACAGACAGACAGACATACAGACCGACCGACCAATGGACAGTGCGAAAACTATATGCTGCTAGTTGGGGGCATAACAATTCTGCTATACAGAGATGGGTACTAAAGCCCCACGTGAAATGACTAGATATTTTGTGTTGAATGATTATCATTTGTTATTTTGTATTAGCTGGTATCTTATTGTATATGAGGTAATAATTATAAGTACAAATATATAAAATAAAAATAAGGAACTTACATGCTTTATTATATATACCATCAAATGTGCATAAACAATTCAACAAAATATAATACATTTCTAAGTGGAGAAATAAAAACAAGTCAACATTTTGGAGCTTTAACCTGCTATACCTGCAAGTTAGGTTAGAGAGATGAGCCCAATACCAATAGGCTATTCACGTTCCAAGGAAATGCTGTATAATGCCCTGTTTACATAAAACGCACTTCGGGTTGTAAATTCTACCTGATACTGGAGTGGTGGTACGTAAATAAAAAAAAACTGCAGCAAAAATAAACACGCATTAAACCACTGTCAAATTATTCTTGCTTTGATAGCTGGAAAAAAGTTTCAAGACAATACCTCATGACTATTATTGAGTAATTTCACTTTGTCCATATGTACAGATGGATGGTCAGAGGCAGAGATTAACATACAGAGTAATGGCAAACCTGTAACCTGTAAGATACTTTGTTACTATTATTGAGTAATTTCACTTTGTTCATATGTACAGATGGTTGACCAGAGGCAGGGATAAACATACATGTACAGAGTAATGGCAAACCTGTGACCTGTAAGATACTTTGTTACTATTATTGAGTAATTTCACTTTGTTCATATGTACAGATGGATGGTCAGAGGCAGGGATTAACATACAGAGTAATGGCAAACCTGTAACCTGCTTTTTATACTAATTCTCTTGGTCAATTATCCTGTCATCCCATTTTATATGAAAATACTGCTAGTTCAATTTGTATGAACTGTCACGGCTTTCATTATTTCCGTGGTAGTTAAACATGTTATATTAATGTGACTTTTTTCGGCGTAAGCTGCATAAGCCAGCTTTTCACCCTGACTTGACCTTTGTAAGTGTCCAATAAAATTCAAATAAAATTTCCCGCGGCTAGGTACGAATGAATACACTTCATTTATTCCATTGGCTGATTTGAGTATACCACCAGAACATTGGAAACATATCCGCGTCTTTGTAACACTGTTTTACTGTATGAAACAATTTTATCTCTAATGAAAAGGCTTAATAGATAGAACAGTTTTACACTCAATTCTCGACATCAATACAGTTTGTGCGCACACCTTTTATTTTCAGAGTATTACCAGCGCAAAAGCGTTTATACTTAAAAGGCTATGTTCTCATATTTAGTACTTGCTTCCATATCCCTGTCAACATGTTAACATGTAAAAGTATAAAGAGCAGTGGAAGCGAGGCCTCACTTTAAAGAATTGCATTTCAACCCGCGAGGTTTCGGGTCAAGTCGCGGACATTCAGAGTTTATATACAGGTCATCACCGGAGTTCGCGGTCAGTAAAATAATCGTTATATAATAAAGACGCTATCCGTGAACTAGGTGACCTGGAATTTTCTTTAGACCAGAAATATGTTAAAAGAAGATATTCAGCAATATAATTATGGTATGTCAATAATAGATTCTTAATGTGTTTTCAACAATACAATGATAAATATTATTTTTAATAAATTTAACAATAATTATTCCACCATATTGCCTAATGTACTAAAGTGATATTATGAGCATGTAACAGTTTATAGGTGTCTATCGCAACCGTTGATTATTTTTGATGTTTCTACTTCATATACACTTATAGTAATTAATGCAGCATCAACATACTAAAACAATATACCAGAAAGAGAAAAATAATGCATTTGAATATTAACCGTACTTTCGTTTGACAACTGATCATGCGTTTACGAGTTGAACCTAAATTTAGTTTTAGTGCAGATTTGTTCATACGACACAAAGACACAATATTGTTTTACGGATCATTTCGGCTTACAGGACTGGGTGGGTCACGTAAGAATATTGAATATAAAATATATTTTTATAAACAACTGGTAGCAAGGTGAGTTGCAGATAATTGATCAGTAACCACATTTTAACTAACTATTCTGACCTGTTAATTCTTTTCAGCTCAATTCAACAGTGCAAAATGCCCATTATATCACTTTAAGCATGAGCACGATGATTCTCGATACTGTTAATAATCGAATCAAATAGCAATGCCCGACAGACCACTAAAACAGGTTTGTTCTCGTGTGGCCGGTTGACTCATATGTTTAAATTTCACTTCCATTCTTCTTTTGGTTTTCTGTTTTGTATCTATAGGTTTATGACCAGCAATATGTTATAATGTAAAATAAGCCGCGAAAACTCCCCGTAACATCCCGTACTGCGTGTGATGCAGCTAAGAACTGCACAGAAAAAGACATTCGCTATCCTTGATCTCATTCATTAAACTATTTACGCAGTATATCTTTTTTCAAGATATTTCTTGTTTGTGCTAAGCCCTTTTTGATGTTTAAAATGTTGAACCACATACCTAATGTATCCATAGGAGTGGAAGGGTTGCTGTTCAACAAATGGACTAGGTTTTTATACCTGAGCAGAGTTTCTTTTAATTTTTATTTTAAATAATTTGTGTGTTATTAATTGAATGAAATACAGTATTTTGAAAATTAAATCTAAACAACAAAAGCTATACTGAGATGGGTACTAATGAGTATATGAATAAAAATAACTTGTCCATTTGTGCTGAAAAATGCTTCAAAATTGAGAATAAAAATGTTGTCAGTATTATATTCGCTAATGTTTAACATACAAAGCTCGATGGAAGATATATAAACAAAATGTTGAGATCTACAAAAATCATTTTTTTGGAAAACTTTCCATTCAGAATTTTTAGGTGTTATTTGGGAAAACATACTTTTTGGCAAGTATCTTCAGTTACTTTCCGAGACAGTGCAGGATCTACTTCAGCGGACATACAGACTGATGGACAAAAAGAGGGACATACAGACATAAAGATCTGTAGGGTAAACCTATAGTCCTCGTAAGTAAAACTTGTAGCGAAATAAACATGTACATTTATAAGACACTGTTTAAAGTTCGAAACATCAAGGTTTTAAGTTCAGTTGAGCTAATTGCAATTTAAATTTCAATTCATGTTGTTTTTGTAATATCCTGAAGAATTGTTTATATAATTGCCCTTAGATAGCAAAATATTGTCAAATCCATTCATAGGCACAAAATTGTTCTTATTTACTGGTTCACAATGATAACACAAATAAAGGATATTTGTTTGCTTTGGTAAATCATACATTTTAATTCATTAGCAATCAGAAAATTAATATTTTCCAATTGGCCCATGAGCCACAAGTAAACATTTTTTATTCTTTTTTCTTATTCTTATGATCACAAGTCATCCAAATGTAAAGTGTTTAGCGGGATCATAATGACAACAAATGAACGTAAAGCACATCATTGCACAGAAAAATGTTAAGGTTATTAATACTTCTTGCTTTTTTCACTGTTTAAAATGATGAGTTTCAACATTTCATTTAAAAATATTTTCCTATTGTTGTAATCATATTATAATGATAACTAAACAACTGAAGAGTGACAATATTAGTACCTGTGTTGATCAGATACACACTGAGGGCAGCACAGCTGTTTGTGCAGGTTGCAGAATTGGTCAATTTTATGTTCCTTATGAACATCACAAGTTTGTAGAAAATCCACCACCTTTTTTGAAACTGGCCATTTATCTATATCAACCCTTCCAATAGAATTATGTTTTGCGAACAATTTACCATGCAGATGAATACAGTTTCCACAATAAAATTGTTCACACTGTTTACAATAGAAGTCAGCACTGGTCTCAACAATATTCTGGTCTTCACAGGCATTACAAATATAGTCCTTCACTTCATTAGAACCGGGCTCAACTGAAGACTGAGAACTTGCTGCCATTTTGTATATTAACTAGTTTTAACAAAGTCACTTTCTGACACTATAATTACAAACAAATCTGCATCAGTATATAAACATATGATACATACATATATATTATATACTATTTATATAAGATCAACAATTACCACTTATAACATGACTCAGAAATTCTTATGTTAACTTGTAAAACCTTGTCCCACGTATAATCCTAAAAGCTCTTTGCGACACAGATTTGTGGGACTAGTGAACAGCATCACTAATGTAAACTGTCATGTGAGAACATGTACAGTGTCAGTTTACTTTAAACCGACTGGAATGAAATTGTAAGAAGTGCATTCAATAAAATGCTAATTTAAACTGACTTAAAGCACATAATACATATAGTACAAATGACTGCCCAGGTTAACAAGAATGGTACATTTTATTTAAAACTAATTTCAGATGGGCTATGTTATGACGTTTGAACTTCAATTGTGGCTTTGACATGGACCTTTATAAAGAATACTTGTTAAACAATACAATATAGTCACTACTCATAAAGAATGTAAAATTATGCCTATGCTAGCCAAACTTATTTTAAGGGACCTTTTCACGTTTCGGTCAATTGACTAAATTAAACAACAAGAGGGCCATGATGGCCCTGAATCGCTCACCTGACTAACCAAATACAATCACAACCCAGTTTTCATCAAGATAAACATTCTGACCAAATTTCATAAAAATTGGATGAAAACTGTGACCTATATTGTCTTCACAAGGTTTTTCTAATATTTGACCTATTGAACTAATTTTTGACCCCAGGTGATCCAAATACAATCCCAACCCAGATTTCATCAAGACAAACATTCAACCAAATTTCATGAATATTGGATGAAAACTGTGACCTCTATTGTCTACACAAGGTTTTTCTATTATTTGACCTAGTGACCTACTTTTTGAATTTTGACCCCAGATGACCCAAAAACATTCCCAAGCCAGATTTTATCAAGATAAACATTCTGACCAAATTTCATTAAGATTGGAGGAAAACTTCGACCTCTATTTTTTACACAATGTTTTTCTATTATTTGATCCAGTTTTTGACCTAGTGACCTAGTTTTTGACCCAAAAACAATCCCACCCCAGACTTCATCAAGATAAACATTCTGACCAAATTTCATAAACTTTGGATGAAAACTGTGACCTCTACTGTCTACACAAACAAATTGTTGATGATTTTTCTATTATTTGACCTAGTGACCTAGTTTTTTACCCCAGATGACCCAAATACAATCCCAACCCAGATTTCATCAAAATAAACACTCTGACCAAATTTCATAAAGATTTGATGAAAACTGCAACCTCTATTGTCTACACAAGTTTTTTTCTATGATTTGACCTATTCTGTGACCTAGTTTTTGACCTAGTGACCTAGTTTTTAACCCCAGATGACCCAAATACAATCCCAACCCAGATTTCATCAAGATAAACATTCTGATCAATTTTCATAAAGATTGGATGAAAACTGTGACCTCTACTGTCTACACAAACAAATTGTTGACGGACGCACACACGCACGCACACAAACAACGGACGGCGGACATCACACGGTCACATAAGCTCACCATGTCACTTCGTGACAGGTGAGCTAAAAATGTTTCAGTTTCGCAAATATTCGTTGTAGTTATGATATGTGTGAGGAAACAGTAACACTGAACATAAACTGTGCTCTAAAATATCCATTATATCTATATTTTGAGGATTTAAAAACGTGAACATTATAGAGCGTTGCAACGCAAAACAATTGAATAATTTGTAGAGTTCTGCTGCTGTCTTTATATTTTGTGAAACTACGAGGACTGCTTATATAAAGTTTAAAATATAACAACCATAGTATGAGCACGGATGGCAGAGTGGGCTAAGCGATAAACTTTTATCCAAGGTTCAGTGAATCCAGCCCATTTGAGCGTTACTTTTTTCTTTCTTTAATTTTTTATACTAGAGCTCTTTAGATCCAATGTTTACATGTACATGTATCAATATAAAACATTTAATGACAATTATCAATAAATGCAAAAATCTTTGAAAAGGTCCCTCTAAGGACAAAGTTTTATGGATTGGTTTCTTATATTTTACATTTGATCTTGAACAGTGAACTTAACCTAAGACCTAGGGGCCTGGTTCTTGCACTCTTTCAAACCATGCTTGTAACTTAAATCTACCAAATAATAAGACAATCTATCTAATTGCAATGGACAATGTGTTTTCCATTTGTGTCTTTCAGAGGTCATATGATAAAAAGTTAGTACAAATAACACCAACAGACCACTTTTTAAATTTGTTGAAAATATAGCAAGTATGATGACACTAAGTCTTGTTTTATTTGAACCATGAAGATAAATTAAAATTATATGCAATCATGAACACATGCATATGCCGTCAGACTATTGGATTCTTAATAGGTAACACATACAATATCCTGATAAAAATTTGCTTTACAAAACAATTAAGTATTGCTATCACATAAACATTCTAAAATACACAATAAGATAATTGAACAATATATCTTAACACAAGCAGCGCATAACGGGTGCCAGCGCTCGGCTGCGGGTGCAGTTTTAAACAAGAGCACCGCCTTGCGGGTGCAGACCGCTCATCTATTTTCTTTTTAAAGGTGAAGGGACTCTCATTTTCAATCACAAAGGAGGGAGGGGTGGAGTGAAGAGGGGTGTATAGTGTGGGGGTGTGGACATTTTTAACATTATTTTCCAAAAATGCGAAAAAAAAAGAAAAAAAAAATGGGGGGGGGGGGTTCTTGGGTACGATGGTTGGACGGTATTTCAAACATAAAATAATAAAAATAAATATTTGTGTTTTTTAACCGTTTCAAAAAAAATTGGGGGGTGGGGTGGGGTGGGGTGGGTATAGTGTGGTGGTCATTTGTGAGATGATCTTAAAAAAAAAAAAAAAAAAATTAGGGGGGGGGGGTGGGGGGTTCTTGGGTGCGATGGTTGGACGGTATTTCTAACATAAAATAATAAAAATAAATATTTGTGTTTTTTAACCGTTTCAAAAAAAATAAATTGGGGGGGGGGGTGGGGAAGGGGGGGGAGGGCACGCCCGGGGATGGTTTGGGTGGAGTCTATTGTGGTATGTCAGGTAAGGGTAGTTTTGTCAAAGTATCAATCAAATCTAATCATAAATAAAGAAGTTATGGCAATTTTAGCAAAATTTAATAATTTGACCTTGAGAGTCAAGGTAATTCAAAGGTCAAGGTAACATTCAACTTGCCAGGTACAGTAACCTCATGATAGCATGAAAGTATTTAAAGTTTGAAAGCAATAGCCTTGATACTTAAGAAGTAAAGTGGATCGAACACAAAATTTAACCATATATTCAAAGTTACTAAGTCAAAAATAGGCCATAATTCCGTAAAAATGACAACCAGAGTTATGCAACTTGTCCTTTAACTGTACCCTTATGATAGTTTGCGAGTGTTCCAAGTATGAAAGCAATATCTATGATACTTTAGGGGTAAAGTGGACCAAAACACAAAACTAAACCAAATTTTCAATTTCTGAGAAAAAAAGGGCACATTATTCCGTCCAAATGCCAGTCAGAGTTACATAACTTTGCCTGCACAGTTCCCTTATGATAGTTAATAAGTGATGCAAGTAGGAAAGCAATAGCTTTCATACTGTAGGAATAAAGTGGACCTAAACACAAAACTTAACCAAATTTTCAATTTTCTAAGTATAAAAAGGGCATATAATTCTGTCAAAATGCCAGTCAGTGTTACATTACTTTGCCTGCACAGTCCCCTTATGATAGTAAGTGTTGCAAGTATGAAAGCAATAGCTTGGATTCTTTTGGAATAAAATGGACCTAAACACAAAACTTAACCAAAATTATCAATTTTCTAAGTATAAAAAGGGCACATAATTCTGTCAAAATGCACGCCAGAGTTATCTAACTTTGCCTGCCCAGTCCCCTCATGATAGTAAGTAAGTGTACCAAGTTTGAATGCAATAGCATTGATACTTTCTGAGAAAAGTGGACCTAAACGCAAAACTTTACCAAAATGTTCAATTTTCTAAGTATAAAAAGGGCACATAATTCTGTCAAAATGCATGCCAGAGTTATCTAACTTTGCCTGCCCAGTCCTCTCATGATAGTAAGTAAGTGTACCAAGTTTGAATGAAATAGCATGATACTTTCTGAGAAAAGTGGACCTAAACGCAAAACTTAACGGGACGCCGACGCCGACGCCAAGATGATGACAATAGCTCATAATTTTTTTTCAAAAAATAGATGAGCTAATAAATGAAAGCTTGTAAGATTTTTTTAGAGGTCACAGTGACCTTTGACCTAGTGACCCCAAAATGGGTGTGGCGTGTAGATGTCATCAGGGTGTATCTACATATGATTAGCTTCAAAGTTGTAGGTGGAAGCACTTTGATTTTAAAGCAAAATGTAAAGGTTTAAGCAGGCTATGACATTAGCTCGGGTTTTCTCTGAAAACAGCCGTGCTAACAAATAAATATCAGAGAAAGATTGAACTCATTAATCATTTAATCATACAGACGGCTATGTTGATTAACATTTCGATGTTAATGCGTTGTAACCCTGGGAGCTAACTTTGGTGTAAACCAGATTTTGACCCAAACTTAGGTATACACACTGCCTTGCGTTTGATATGTTTTTGTTCGATATTTTGTAATAGCAATTATAGAAGTGGTCGGAAATGGTACACCATCTTATCATTGGCTATAGTATAATGCATTGAAACAATTGTATGTAATATGGGACATACTACAAGTTAAAACACCTATCAACTAAATTGTATTCAGATTTGAGTTTCTTATTTGTTTAAGCATTTACCAGAAAGTTGAATTCTGATGAAAACAATATAACAATACAAAGGCAGTCCAAGAGACAGCAATATCCTCCAACAGGATTGTTTTGACCTTGACATGTTGACCTTTAATTTGAGAAAGTGTGACTGACTTAAGCCTTTTGTACATTATCCAAATCAAACAATCCGTGTAATGCACACATTTAATAATATAAAATGAACAACTGGCAACAGACTATGACAGACTACAAAAGTTCATTCGTTGAGCTTGGGTTTACTAAAATCTGTAAAATCTATAATAGATGTTGATGTGTATGTCAACTTACATCGACAAGATATGGAAATTAAGAATCAGTCCCAATCTAAGAAACTTCATCCGGGCAGGAAGGAGGTCGGTTCATGTCCAGTGTCTGGCTAAAGTACTATTGTAGCTGCTTAGACTGGTTGAAAATCTGAACATCATCTGTAAATGCGTGTACATATCAGTAAATAATCCTACTTTTAAAACATTTATACCGACTCTTGTATAAAATCAACAATATTTGTAACTAGAAATGGCGCGGCAGAGGCCGACGCGTATCCCCACGCCGAATGTTTGACCTAGGTGTGCCCCAGGGTTGGTAATGGGGCCATGCATAGCTGAGATTGACCGTATTGTCATAAGAGAAGTTCATCATCAATTAGAAGTGAATTGGTGTAGAAATGAAGAAGTTATAGTAAAAGGCAATTTTGGGTGGGTGTGACATATGTGGGCAGGGCGCCCCAGGGTTGGTAATTGTGCCATGCATAGTTGAGATTGACCGTATTGTCATAAGAGAAGTTCAGTATCAATTTGAAGTGAATCGGTGTAGAAATGAAGAAATTATAGTAAAAGGCAATTTTGGGCGGGTGTGGTCTATGTGGGCGGGGCCCCAGGGTTGGTAATGGGGCCATGCATAGTTGAGATTGACCGTATTGTCATAAGAGAGGTTCAGTATCAATTTGAAGTGAATCGGTGTAGAAATGAAGAAATTATAGTAAAAGGCAATTTTGGGTGGGTGTGGTCTATGTGGGCGGGGCGCCCCAGGGTTGGTAATGGGGCCATGAATAGTTGAGATTGACTGTATTGTCATAAGAGAAGTTCAATATCAATTTGAAGTGAATCGGTGTAGAAATGAAGAAATTATAGTAAAGGCAATTTTGGGTGGGTGTGGTCTATGTGGGCGGGGCCCCAGGGTTGGTTATGGGGCCATGCATAGTTGAGATTGACCCTAATGTCATAAGAGAAGTTCAGTATCAATTTAAAGTGAATCCGTGTAGAAATGAAAAAATTATAGTAAATGGAATTTTTTGGTGGGTGTGGCCTATGTGGGCGGGCGCCCCAGGGTTGGGATTGGGGCCATGCATAGTTGAGATTGACCCTAATGTCATAACAAAAGTTCAGTATCAATTTGAAGTGAATCCGTGTAGAAATGAAAAAATTATAGTAAATGGAAATTTTTGGTGGGTGTGGCCTATGTGGGCGGGGCGCCCCAGGGTTGGGAATGGGGCCATGCATGGTTGAGATTGACCGTATTGTCATAAGAGAGGTCCAGTATCAATTTGAAGTGAATCGGTGTAGAAATAAAGAAGTAAATGTAAAATAACCTAAAAAAATGAGTGATAATTTCTGACGCGGCCCCACCCCAACCGCTATAACTTTTGACCCAGGGGTCAGATCAAAATTCCAAATAGTGCAGGGTCGCACATATGCTCATAGCTACCATGTGTGTAAGTTTCAAGGTTCTAGTGCTTTTAGTGTAGGAGGAGATAGTGGCCAGGACGGACGGACAGACAGACAGACGGACGGACGGACGGCGGAGATAACCACAATATCCCCACCTTTTTTTCAAAAAGCGTGGGGATAATAAAACATGTATTCTCCTCCACCAAAGCAGCCTAATCTTTAATATAAGATAATAATAAGTGACTTCATTTGTGCATGTTTCTGTGACCTTGACTTTGATCTCAATCTCTGTAAAGGGTCATATTTTCCTAATACCTGATAAACATACTAATTTCTATGATCATAGACTAAGGTGTTTTCAAGGAAGTGTGTGAAAAAGATTGTCACGCTACAAGCATCTGTGACCTTGATCTGATTGGCTGACCTAAACTTGATAGCCTTACTCTTTCCTCTCACGCATCCAGCATACTAACTAAATGTATGTTTAAAGAAATATTGAAACGTGCCATGATGTCACTTCCGAACGATTATAAAAGAGTATTTTCTGTCATAAACCAAAATTACGGTGTAACTGTATTGTTTTTATTCAAAGAAAAAATATTGTATAAAATATTGAGTTTGTTATAAAAGTTGCTATTCAATATATATTTTTCCTGAATGATCACTTATCCCTTTATCACGGTACCTATTCCACGTGACTTTTTAAGATATGTGTTGGGAGAATAAACCGCTCATTCGTGAGAGTTTTCTATATGTATCACGATCTTTTAAAACAAATAAGTATTTTTTCAATTAAGTGCAACCCCGCTTTTGTAATATGAAGTCCCTGCATTGATCCGACATTTTTCTAACCGTTCAAACATGCGGTTGCACTTTACTGGAAAAATACTTGTTTGTTTAAAAAGATCATGTTACCTATAGAAAACTCTTACGAATGAGAGGGCTCTCCACTTCATTCCATTACAAATGGTGAAATATTTAAAAAGAGATCCGTAAAAATGTTAACTGGGTAGCGCTTTATTCTCCCAACACAGATTCGAAAAAGTCACGTGGTATAGGCACCGTGTTTATTGCCTTCTTATACCAACATTCGCCAGCTTAGTGTTGTTTTTAAAACCTTATTGGCGATAAAGATCAATTGACTTTGTCACGCGCTAATTATTTGTTGTTAAATGCAGCTAAAAATTGCTATTAAAACACGTTCTTATTGTTACATGCACCTGTTTCGTTTGTGTACTTAATTTTTGCGACTCAAAGCGAATAAAGCATGACCGTTGTTTTCAGTTCAAATATGATTTTTGAAGTGAAATATACTGGTCGTTGGCTGCTATGGACAAATGACAATTATTCTCAAGTATAATATATAGCGTGATTTTCGTCGTGGGAAATCCAGACTAACCGTTGTCTGCAATTGACCGTTATTTTCAAATGAGCTGAAGGTTAGTTTTGACTGTATTTTTAAATTATTTTGCTTTGTAACTCTATTTTTATTAAATTTTCAAATAGAGCTACGATAACATAGTGCAAAATCTTTGTTTATTAAATTGTGCTTTGCATAGATTCATAGTATGTACAGCTTTATAACAGCCACAGTCAGTAATTGAAATCAATGTATCACAAAGACTTAAGGCACTACAAAATTATTAAATACGAGTTTTAAGAGCCTATTTTCATCATTATTTAAAGTCTCTGGTAAGTATTTACTACCATTTTGGGCCAGCCATCTGCAGCAATCTGTCTACAGGCCTGATTATACACCTTCGTACTTGAAACTAGGTGTCACCAAATAAACCCAAGTAGGCGTAAAAAAAAGGAATATGATATAAAATGAAATGGATGGCTCTAACGACAAGCTGACACAAACATGTCATTAAAATGCAAATAATATAAACTGGATACTTAGCTTTTATGTCATATTGAAATGACTAGGCTAAAATTTCGCAATAAAACATAACCCATTTGGCTTTAAGATATATTATGTTTGAAAACCTGTAAAATATATGCAGGGAGGAAATGTTGTTTATCATACATCTTTAATCTTAGCTGGTAGAAGATTTTTTCACAAATTACGGAAAAAACAACAACAAAACAAATGTATCAGCAGGAAAGGGCTAATGTCGACCACCTATTTCTCTAAATAAATTGGTAAAATACCACTAGATAATGTTACAACCCATATACCAAACTCAGGCCTTGTGGTTTCAGAATAGCAGGTTTAAAAGGACCATTATGCAGATTTTGGCATGTATTTAAGTTAGTCATTAAATGCTTTATATTGATAAATAATAAATGTAAATATTGGATCTAAAAAGCTCCAGCAAAAAAATAGAATATTTTAAAGAAAACAAGATATGTATTTGTCAGAAACACTATGGCCCCTTTTGCGCCGCTTTGAAAGTATATATTTGATCTTTGACCATGAAGGATGGCCTTGACCTTGACCTTTCACCACTTAAAATGTGCATCTCCATGACACATGAATGCCAAATATCAAGATGCTATCTTCAATATTGCACAAGTTATTGCAAATGTTAAGTTTGGGCAAACAAACAAACACACAAACCAACAGACAGGACAAAAACAATATGTCCCCCATTATAGTGGTGGGGGACATACAAAAAAGAACTCTCAAATGGGCTCGCACCACTGACCCCTGCACCCGATTGTATAAACAGTTAAACCGGCGGTTAACCACATACCGGCGGTTAAAAGTCGGTAACATGTTGGTTACTGGTCTGTAAGCGATTGTATAAAATTTGGTTAGTTATACCGATCGGTTAAAACCCAGTTAAAACATACCCTGCTTCCCTAGGTGGGTAAATACAAGTAACCGAGAGGTAACTTACACAAAATGGCCGCAGCTTGCGACATTATAAAAGCTAACCATCGACGACCTTCACAATTTCAACGAGTAAACAACAAATTGCAGCGACTGACACTTTATTTGACTTAATCTACAGGGCAATACGATTTCCGACTTCGGACGATGAATTTAAGGACGCACAGAACGTGTTTCTTTATAATATTCTGTGTTTTTATATAATGTTATGGGTATGCCGTATGTGATCTGATGCATCAATGGCGCCCATGTTAAAATCATTTCTCCGAGAACAGGGAAGAACAAAAGTACAAACAAAAAACAAAACACGCTCGTACTAGTATCTTACCTTTAATAATCCTTTAAAATCCATAAATAATCCATTTAATTCAATAATTGACAAGTTTGCATCTAGGGTCTTTGATAATTATTTTAGCATAGTTAAATATTTAAGACCCTTATGCCATCAAATCATTATATTCAAATGAGAACTCAATAAACTTTCATCTTCGTCACACGCTACGTCATGTACTCTATGTACATTACTGCTGTTAAAATGAACCGGAGCAGTTTATCAAATGTGTCGTGTTCTGAGAAAAATGGGCATAATGCATGTGCTTAAAGTTTCGTCCCATAATTAGCCTGTGCAGTTCGCACAGGCTAATCAGGGACAACACATTCCGCTTTTATGAAATTTTTGGTTAAAATGAAGTCCCTTCTAAGCAAAAATCAATTTTTGGCGGAAAGTGTCGTCCCTGATAAGCCTGTGCGAACTTAACAAGCTAATCTGGATCGACACTTTACGCGCATGCATTATGCCCAGTTTTCTCAGAACACGACACAAATAATAGCCGTTGGTGAACTCGGTTGCATTTGCAGATTTCTGCATACAAAGATATACATGTATTTAAACTAGAACAATGTTTTATTTGTCTACGGTAAATTCCCTTATTGTACAAGAAAGTAAGTTTATTGTAAACATAAGCCAAATTAGAAGAATAGTCTAGCATGTTACGATGACCATGTATAATTTTTATGTAACATCTAGAACAACTAGAGGAATAGACGTCTTTGTAAGCACTCTCTTGCAGTTTGGAAGCACCAGGGATTCCGCTAAATGATGCAAATCCCGACATCATTACCAATTTGTCCCTGGTCATTTTGATGAACTCATAGTTAAAATTTACACTTTATTTTATTGTGAATTCATTTGTAAATGAATTTGATAATACAAATACATGTCACTGTTTATAAGCGTGACACTTCGCGCAAACATTACGTCATTAAAAAATGCATTGTGGGAATGTTTTGGTTAAAGTTATACAATCGAGTTACCTTGAAGGTTACTATACCTGAATAACCGCAAACTTACCAAGGTTTGAATGTTACCGAGCGGTAACTTTAACCAGCGTTTATACAATCGTGTGCTGGAGTAAGTCTATTGCTTAGACCACTCAGCCATCTGTGCTCATACAATGAGTGATATATTTTATACTTTACATAAACAAATGTTGTAGTATAACAAAATATAATGACAACAACAGAACTCTCCAAATTATTCAATCGTTTCGCGTTGCAACGGTTTATAATTTTCAGGTGTTCAAATCATCAAAAGATGCATATAATGGATATTTAAGAGCATGGTAAATGTTCAGAATTTCTATTTTCTCACAAATATCTTTTTGTTTTGGTTTGTCAATTTACCACAATTTAAACAAAAAAATGTATGTTTCTTATAAACTTTTCGTTTACCATAACATCCCTTGCAGCATAGCTAATACATGTAATGTTGCAGTATTATAAATTAAAGATAATGTTGTACAGGGCCACTGCAGGTATTTCTCTCCCTGCTACTGTGTGGCAGTTACTATCAATTATATTCAACAACACAAAAACAGCAAGAGATTGCCAAGCAATATGGTCCCCTACCAGTGAAACTCCACCATTGTCAGATTTTTTTTATTTGTTGCCATAGCAACCCAAATTATTGACTTGGGGAAAAAAATAAATGATGTGCATAATCTCCATATTGCCATCTATCCATATTTTAAGTTTCATGACAAAATATTAAGAACATTTAAAGTTATCCCAGGATCCAGACAAGGGCTGTTTGCAAAACAATTGCATGCCCCCCATATGGGCTGTTAGTTGTAGTGGCAACCATTGCGTGAATATGTTTTTTTGTCACTGTGACCTTGACCTAGTGACCTGAAAATCAATACGGATCATCTGCCAGTCATGATCAATGTACCTATGAAGTTTTATGATCCTAGGCCTAACTTTTCTTGAGTTATCATCAGGAAACCATTTTACTATTATGACTCACTTTGACCTTGACCTTTGACCAAGTGACCTGAAAATTAATAGTGGTCATCTGCCAGTCATGATCAATGTACCTATGAAGTTTCATGATCCTAGGCATAAGCATTCGTGAGCTATCATCCGGAAACTATTTTACTATTTTTGGAGTCACTGTGACCTTGACCTTTGACCTAGTGACCTGAAAATCAATAGGGGTCATCTGCCAGTCATGATCAATGTTCCTATGAAGTTTCATGATCCTAGGCTTAAGCGTTTTTTAGTTATCATCCGGAAACAATTTTACTTGTTCAAGTCACTGTGACCTTGACCTTTGACCTAGTGACCTGAAAATCAATAGGGGTCATCTGCGAGTCATGATTAATGTACTTACGAAGTGTCATGATCCTCGGCGTAAGCGTTATTGAGTTATCATGCGGAAACCATTTTTCTGTGTCGAATCAACGTGACCTTGACCTTTGACCTAGTGACCTGAAAATCAATAGGGGTCATCTGCGAGTCATGAACAAATTTGGTAGAGGACTATTAGATATCACTTCATACCAAATTTACTAGCCCTAGTCTCTATAATTATAAACAAGAAGATCTTTAAAGTTCGCACAAAATAGGCCTTATTTAAGCATATGTTCATTTTTGTGACCCCCGGGGCAGGGTCAAATTTGTCCCCAGGGACATAATTTGAACAAACTAAGTAGAGACCTATTAGATGTCACTACATACCGAATTTGGTAGAAATAGACCCTACAGTTATGGACAAGTAGATTTTTAAAGTTTGCACAAAATTGGCCCAATATAAGCATATGTTCAATTTTGTGACCCTTGGGAAACGGTCAAATTTGATCCCAGGGGCTTAATTTGAACAAAATTGGTAGAGGACTATTAGATGTCATTAAATACCAAATTTGGTAGCCCTATGCCATAAGGTTATGGACAAGTACATTTTAAAAGTTTGCACAAAACAGGCCTTATATAAGCAAATATTCGATTTTTTTACCCCTTGGGGCAGCGTCAAATTTGACCCCAGGGGCATAATTTGAAGAAACTTGATAAAGGACTATAAGATGTCACTACATACTAAATTTGGTAGCCCTAGGCCCAATGCTTATGGACGAGTAGATTTTTAAAGTTTGCACAAAATAGGCCTTATATAAGCAAATTTTCAACTTTTTGACCACCTGGGGCAGGGTCAAATTTGATCCCAGGGGCATAATTTGTAGAAACTTGGTAGAGGTCTATAAGATGTCACTACATACCAAATTTGGTAGCCCTAGGCCCATTGGTTATTTTCAATTTTTGACCCCCCGCGCTAGGGTCAAATTTAACCCCAGGAGCATAATTTGAAAAAAATTTGGAAGAGGTTTACCCCAGGAACATTCCTAAGATATTTCATCAGAATTGGACCAGTAGTTTAGGAGAAGAAGATGTTTAAAGAAAAAGTAAATGCACGGACGCACGATGGAGTCAGGACCATTACATAAGCCCTGCTGGCCTCTGGCCAGTGGAGCTAAAAATCACAAATTGTTTTATGACAATAGGGCCAGAGGCTCAACTGAGACTTCCGGGAACTGAACTGCTCACAGCAATGTTTGAGATATTTATGAAACCATTTTCAAACTTGTTCACAATATATCAACTAGAGAGTTCACAATGTTTTACTATAGCATTTCACCAGGCCCTTTTCTGTCTATTTTGGGAAAAAGTGCCTAGCAAAATTGGGATTATTCGAGTAGCGAAATCTTCCAAATTGGGAAGAATTTTCATCGACAAAAGCATTATTTGGGAAATTATTTTTCTGAATTTTTTATTATTAAATCAAATGTTTTCATACATAGGTATTGCCCAAAAATGCTAAGAAAGTATTAAGCTGTGTGTACCATGCAACAGTCATTGTTTACTGCTAACGTAAGTATGTGTATGATAAAAAAACACAGACTTTGTTCTGCTTGAAGTTCAAACAAGAGTTCCGCGGTCGGAGATGACCGCATTGAAGCCGGATTTTTGATTTAAATGACAGGAAAGTACCTTTCGTGTTTTTGTCAATGCAATACTTAAATTACTGAAATATTGTTCAAAGGTCAAAATGAAATGTAAGTACTTTTCAAGGCATGAGCAAACCTTGTGTTATGTTTTGAATGCATGCATATACATAACAATTTTAACATTTTAACATTGAAGGTCACAGTGACCTTGACCTTCAAATGAATGACATTGAAATGAGCAGTGGTGATCTTCTAGTACTGGCCAACCTTTATGTCAAGTTTGAAGACTCTAGGTACAAGCATACCAAAGTTATAACATGGAATAAGAACTTTAACATTTTTACCTACCAAAGTTATAAGAACTTTAACATTTTTACATTCAAGGTCACAGTGACCTTGACCTTAGAATGAATGACCTTGAAATGACCAGTGGTCATCTAAGTGTGCTTGCAAACCTTCATGTCAAGTTTGAAGACTCTATGTCCAAGCATACCAAAGTTATAACAATTTTTACATTTTAACATTTAAGGTCACAGTGACCTTGACCTTCAAATGAATGACATTGAAATGACCAGTGGTCATCTTCTAGTACTGGCCAATCTTTATTTCAAGTTTGAAGACTCTAGGTACAAGCATACCAAAGTTATAACATGAAATAAGAACTTTAACATTTTTACATTCAAGGTCACAGTGACCTTGACCTTCAAATGAATGACCTTGAAATGTCCAGTGGTTACTTACTAGTTCTGGCCAACCTTCATGTCAAGTTTCAAGACTCTAGGTCCAAGCATACCAAAGTTATAACAACTTTAACATTTTTACATTCAAGGTCACAGTGACCTTGACCTTCAAATGAATGACCTTGAAATGTCCAGTGGTTACTTACTAGTTCTGGCCAACCTTCATGTCAAGTTTCAAGACTCTAGGTCCAAGCATACCAAAGTTATAACAACTTTAACATTTTTATATTGAAGGTCACAGTGACCTTCACCTTCAAATGAATGACCTTGAAATGACCAGTGGTCATCTGTTAATCCTGGCCAACCTTCATTTCAAGTTTGAAGACTCTAGGTCCAAGCATACCAAAGTTATACCATGAAATAAGAACTTTAACATTTTTACATTCAAGGTCACAGTGACCTTGACCTTCAAATGAATGACCTTGAAATGACCAGTGGTTACTAACTAGTTATGGCCAACCTTCATGTCAAGTTTCAAGACTCTAGGTCCAAGCATACCAAAGTTATAAGAACTTTAACATTTTTTATATTGAAGGTCACAGTGACCTTGACCTTCAAATGAATGACCTTGAAATGACCAGTGGTCATCTGTTAATCCTGGCCAACCTTCATGTCAAGTTTGAAGACTCTAGGTCCAAGCATACCAAAGTTATACCATGAAATAAGAACTTTAACATTTTTTATATTGAAGGTCACAGTGACCTTGACCTTCAAATGAATGACCTTGAAATGACCAGTGGTCATCTGTTAATCCTGGCCAACCTTCATGTCAAGTTTGAAGACTCTAGGTCCAAGCATACCAAAGTTATACCATGAAATAAGAACTTTAACATTTTCGAGCACGCCGCCACCCCGCCACCCCGCCACCCCGCCACCCCGCCACCCCGCCACCCCGCCCGCCCGCCCGACAACATCAATCTATAAGCCGAGATTTTTTCGAAAAAAATCCGGCTAATAAAATACATAGATTGATATGTCATTAAGGATTTTTTATAAATACCGGTATTCACAGTGGAAGGACCTGCATTCAACATATTTTTCTTCAAAATTCAAGTTGCCAAATGTCTGAAGGCAACCATTTTTTGAAACACAACAGTAAAGCTGAACATCATAAATGTACAGTATTGAAAAGTTAAGAAGCTACAAAGGGTAGTGACTCTGAATCTGGAAGTGGCAAATGTTCATCACTTGCTTGCTCAGAAACCCCTTCTAGGGAAAACAAACTGGCATTCTGACTTGGACTACTGGGAATGTTTAACATTCAGTTTGTGTGTGCCTTTTGAGAATATTTTTCGAATTTTACTTCCAGAGTACTTCGAATTATGCGACATTTTTAAGACTGGGTCCGATTTCCGTATTTTTTTACCCAAATTTATTCTTTCGAACCGGATGGTTATCACTTGTTGTATGCATACCTGATAATTCTGAATAATCCAACACTTCAATATTTAAAAGCTAATTCTGACCGAAAATGACCATTAATGTGTCTTAAGAAATGCGTAGACACAAGCGGCTGCCATTTTTACTGAAGTAGCAAGATCGCAAAATTGCATTATGGAACACTCGATACGATGACGTTCTACGCGGAATTCCCATTTGTACGCTAAAACATGGCGCGCGATTATTTAAAACACGGTACCTACCGGGAAACTCATTTTTCGGCTTCGATTATTTCTGTCGGAAATTGGGATTTTTTTTTTAATTGGGAAAAAACATCCATATTTGTCATTGGGAATGGGTCCGACTATCAGACCCGTGAGATAGGCAGAAAAAGGCCTGTTCACTATAACATAGTAAAGAAAACTGCCCAGTCTGCTTGCAACAGATGGGAACCATTCTCAAACGCAGCCCAGATAACATTAGAACATTAATGTTCTGACCAAGTGTCATAAAGATTAGGCAAAATGTATGTCTTCTACAGTGTTAACAAGTTTTACTATAGCCATATAAGGAAAAATGCCCTTCCCATGGTGGCAATATTTTTTATGAACCACAACCATTTTCAAACTTGTTCAAAATATCAACTAGAGAATTCACAAGGCTTAACTATAGCATTTTACTATAAATAATCAAGAAAACTGCCCAGCCCCCTAGCAACCATGATTTCAACAGATGGGAACCATTTTCAAACTAAGCCCAGATATCCTTAGAACAAATGTTTCATGAATATTAGGCAAAATGTATGTCTCCTTGAGTGTTAACAAGGTTTTACTATAGCCATATAAGGAATAAAAGTACTGGCAGTACTGGTGTGACGATGCTTTTGAAGAGGATGGATATAAAACATCAATTTAAGTTTATCTATATCACCACAATTGTGTATGTTGATATGAACATTTGGGTACGATAAAAAATTTGGGTACGAAAATTTTGGGTAAGAAAAAAAAATTTGTACAAAAAAAATTGCGTACGAAACATTTTTGGTACGAAAAAAAGTTTAGGGGTATGGGGCAGTTGTACCCGTGGGTAACTTGACCCATTGAGCGAAACTGGGAGGCGGGTCACATTCTTGTTCATTAAGTATGGCAATTCATTCATGATGATTCTCGAAAGTAGGTATGAGCACATAGCAGGACCATGTGAGCTCAATCGTATGAGCACTTGACTAGCCGAGTTCGTCCACGAACATATGGATAAGTTAACTAATAGCGAAATGACCTTATACATGTATATGCTGAAATGTAACAATCGAACGAAATATCAAACATGGTATGTACACTTAGGTGGTTGTGTAATTTCTGTTAGAATATCGTATTCAAAATGTAAATTTTAAATGATTGTGCCCGCACTTGAGTTTGTTGCCTTGTTTGAGTCTATATGCGCCTAGGCTGCACCCAGTGTGTGTATTTGTGTTTTTCTAAGGTAATGAGTTACGTCCGCGCTGAGGCTGCATAATGTTGGGACCCGGAGTGTGTCCAGCACTCCTACCTAATAAGATTAGATTGACGACAGTTGGGACGAATTTTGAATGACATACAAAATATAACATTGCGCCAGGAGCGGGAATCAAACCGGTGTCGTAAAGGTGAAAAAGCGAACGTCCTTACCACTGCACTAGCAGGACGAACAATAACGCAAAGAAATGTTGTTTTATCTATATATATCATAGCAGTGCAGCGTTTACAATTTGCAGGTTCGAAATCGTTCGCATTCTTTAGTTTTGTGATCACGTAAAAAGTTAATTTTACATGTTTTTATTCGCACAAAACATACAAAATATAACATTGCGCCGGGAGTGGGAATCGAACCGGTGTCGTAAAGGTGAAAAAGCGAACGTCCTTACGACTGCGCTAGCGGGACGGACACTTATGCAAAGCAATGTTGTTTTATCTATATATATCATAGCAGTGCAGCGTTTACAATTTGCAGGTTCGAAATCGTTCGCATTCTTTAGTTTTGTGATCACGTAAAAAGTTAATTTTACATGTTTTTATTCGCAATTTATTTACTAAATCGAGAACAAATATCAAACAAAATAGAGAAAATATATAGTTGTTTCATTGGTCCATAAAAATAAAATGGATGTAAAATTACTTATTTGAAATTAACGTTCTGATACACTTATTGAATCTGTTTCCCCAGGATATGCTGTTCTATTAATATTTACCTTTATTAACACGAACGACAACTCTGCTAGGAGAATGTTATCAATGAAAATCAACGAGCAATCTCCTACGCAGTGGTGAATGCCAAGGGAAGTAACTGAAAAATCGAGTTATCTCAATCGGACTAGCTCGGTCTTTTACATAGGTTGCCACTGTGAAGATTTTTTTTACTGGTTATCAAACCTTGGACGCTGCTGTTCCAGCATCATCAAAAATGCCCTTCCCCTGGTGGCAATATTTTTTATGAACCACGACCCTTTTCACACTCAGCCAAGCTATCATTAGAATAAATGTTCTGACTTAGTTTCATAAAGATTGGACCATAAATGTGACTTCTTGAGAGTTAACAAGGTTTTACTATAGCCATATAAGGAAAAATGCCCCGCTCTCCTGGCGGCCATGTTTTTCAACGGATGGGAAACATTTGGGAACTCAGCCCAGACATCATGTTTTGACCAAGTTTCATGAAGATTAACTGAACTAAAATGTGATTTCTTTAGTGCTTACAAGGTTTTGCTATAGCTTTATAAGAAAAAATGCCCCGCCCACTAAAGACCATATTTTTTGACGTACCACAACCTTTTTAAAAATCAGCCAAGCTATTTTAGCACAAATGTTCTGACCAAGTTTCATGGAGATTGGTCTAAAACTAAGACTGAAAAAGCTGTTTTTTCTGTTAAACATAAAACTAAGAGTTTAAGAGCTGTTTTTTCTGTTAAACATACAACTAAGAGTTTAAGACCTCTTTTTCTGTTGATCATACCTCTACGTCCATGATTTTAAAGAAATAATGAAAAAAAACGCTAACAAGCAGCAGTTTTAGCAGAAAAAAATACTTTTTGTCGTTTGACGTGTAAATAAGGACGTCATGAGCATGTGGGCTTAATATTTGTAAATAATGGTTTTTGCTGTTTGTGTTGCATTTTGGGTTTAAAATATAAAATAAAAAATATATTACATCTTGGTATCAAATTGTTTGTTTTGTTGACTCTGATTCAATTGTACTAAAATGATTACTTTGTAGTTGATTCCGAGTAATATGAGAATCCTCAACACATGACTGATATAAGAACTTCCTGTTGACCATCATATAAACAAATGTATCAGGCAACATTATATCAGGCAGATATCAATAGGGTGGTATGATAAATTCCAATGCACCGTGCTTTATGACTAAAATATCAGTCAATTACACATATTTTGCATTGCATCTTGTTGATATTTTTTTAAATAGTATAATAAGTTAACATATTGAATCTCAGCTCAGGTATCCTTATTTTGACCTATGACAATTTTTCGACTCTTTGATGCAAGAAAAATCTGATTATTCAAAGAAAACATGCACATTTTAGTGAAAGAAGGGCTACACAGACTTAAAAAATGAGTCCTACATTTAAAAAAAACAATGTTCGCATTTTCAACAGTTTCAAGGTTAAATGAAAACATACTTGTATTCATATTTCCAGGTTTAGCATTTGCAATAAGTACACTGAATACAAACAAAACTAGAGATGTCGCGGCAGAGGCGGACGCGTATCCCCACGCTGCATGTTTGACCCAGGGGCGCCCCAGGGTTGGTAATGGTTGAGATTGGCCGTATTGTCATAAGAGAAGTTCAGTATCAATTAGAAGTGAATCTGTGCAGAAATGAAGAAATTATAGTAAAAGACAATTTTGGGTGGGTGTGGCCTATTATGGGCGGGGAGCCCCAGGGTTGGTAATGGTTGAGATTGACCGTATTGTCATAAGAGAGGTTCAGTATCAATTTGAAGTGAATCGGTGTAGAAATGAAGAAATTATAGTAAAAGGCAATTTTGGGTTGGCATGGCCTATGTGGCCGGGGCGCGCCAGGGTTGGTAATGCCGGGGCCATGCATATTGAGATTGACCGTATTGTCATAAGAGAGGCTCAGTATCAATTTGAAGTAAATCAGTGCAGAAATGAAGAAGTTAATGTAAAATAACATCACAAAATGAGTGAAAATCTCTGACCCGGCCCCGCCCCAACCCCCATAACTTTAGACCCAAGGGTCAGATCAAAATTCCGTCACTGTCATCGTCGCACATATGCTCATAGCTACTAGGTGTGTAAGTTTCTAGTGTTCTAGGTTCTAGTGCTAATAGTGTAGGAGGAGCAGGTGACATTAAGAAAATTAATGTATTATCAAAACTGTTTTGTCCATTATAGAACGGTATTACAGAGATAATACATGTACAAGTTTCTTTCTGTTTTTTCTCACTAAGATCGTTTTTTGTATACAGAGTTAACAGAATAGAGCACTCACTACAGGTGATACTACAAGGAAGCTGTCTCTGGCCTTGGCTATATTTAACATACGCAGGAACTCTCTTCAATGTCATTCCGCCGCATATTTCTGTGTATGTATTTGCTGATGATCACACTGCAAATATACGCTTTACTCCAACACCATCAATGGAACGCAAAGCAATACAAGACCTTCAAGATTGCACAATAACCATTAACAACTGGATGAATGGAAATAAGCTCAAAATGAACAACTCAAAAACAGAATTTCTAATGTTTGGTAATCGGAAACAACTTGACAAGTGTGTGACTGAGTGGGTTGTCATTATAAATGATGCAATTCCAAAACAAAAGTTTATACGCTATCTTGGTGCCTTTCTAGATGAAAAACTTAATTTTAAGGAGCATATAACGCGTAAATGTAGAACAGCCATGCTTCATTATTTTAAATCAAAAGCATTCGAAAATATTTAACAAGTGAAGCCACAGAGATTCTTGTTTTATCATTAGTTGTTTAAGATCTAGGTTACTGTAACGTGTTGTTGTATGGAGCCGCCCAGTGTGATCTTAATAAAATGCAGATAATTCAAAATACCGTGCAAAGCTAGTTTTACATGGGAAAAAATATGATAGTTCCAGGCAAGCATTTTTTTACCTCCATTGGTTACCGGTAAAATACCGAATAGAGTTCAAACTATTGACCTTTATGTACAATTGTTCCCCCGGAAACGCGCCGGCTTGTCTAACGGAACTATTAATGCTCCAATTTCCGAAGCGGAACCTGAGATCTGCCGACAATAACGTGATGAGCTACACAGTCCCTGTAAACAAAAGATGAACATTCAGCGAAAGGGCTTTCCGGACTGCTGGCCCAAGAGTCTGGAACACTATTCTATTAGAGATCAGGCAGTCAGAAACATTGCATTTGTTCAAAACAAACCTGAAGACATTTTATTTTAGGAAGTTTGACACACTGTTTCAAATTGTATAAACTTTTTAATGTGCTCATTTAATGTGTGTTTAAACCCCAAAATCAATGCACTCACTCATTAATTCATTAATTATTTATCTTCTTATTTATTTAACTTAATTTAAGTAGTGTTTTGTTGTATTTATTTAGTTTGGTTATTTTAAAGTTGTTATCAGATTTTAGTTACTGCCTATATTTATATGTTGTCAGCTTTTTACCTCGTAACTTGTATGAATTTTATCTTATTTTTACATGTACAACGCCATTGAATATACAAGCATAAAAAGAGGCATTTAATCAAATAAATCAGTTTCAGTTTCAGTTTTATAACAAACATACCCTGCAATACAAAATACACAAATATAGATTTAAATGTTTCATTGTGACTATAAACTACATGTACATGTGAAAAGTGATATTTCATTTATATTTGACATTTTAAGATGCTATCCTGCCTTTAATGATATGCAAGGCGACTACATGGCTACTGAACACCTGAGAGCAATAAAACGCAAACATAAAATATGCTATCCCTCTGAAATAAACCCACCTATCCAAAACAAATTAACATAATTGATGTGGTATGTGATATCAAAAGTATATTACAGACGTTGTTAATTGAATCCTTTTTAATGTTATTTCTTTAAATCACCACATGACATGGCAATTACGTTTCTATTCGGCTGAAAAGAGATTATAGCCGATATGGTTACGAAATGTTTAAATGTAAATTTAGTTACCACGGGAATATAATGTTTCTTTGTATGATAAATACCCTGCTTTGGAATTTGTAAATTTCATCTATCAATTGAATTGCATAGAATGAAAATGAAATGCATAACAAAACATAAATAAAAAGCAAGTGTTTTACAGAGTATAAACTCCTTTCCATGAATTCCTTTTAAAAAGATATTTGCTAAAATAAGGTAGAGTAATTCTTACTTTGCATACCGGACTTGAACACTGAAAAGGAAAGTCAACAAACCAGAGCTGTACCAAGCCATCTTTGTGACCTTGACAGTACCACCATCTTTGTTTGAAGACATTCCATCAGGCTTTGTTACTGCCAAGTTAGCATACAGTAAATGTAAATGTGAAACATTTATTAAGTCCATTTTTGGTGGACAACTTTGCTTTGGAACAAGTAAGATGTTTCCTTATCTCAGAAATTTCTCAATCAACTGAATAAAAAGGAATATGATATGCATGTACAATAAATTGGCAATAACAACAAGTTGACATGAACACGCTATTATTATGAAAATCACATAAACTGGTTACTTAGCGGAAATTGCATGTTAAAAGGACTTTTTTAAATAAGCAATAACACATGATCTATCTGAAATCAAAATATATCATTTCTGCAAACCTGAAAATAATACGCTGTAATTATTATTAGGGAGACATGCCTTATGCGTGACCATTTTTAAGTTTCGCCATGCTGTATAATGCTGAAATAGGACAAATGACATCTAAGTGTTACCTTACCTTAAAAGGGAACATGAAAGAGGTTTCTACATGTAACTGTTAAACATATTTGGCAAGTTATTTTGAAGAAGTGCATAATTACTATTGAAGTATCAGTCTGGATTGACCTTCGACCTGTAAGTGTGCCCTTGACCTTTAAGTAAGGTAGACAGGTGTTACATGTTAAACACCTTCTCCTAATGATGGTCTTATGTAATTATTTATTATAAAATTGCATGCTGCATGATGAAGTTACTGTCTGTACAAACCTAAACACACACACATACAATAACAGACACACAAATGCACACTCATACACTCAACCATTTCAACAGCTATACAGGGTCGGCGAAATCAAATGTCCGAGTTGCCCGAGTTGTACATTTGCTTGCCTGGGCAACTGATTTTTTTCAATTAAGTTAAATCGGGTCAAGGTATACAAAAAAATACATTGTATTAAAGCCCTAATTAAGTTTTACAAAACTGGATGTTGACATGCGATTACATTGTCAGTGCTATTTGCGGAGCAATCAAGCTAAAATACGGGCACTCTCCTGCGCAGTGATCTCCCTTATTCTATAAGAGACCAGGAGCATGCCGCATTTTTAACATTTGGCCCGACTGTTAGACATTGTACAGACTGGTTTCTTTTTTTTTATAATCAGACGGAAATAAAAAGTATCAAAACACGGTCTAACTTGTTATTTAAGACGACTTTAATGGTAAAAATGGAACATTTAGTTTTTTTAAATCTTCAACAACTGAGCAGAAACCCCAAGCTTTGAGCAGTCCACCTCCCAAAAAAACCAAGAAAGATTATGATAAAAAATATGATCTAAGTAAACGCACCAGAACTTTTCAAGAAACGTGGCTCACAGATTTTCAATGGTTACCAGTTGATGATAATCAAATTGCTACCAGTAGCGGCGCAGAGCCTCAGTCTGATGAAGTCGACATATTGGACTAGTTTAATTTGTTAAGATTACGATGTACTTATGTTCAACACATGTTTTTATAACAATAGCTTTGCAAGATTAAAAGTTTAAGAAAGTCTTTATATTGTTTATAATATACTGCTATAATGAATGTACTATTGAAATACAACTATAAACAAAACTAGCAAATCATTCTCATTTTGGTATATTCCACATTGTTTTACATTAATCATGTAATCATATAATTCATATAAACATATAACGGACAAGTGTAGTTCAGCAACGGACAAGTTAAATTTCCTAAATGGTTGTCGTGGACAAGTATAGTTTTTTGAGATTTCGCCACCCCTGCTATATCATTGTTTCTGAAGCTGTCTCGTATAAAAAGAAAGATTTGTAACAAACATTACCCATGTATACCATCCAATGCTTTGACAGAGGCTTTGCAAACCTGCCATGGCTAAGTTCATGTGCACATGATTCAGGAGCATTTACATTACTGCGATTGAAAATTGTGTCATTTACAGTACGGCCAACGCGGAACAAACATATTTCGCGATCCGCGGCGTCAAGGCGCAACGAGTCGATGCTGAGTCGGCAGTTGAAGCCGCGTCAGTATGCAGCCGCACGTTGCATTTCGCCGCGATGCTTGGCATCTGTCCACCGAGGCAAGCCACGATCCACGATATGACGCCGAGTCGATGCGCATCATAAAATAAAAATATTTTTAAAATGATTAGTTAGTCTATAAATTTGAAACGAACAATTATATTAATATTTAAAATCATTATTAATTTAATGTATCTATTACTGAATACTAACTATTTTTTCCGTCGCTAATCACTACCCAATAATTCTGTATATTTGGGTTTTAAAGCAAATTCTGGTAAATATTTACGATAAAAGTTCTAATGCAAACATTCGCATTTTGTTTAAAGTGTCAAATACAGTTTGGCATTTGTTTCTATTTAAAGATGAGATGAATAACATCCAATGAGGACGGGTTTTTTTTCCACTGAACACGCGTAAATCGCTTGACGTGATGTTCATGTTTCTATACAACACAAAATACACCCATACTTTCCATGCGACGTTCTACATGTGACGTCTGTATAATTTTCGTGCACTTCTTATTGAGACAAAGGATAAAGCCCCGTTTATTTGACGCTATAATTTAACTGTTAATGTCGCGTTAGCATTTTAATTCGTAAACATGTTTTGGATTACAAATTAAATATAGCTCATTTGAGAATCGAACAAAACATTTACAGTTGTGTGTAATAATTCAACGATAATTTGTTAAGGCGCATTACGTGTCGAATATATTTGAGTGATAATTATAATTATATAAATTATATAAATAGTCTATAAAGAACGTGATAATAATAACTATGAAAGTAGCGTAAATCCAGGTTTCGACGCTACACAAATGTACATGTAGGTGTTTATCTTTGCACTCGATCCGCCCCGTACGTATGCAGATTCATGTCGCGAAAGTAAGCGAGGTTTATACAGACCCGGCATCGTTGCGCGGATCGATGCTGTGTGCCTTGTTGATACGCCGCGTGAACACACGCCGCGGCCGCCGCCGAGTACTAATGTTCTGGCCGTGGTGTGACCGAGGATTATGTTTGTTTCGCGTTGGCTGTACTGTACATCTACACTTAATAGTTCGCTTCACATACATAGAACATATTATACAGACAAACCGACAGACTGACACACAGCAGGACGCCGTCTCTACAGGGCAATAATGAGAAATTAATCTTCAATTCTTTGTTAAACATTTTTAGAGCACTGTGTGCTTGTGTATGTTGTTTATGAGTTTTATGGAGTCTTGTATCATGTACAAACAAATACAATTGTAAATACAACAAGGGACAAAATTGTCACAAAACCAGGTTTTCATTGTGAAAAAAAAATCTGATAAAGGGAGAAAACTCAAACTGAACTTTTGAAATGACCAAAAAAAATTAACCCCCTTGGTAAGTTTTTTTTTTTTTTTTAAATCTATTTTTAGTCGTGGCGACCTTGACATTGGAGATATTGACGTGATTCTTTCGTGGGACACACCGTCCCATGATGGTGAACAAATGTGCCAAATGATTTTAAAATCTCACAATGAATGACATAGTTATGGCCAGGACAAGCTCATTTATGGCCATTTTTGACCTTTGAACTCAAAGTGTGACCTTGACCTTGGAGATATCGACGTAATTATTTCGCGCGACACACCGTCCAATTATGGTGAACAAATGTGCCAAATGATTTTAAAATCTGACGATGAACGACATAGTTATGGCTCGGACAAGCTCATTTATGGCCATTTTTGACCTTTGAACTCAAAGTGTGACCTTGACCTTGGAGATATCGACGTAATTATTTCGCGCGACACACCGTCCAATGATGGTGAACAAATGTGCCAAATGATTTTAAAATCTGACAATGAACGACATAGTTATGGCCCGGACAAGCTTATTCCGCCAGCCCGCCAGCCAGCCAGCCAGCCCGCCAGCCAGCCAGCCCGCCCGCATTCGCCAATCTAATAACCAGTTTTTTCCTTCGGAAAACCTGGTTAAAAAGCACAAATGTTAAGTTAAATAGGTTTAAAAATATTGTAAAATGTCACCAACTGTTCCTGAGCTGTAAGATATTTGTCCCAACATTTTATTTACCTCGGTTTACCACTTTAATAAGGAAACTGTATTTAGAGATTCGCCAAATGATAAAGAAACAAGAGCTGTCACCATAGGATGACTTAAGCCCCCCTATAAACGCTTGATAGAAGTTATGAGCATTTTTCGACACCTAAACGCAGATTTTGAAACCTAAACATGGACCCTAAGTTCAAGGTCAAGGTCACAGGGGTAAAAATTTGTGTGCGTATGGAAAGGCCTTGTCCATATACACATGCATACCAAATATGAAGGCTATATCTCAAGAGACATAGAAGTTTTGAGCATTTTTCAAAACATAAACGCAGATTTCGAAACCTAAACGCTGACCCTAACTTCAAGGTCAAGGTCACAGAGGTAAAAATTGTTGTGCGTATTAAAGGCCTTGTCCATATACACATGCATACCAAATATGAAGGTTATATCTCAAGGGACATAGAAGTTGTGAGCATTTTGAGAAACCTAAACGCAGATTTTGAAACCTTAGCGCGGACCCTAAGTTCAAGGTCAAGATCACATGGGTAAAAATCTGTGTGCGTATGAAAAGGCCTTGTCCATGTACACATGCATACCAAATATGAAGGTTATATCTCAAGGGACATGGATGTTATGAGCATTTTTCGAAACCTAAATGCGGACCCTAAGTTCAAGGTCAAGGTCACAGGGGTAAATTTTTTTGTGCGTATGGAAAGGCCTTGTCCATATACACATGCATACCAAATATGAAGGTTATATCTCAAGGGACATAAAAGTTATGAGCATTTTTCCAAAACTAAACGCCAAATGTGACGGAAAGACGGACAGACAGAAGGACAGACAGACGGACAGTCCTATCACTATATGCAGGGATTTCAATAGATTTTAAAAACCAGGAGTCAATGACCCCTGGACTGAAATTTTGAGGAGTCAAATTGAAAAATGCTGGGGTGAATTTTGAAGCGCGTTAATTGTGTTTTTGTCTGTATTATTCAATTTTTTAGATAAAAATATGCTCTAAGAGTAACATAATATCTTAAAAAGTTATATTGCTTTATAAAATAACAATACCATGATAAACAAGATGTGTTTGTGAAACACAATGTCCCCCTATATGACGTTTGACCTTAAAGGATGACCTTGACCTTGACCCTTCACCACTCAAAATGTGCAGCTCCATGAGATACACATGCATGTCAAATATAAAATTGCTAGCTTCAATATTGCAGAAGTTACATTACATGAGCAAATTTGACCCATATATTTGACCTAGACGGATGACCTTGACCTTTCACCACTCAAAATGTGCAGCTCCATGAGATACACATGCATGCCAAATAGCAAGTTGCTATATTCAATATAGCAAAAGTTATTGCATAATGTTAAAGTTGGCACAAACCAACCAACAGACCAACCAACCAACAGACCAACCAACCAACAGACAGGGCAAAAACAATATGTCCCCCACTACTATAGTGGGGGACATAAAAACACAACATATTTTAATGAATTGGTACATTAAATCTACTTCCTTTTAAAAAAAATAAGTCTTTTAACACATTTAAGTAATTTAAGATATGTACCGGTAGCACCTTTTCATCACATATTTATCGTCATTATATTATCATAATCCCTATGGTAGCTTTTCTAACAAAACACAATCAAAATGCATGGAACATCTAGTATATCTATTACTGTTTATCCGAAAAATACACATGTCCGAAATATGTTAGTATAAAAAATGAACTGTGATTCCAGTTTATATAAGATGGGTGGTACTCGTAATTATCGGTAAATTAACAAACTGACAAAACTCGCTGGACTTACTTGTGGATTTACGTAATTAATAGACCTTTTATCAATTGTGTTTTTTCTTTAATTACGTTTGCCGACTTACTTTAACCGTGCCATATGCAAGTCTGCAAAAAAACCTGCAATTATCGGATGGTCAATCAATTATCACGTAATCGTGCTGCTAATTACCCAGTTAGTGCGCACGCACTATTTAGAAGGTGACATGTGTATTGGAGGAGATGAGATAAGATAAACAATGCCCGGGGACATTATTCCCTCGATTATAGACCGAGTTTTAAATACTGACACATTAATTTCAATTAGGAGCACAGTGGGATTTATTACCATGGAACTCGAGATGTTAACTGACTTACGCACGGGTCAAATTTTCAATGCGTCAAAATGACGCACGGCAGAAAAAAGGGTAGTGTCAAAAACGAGTCATTTTTAATTTGCTCGCGTCAAAACGCAGGATTCTGCATCTATTGAAATCCCTGTATATGCCCCCTTTTTTTCGAAAGGGAGCATAAAGATTTGGGCTATTCAAGCAGTCATTTGATACATTGCAATTACAGAAATTTCAGTACAATTCATGAGGCTTTCACATAGAGGCATTTCAATTTAATTATGTATTAATACTTTGCAATCGTTGGAAGTTGAAATTGGGAATGTGTTTTTCAATTGGGAAAAAAAACAACCAGATTAGCTTTGGGAACCGATATTCAGACCTGTGGCATAGGACGGAAAAAGCCTGTATCACAACTGATTATAATTTATCCCAAGTCTCTTGTTAAACAAACATTGTTTTTAGTGCGAATCATTTATTTACAGCTGCTGTCAGCCAACTGCAGTTTTCAAGTCATTTTCTATGGATACCAATAATTTAATGCTTTCTGGAAGTATACACATGCCTTCACTTAGAGAAATTAGCATACAAATACATGATACTTGATAAAGGGTGATGGGAATTATAAAATGTTGTGATCTTTTCTCACCAGCAGCAAACAGCTTACCCTGTCGATTGTTAATGCCCTGATATATCCCATTGATAAAGTAAAACCAACCTGGGGCATTTACATTACATGTAAGTTGTGGTTAAGTATAATGAATATTTTAAATGAGACGTTTTAAGGTAGTTTCGGAACTTTAATTATATGCATGGCGTCTACTTCGCTACTAAACACCTGAGCTCAATCATAAAAAGCAATCATCAATAATATATTACACCTAAAAAATCCATTAATAAATAGCGCCCAGCATTACGATGTTTCATTTGGTTTGAGCCATATAAACTGCATCACCACTCCTGGTAATAGTATCCAGTGTTTTTTTTATGGCCATTTCGGGGCCGATATTCGGCCCCATTCCCCTAAAAAAAGAGTATATATTTCTCCCCAATTTTGTAAAAAAAATCTCCTCCAGAAGTAATAAAAAAAAAAAAAATATTTATTTTTTTTTATAGAAAGAACTGTTTCATAATCATGACAAATATATCTCAAATTTATTTCATAAATAACTAACAAAGTATATAACTATAATTTATATGATTTTTAATTATTATAAAGTGTTATATTAAATTAGATTAGTTTTTTCAAAATCAGTGAATTTTTCACATGAATTGCATTTGTCTCCCAAAATGGCCAGGAAAAGGCCTGATGTATCTATATTATGTCAATATTTGTTGATAAAAACATTCCAATTTGTCGATTTAAAAAAAAATCAATTCGACTCAAAATGGCTAAGGAAACTGAGATTGTGCATGAAGGCTGAACTGTCTGAAACTAATGTTGAAAAAATCATTGATATATATTTCAGAAAAAGGACAGAGACATTCTGCTGTGAATATTATATTCATACAAACATGTGTATTCATATAATAAATATCATTACAAATAAAAGAGTGAATTTTTTATTTTCCCCTTTCCCTAAAAAACGACGCATTTAAATCCCCTTTGGACGGCCCCCGCCACAATTCCCCTATAAGTGAAAAAAAAACACTGGTATCATGTTCCGATTGACAATGTTTTTTATTTGATATCTGCATGAACTGGTACATACAATTACAAAACCGCTGTTTTATGATTACTGATATGATATTGAAAAGGTTGCTTTTATCATCATAATTAATGTGAACCAACTTAGCATGGGGATATCCGTTTACTTTGTATGATAAATAACCTGTTTTGGAATATGTTGTTTTCATCTATTAAAGCCACACACCTTGAAATGAAATTCATGTTAATCAATGCATATAGATGCTATACTTGAAAGTGTGCAAAATTGTCATTAAATCTATAGCCTAGTTAGCAAGTAATTTTTTATTTTTTTTAAACCGAAAGTAGGATTTCTATATGTATACATCAATTTCGACAAACGTGATTATTTTTAAGTTTTAACCCTTTCCCCGATAGATGCGTATAATCCCGAGTCTATCGATTCCCCGATACATACGTTTATTACCGTCTCTATCGATTACCGCATACATGCTAATTTGGCCGTGTCTATCCATTACCCGATAATCCCGTATATTCCCAATGTCCATTTTCAAATGCAAATTCTGATTGATATTAACGACAAAAGTGCTCAAGAAAACTCATAAACACAAACATCCGACATTTTTCTAAAGTGTCAAATAAATTTCGGCATATGTTTCTATTTACAGATTTGATGAAATAGGTGTCCAATCGGGACAATGGTATTCAAATTAGCGTAAATAACATAATGTGGTGTGCGCGCATCGTGTACAGTTAATGTTCTGTTACAAATTGTAGCCAGAAATAAATACATGTATATTCCCATGATATTTTCGTGTCAGGTCTTTGTTTGGACAAAAAGAGCGCGAAAATAGGCGTGGGTGTATTTATTTAAAACAAAAACTGCGTAGCGCAGACAGCAACGTAAAAGCTTCGTAGTGAATTTCCATTTAAGTATTGGGGCATCTCGCAAATGATTTTGACATTTTCCTGAATAAAATAAAAGTAATAAATGCTGTATCATTTTCATATTTTAGTTCCTTCAATAGTGCAACAATTGTTGTACTGTATCTGATTGCACGCAAAGTGCCGTGTACAGTTCATGAATATTCTTTTACAACGACCAATTAACAGCGTCATCTATATTTAGATTTTATGCAATATGTACAAGTCATTTTCTGGAAATTGGGAGAAAGTAAAAGTGATTTTTCGAAAATAGACCAACGTTTTTTTTCCATTTAATTTGTCATAATTATTTATATTTTATGTTGTCTGTGTATGTTTGTTTGGTTCTCATTTATCTTATGAAAATTATTATCGTAATGATAAATGTTTAAAGCAAGTCCCGTTTCCGAGATCACTTACGAGAATTACTTCGATATATTTACTGACATAAAATCATGGTTTTGACAGACGACACGTGCTAATCTAAAGTTGGTGTTTTTGTAGTACACAGGATATTGGATTATCGCTGCTTGATTGAGCAATAAAACAAAGACGCAGTCGGCGGTTTTCAGTAGGCCTTTTGTACTAACCAACATAATAATTAATAATGCATGTGCTTATCTAACATTTAGGGATAAAACACACGGGATATTAGACACTTTTGGCTTGTTTGGGCCATAAAACGCAATCCCGGTGGCTTTTTTCAGTAGCACACGTGTCCAGAAACTAACAAGTTCGGGTAATAAAGCACAGAGATTATGATCTGAAAACTGCATGAAGTCTGAAATAAAAACAAAATGCCGACAAATCAAAAGATTAATCGCCTAATGTTACAATTCAATATTTTAAGGTGGGGTTCTCACTGCATTTCTTGTTGCATTCGCATACGCTTGTATTGCTTGTTATAACTTATAGCCTCGTATTATTTATTAGAATACAGACTTAAAATGTATATGGTTGGAATGAGAATTTATTTCTCTACAACATTTACATTGACACAAATGATGTAAAATGCAAGAAACTGAGTGAAAATTAAGCCTAAACAAGACAGGTGTAACAGTTGAGAATGTTTCCATTATTTTTCCAATAACCCTATTGAGATGGTGTAGTCAGGCTTATCAGCTGTATATGAAGTCACTGTTATCAGAACAGCAGGACTGGTATTGGCCTGGAGTGGCAGATCAGATAAGAGGTCTATGAGGGAAAGGGTTAAAGCGCAATAAATATGGATTTCTACCTTGTAACCACCAGATATATTCTAATTGGCATCGATAAAATTAAATCTATAGCCTAGTTAGCAAGTTATTTATTATTTTTCAAACTTTATCGCTTTTAAAACCGAAAGTAGGATTTCTAGACGTATAAGTCCTTTTCGACAAACGCAATTATGTTTACATTTTAAAGCGCAAACAAAGACGGATTTCTACCTTGTAACCATCAGATATATTCTAATTGGCATAGAAACAATATGTTTCTTATTTATACTTAAATTTAATATGCCATGTATTTCATTTCAAGGTGTGTGGATTTAAACCCTTAAAATCATATAAATATATTACAGGAACACATATTCATTATTCAATACCAACAGATGTTCATTGTTCAACTGTCAGTGTAATAACACATCAATAAATTCCTTGAAAAACAACATGATTTGCAAATTTTGCAGGATAATAATTTACTCTCAACATAACCATCTAAATCATTTTGTATGTATAGTTTGTATACTGAAAGGGATAGTATATAAAGAAAGCATTTCCAAAGACATGGACCTAAATTTTTGTGACACTCTGGCAAATCAAGATTTATATATGTACCCAGTTACAGTTAACTGCTCACGCGATACCAACACAGATTCTTTTGTGTTCGATGTTTCTGACAGGAGTATTCACTCAGCATATTGCCGAGGCACTTGGCCATAATTCACGGTGTGACGCCGCGTCTGTTTCTGCCTCGGCATCGATCAACCGAATCACACGGCTTCTTAACACACGGCCAATCACAGAGAAAAAATATTGACAAATATTTATTGTATACTATAACAAATATTAAATAATTTCCTGATTAACAAACATTAGAAACAGATACAGACAATAGCTGATATGTTTACTTCTACGCGATTGTGTATACATTTCGTCAGCTTCTCTGCATACTTCATACAATTAACAATGGATGCCATCTGTCAAAACAATGATTTTGTAGGTCAGTTAAACCATATCGAAGAAACTTATACAGTTTAATTTCTGAAACAAGACTTGCTTTAAATATAAAAAAACAATATCTATTTGCATTATTAGAGTTGCTAAAATACACAGTCAATACCAAAATATTAGAAGAGCTGTCAGTAGACAGTGTGCTCAACTATTCGAGTGCCTGACAGTACAATGTAAATCATCATGGGGGAAATTGTTCATATTCAACATAAAGGTCAAGGTAATATAGTCATATTCTAAGTGGAAGAGGACCATAATTGAAACATATTGATCGCTTATGTTTTAAAGAAGTTGTACTTTATAGACGATTCTGAGTTCAGGTATATTTTCCAAAATCTATTGAACATTTATAAAGACATAAAACAAATTAATATGATTTTATTTCAAGTCTGATAGCAATAGATTGGGTGGGATGGTTGGACGGTCCTTTAAAAACAAAATAAATATTTGTGTTGTTTTTTTGTCCTCTACCGGAGAGACCAGAGGGGACCTATGGTTTGCGCTCTGTCTGTCTGTCTGTCAGTCTGTCTGTCAGTTTGTCAGTCTCTCTGTCCCTTACATTTTTCTGGATCCTGCGATAACTTTAAAAGTTCTTCATATTTTTTCATGAAACTTGAAACATGGATAGATGGCAATATGGAGATTATGCACATCATTTTATTTTGTTCCTACGTCAAGAATTCTGGTTGCTATGGCAACAAAATATAAAAAATTACTGACAATGGTGGAGTTTCACCGGTAGGGGACAATATTGCTTGGCAATCTCTTGTTGACCATGTTTAAAAAAAAAAAACTTTTTTGGTGTAGGGGGTGTGGAGTTTGGGGGGATGGAGAGGATGGTATAATGTGGGTGGGTGGTCATTTTTTTAAGATTTCAAAGATAAAAAATAAAAGAATTTTTTTTTTTTCGAGGGGGGCTTCTGGGGTTGGGCATTGGGGCTGTTTGGATGGAGTCCATTGTGATATGTCAGGTAAGTGTTGATTTTTCAAAGTATGAATCAAATCTGATCATAAATAAAGAAGTTATGGCAATTTAAGCAAAAATTATTAATTTGACCTTGAGAGTCAAGGTCATTCAAAGGTCAAGGTCAAAATCAACTTGCCAGGTACAGTACCCTCATGATAGTAAGAAAGTATTTGAAGTTTGCAAACAATAGTATCAATACTTTAGAAGTAAAGCGGATCTAAACACAAAATTTAACAAAATATTCAAAGTTACTAAGACAAATAAGGGCCATAATTCCGTCAAAAAGCCAACCAGAGTTATGCAACTTGCCCTGTACAGTCCCCTTATGATAGTTAGTGAGTTTTCCAAGTCTGAAAGCAATAGCTATGATACTATAGGAGTTAATTGGACCAATACAAAAAACTTAACCAATTGTTTAATTATCTAAGTATAATTACACTTAATTGTCCCAAATATCAACGCAAATTTTTTTTAGAGTTCTCTAATTGATTAAGAAATCTTACACTTGAAAATTATCATAACCCACTGTTTAGCAAGCACGGTATGATACTTATTTCATGTAAAACCCTTTCCAATATCAAGTCCATTTGGTGTCAAAAGCATTAACAACTATAATTGAAATATATGTCGCCGGATCAGGATTACATTGAACGATTTCCAGTAAGTTTATTTTTCTCAAAATATTGACCCTTGTTGCAACAGTTTGCAAATAATTAACTTCATACACAGGATTGTTCATGGGCAGATTGAAATGTGAGTCCCCAGATAATAGTAATCTAGCTGTGACATTTGCAGGGACCAATTTTTGCAAAGCTGCAATTCAACATGAAATTATTTCTGTCCTCTATCACTTTAGCCCTTTGCATGCTGGGTAATTTGTCGTCTGCTAAAATGCCGTCTGCTGAATTTCTAAAACTAGCATTTTCTTAGATTTTTTTCAAAGAATACTATCAGAATAGCAAACAGTTTGGATCATGATGAGACGCCACGTTCTGTGGCGTCTCATCTTGATCCAAACTGTTTGCAAAGGCCTTCAAAATTCGGTTCCAGCACTGAAAGAGTCAGACCTCACATAAATATTACTTACAAAACATTTTTTCTTGATTTTTCTACATGCAAGCTATTACCATGAAATTTTGCAATTATTATTATTATAATTGTCGTTGTTGTTGATGATCATGATGACATTGCTTCTTGGTCATTAAATTTGTATTTAAGTTTTCTTTGAAGTTACAAAATCACACAATTATGGTAACTATCATTTATTATTCTATTAATCAATGACAAAAAAAAGTTGTCATCCTCCTTCAACCCCCCTCCCCCCTTCACCGTTGTAATTATTTATTGAAAAACATAATTCTCAATGTTCATTATTGGTATATGCAATTTTATTATAATCTAATAAATAAATAAGAAATATAAAAACACAAGATGTGTTTGTGAAACACAACCCTTGTCAAAAAAGTGGGCAAAACCCGGTTTTAATCCGTGTTAAAACCGTGGTAAACCCTGCGGTATTGGCACCGGGTTAAAGCGTGTCTTTTAAACACACTTTTTGCTTACCGACTTGGTTTTTTGTAGGTAAAACCTGGATTTCACTCACATAAACCAACACGCTTATACCTTCTTATACCAACTTAAACCAACTAAAACTAACTTAAACCAACTTAAGTGGGTTAAAAGTGAGTGTGTTTTCCTTCTCTATGTTGGCTTTTAAACCCGCTTCTACACATCAAGTCGGTTTTTCCTGTTCTTAAGCGAGTTAAAAAGTGGGTTTTTGTTTGAGTTTTAAGTGAGCTAAATGTGTGCTTAACTCAGATTTAACGCAGTTAAAACACGCTTTAAAACCGAGTTTTACCAACTTAAGTTGGTTAAAAGTGAGTGTGTTTTCCTTCTTTATGTTGGCTTTTAAACCCGCTTCTACACATCAAGTCGGTTTTTCCTGTTCTTAAGCGAGTTAAAAGTGGGTTTTTATTTGAGCATTAAGTGAGCTAAATGTATGCTTTTCACAGATTAAACGCAGTTAAAACTAGCTTTAAAACCTGTTAAATGCTCAGTAAAAACCCACTTTTCACCCACTTGAAAACTGAAAAACTTTTTTATGATAAGAACAAAAATATCATGAATAAATTCTAATTACTTTTTTAAACGATAAAACATAAAACTTTACATATATATCCATATACACAGCATGATAAAACTATTTTGACAGACATGGCATTGTTATAATAAAATATAATAGTGTTATAACATAACATTGAACACAAAGAAAGAACTGAAAAAAGTAAGATTGTATGGAATAAATACAAACAAGAGATGTGTTTGTCAGAAACACAATGCCCCCTACTGCGCCGCTTTGAAATAAAATTTCTATTTATTATTTGGCATGTTTAGAAATTATCTCTCTTTGCTTATGTCTTCCATTGGATTTTGACCTCTGACCTTGAAGGATGACCTTGACCTTGCACCACTCAAAATGGGCAGCTCAATGAGATACACATGCATGCTAAATATCAAGTTGCTTTCTTCAATATTGCAAAAGTTATGACCAATGCTGAAGTTTTCGGACGGATAGACAGACAGACGGACAGTTCAACTGCTATATGAGACCCTACCGGGAGCATAAAAATAAGTTAATGTTGTTGAAACAGGCGCAAATCAATATAACAAAGTGAAAACAATGGTTAAATAATCATTTTAACAGCACATTTTATTTACAAAGACTTCAGTCTACTTGTGCATCAGCCGCAGATGCCTTAAACAACCTCTCATCTTTTCTTCAACATCAACCAGGGGCTTGTCAAAGGTTTTGGCTATGACATCTGAAAAAATATAATAGACTATTCATTTTAAAAACATGCAAAAAAAACAACAAAATCTGTTCTTAAATAGAAAATACTCTAGCCAGAAAAAGAGGTTAAATATTTGCATATTAAGTAAGTCAACACAAATGAGTTTATTACTGATTGTCCTGGAGACAGTGACTAGAGACACGGACAACGTTTTTTAATCCCTGTCTTCATGAATAAAAAAAAAAACTATTGTTAACTGTCACTTGGATTATAAAAACTCTCCCTTTTCACAAATGATGTAATAAAATGATCATTTATGCGACTGTAAACAGTAAGTGATCTGAAAAATATTTGTAGAATGTGTATTGAATTTCTATATGGATAACTGGTACTTCAAATTTTTATGATGAAGAAAAAGTACCAATGATTGCATTTCTCTCAGCAGCGGGGAGGCTTGGTCTTGGTGACCCAGTTGTAGTTGTTGCTCCCTTCATGGAGCAAGTTACAAGCTGGTGGAAAGTGAATAGTCGGCACATGGCCTGTGCGATGGCCATCACCTCCCTTGTTTCATGCTGGATTTCAGCTTAAATGATACTCTGGAACCAAAAAAAGAAAAGGAGTTTTGACAAAATATTTACAATTGGTAATTTTCCAAAGCTTGTAATTTACTTTCATCACATTTCAAACTCTAAAAATATTTGTCTCATTGGTCAGAATTGTGACGCTTTTAAAATGCAATAACCTGTATAGTTTTACCTCTCAACAAATCCAGCTTTCTTGTTCAAGGACAGGGCGAGGTTTGCCCACTTCAGTTCCCCTCAAGTTGGCCAGCTCGTGCAGGGTAAAAGCCTGGTGTAAAAGTCCATACATCAGGTAGTATGATTACCCCTTTTGCTCTTGGGGCAAGAGTTTAACCTTCAAAATTAAAATACGAGGGAAAGAAATCTGTTCAGTAATAACCAGAAATATCTATAAATAACAATAAAGATGACAATAATCATAAAACACAACCACAATAATTCACTGTACACAACATTTACACTTTGTCATGTGTATGTTCATCTATTTTTGCTTTAAATTGTGTTGTTTTTCCTTTAAGTTGCAATACATTAACTTATCAATTTACATTTCCCAGTGACAATACATAAATATAATAATGATCATAATTAATTCAGTAAACTAAATAACAAAAAGGATGAAGAAATGACAATACAAACCTGTTAAAACTGTTCTTCAATATTCACAAAAAACACAGTTGAACTTGATTTCCAACAAACTTATTGTTGATTTCCAAATTGTAGTAAAATACACATTGTTTTCATCACACAATACTTCATGCTGACAGTATTTCAATACATTTTATAAGTCTTAATGTTAATTTAATTTAGCTCAATTTAATTGCTGAAACCAGCTTGTTTTTCAAAAGTTGTTGTTTTCAAATAATTTCCTGTGCAAAAAATTGAACCAATCAAAAGTCTTATACCTCGTTCCAGCCTTATGTCTGGGCAAACCCTATCAGTAGCCTTATCTGCCCCTGATAATCAGTACCCTGTTTAGCTCTGAATGCCTGACAGATTGTTATCTGTTTATTGTTAGTGGTGTGAAAAGGGGTGTTTTTAGGTATTGTCTTGTTATTTTGTTGACTGTTTATGTAACACAGGTCATGTTTGGCATCTTATTATTTTATTGCAAATTAAGAAAATGGATATAATGGTATCATATGAAAATATCAAAATCTTGCATAACTTATGTACACAAATTAATAGATTATTTCCAAAATAATGTTTCCAATACCATAATTATTTAAATATGCAGATTTAACAAGTAAATACTGTTTTAAACAAATATAAACAATCATATAAGATTGTTTTAAAATTAAAAAAAAATAAAAAAAATTAAGACATAAAACAATCATAAGATATTGTTTATAATAAAAACAAATATAAAGAAAAAAAATCAAAGTGAAACACAAACTCTTTCATTTTCAGGTATTAAACTAAGTTTTATCATTTTTATAGTTTTTGGCAGTGATACTTGTTGTCCATCTGTGAACCTGTGATGTTCTGAAAGAGCCATTTTCATCCAATATTCACTAAAAAATTATGGGGAGCACACACATTTACAATAGGGACAATGGCAAACAAGCTGTAAAAAAGCCCCTTTACAATTGACTTGTATTATATATGGCTATAAACATGAAACAAAGACCTAGTCGAAGAATTATTGTTTCATTGATGAGTATTATTTATAAACAAAATACCAACTTATTGAAAAGTGTGTTAAAGTGAGTCTTTTAGCCTGGTTTCAGCTCTCAAATTATTTACAAAAAGACCAATTTAAACTCGCTTAAACCCACTTCTGTTTAAAAGGATCAACTTCTGTTGTAAAAGACTCGCTTATAAAACAAAAAGACACACTTAAACACACATAAACCAACTCATAAATAAAAAGGCTCACTTTTGACACACAAAAAACTGACTCCTTAAAGAAAAAACTCGCTTAAACACACATCTTCTTAAAATAACCAACTTTAAACTTAGTTAAGCACAGTTTAGCGCACATAAAACTCGCTTTTAATAGCAAAAACCAACTTCCGCTGAGAAAAACTCAGAAAAAACACAGTTTTATGTTGGTTTAAGTGTGTTTTGGTATGAAAGTGGGTTATTTTTTTGACAATGGAATGTCCCCTTATATGATGTTTGACCTTGAAGGATGACCTTGACCTTGTGAAGGATGACCTTGACCTTTCACCACTCAAAATTTGCAGCTCCATGACATACACATGCATGCCAAATATCAACTTGCTATCTTCAATATTGCAAAAGTATTCATAAAATAAGCGATTTGGGCCACATACATTTGACCTCTGACCTTGAAGGATGACCTTGACCTTTCACCACTCAAAATGTGTAGCTCCATGAGATGCACATGCATGCCAAATATCAAGTTGCTATCTTCAATATTGCAAAAGTATTCATAAAATGAGCGATTTTGGCCACATATATTTGACCTCTGACCTTGAAGGATGACCTTGACCTTTCACCACTCAAAATGTGCAGCTTCATGAGATTCACATGCATGCCAAATATGAAGTTGCTATCTTCAATACAGCAAAAGTTATTGCAAAATGTTAAAGTTGGCGCAAACAGACCAACAGACCAACAGAAAAATTGCTGCATAACAGATGTTCAATAATTAAATTTTGTTGTTTGTTACATATGATATCTGCTACAGTTTGTAGATGTTTTTTTTTCTGCCAATTCTTTGCATGCAAATAACAGGAATGCACATATCTTCTTGTCAACTGTAGAAATTATTTTTTTCTTATACTTACTAGTTTTTGGCCTGGCATGGCCCATGTCGAACTTGGCCTAGAGATCATCTAGATAAAACATTATGACCAAGTTTGGTGAAGATCGGATGAAAACTACATGAATTAGAGAGCGGACACCATGCTGAATGTTTAAAACACACTAAGTGACCCCGTGACCTAGTTTTTGGCCCGGCATGGCCCATATTTGAACTGGCATAGACATTACCATGATACAACTTCTGACCAAGTTTGGGGAAGATTGGATGAAAACTACTTAAATAAGAGAGCCGATACCATGATGAATGTTTGAAACGCACTAAGTGACCCCGTGAACTAGTTTTTGGCCCAGCATGACCCATGTTTGAACTTGGCCTAGACATTATCTAGTACAACTTCTGACCAAGTTTAGTGAAGATTTGATGAGAACTACTTGAAACAGAGAGCGGACACGAAAAGTGTGCCGGACAGACATACAGACAGACAAACAGACAGACCGACAATGCGAAAACTATATGCTGCACGTTGGGGGCATAAAAAGTCGTGTTTTTACTGCAACTCTTTATAATGTTCAATGTTAGGTTTAAAGGGAGACAAATCAAATTCAACAAATAAATTAACCATGCTCTGGGAAAACAGGGCCTAATAATAAAATGCATGTACGTTAAATGCAGTCCCAGATAAGCCTGTGCAGTCTGTATAGGCTAATCAGGGACTACACTCTCTGCCAAATCTGGATTTTTGCTTAGAAGGGACTTCCTTTAAATGAAAAATACCATAAAAGCAGAAAGTGTTGTCCCTGATTAGCCTGTGTGGACTGCACAGGGTGATCTGGGACGACACCTTAAGCATATGCATTTAACCCTGTTTTCCCAGAGCAAGGCTCAAATAAGCCTACAATCCAATACTAAATTGTAACTTACAATCCAATACTAAATTGTAACCTACAATCCAATACTAAATTTTAACCAACAATCCAATACTAAATTGTAACTCAAGCAAACACTTTTAATAAAGATTCAGCATCATTGAGTATGCCATCCCAGAGAGCAACTAGGGTAATGTACCTCAATCAATTTAAGCAATGTATTATTTCATTTAACATTTATTCTCAGACAACCTTACTTTGAATACAATGTGATAATCAGGTATTTGTTCTTAAATACTGAACTTAATACAATATTGGCCTGTTTACAAGCAAATCTACTGTGTATGTTATATACCTGAGTGCATGATACCTGTTCATTTATTATAATTAACTGAGTTTCACAGCTAAAACAACTGATATATTCTTCAGTGAAGTTTATAATTAATGGATCATAATGTCTAACTCTGCAATGATACACTTTTAACTCTGTATATTAAAGTACACTTTTAAGTGTAGTTTAACAATGCTTTAAAATTCAATACTTTAATTTCAAGCATGTTTTATTGATTAATACGCCAGACTGCCGTCACAAACAATAACATAATACTTTCCTATTAAAAACATCGCAACACCATTTTGAAAGGTTTCCTAAAATTGGTTTGTAGTTTACCCACTGCTTTTAAAGGGGTCATCAATTAAGGTAAACGTAATATGATTTTTCTGTTTTAGTGAACATTATCAATGTTTGGATCATTAGTGAAAATGAAAAAAAAACACTGTCAATTTAATTGCATAGTGTTTCCACATGCTAACTATGTGTAATGGGCATTAAAACGAATTTAATAGCTTAGTATCATGTCTATGAATAGTCATGCTCGAGTCTAACAGTGATAAAAATACCAATAAAGTAATACCTTATATAAAAATATCTAATAAACATTCCACAAATCTTAAATCAAGTTCTGAATAATTTAAACATAACATATTTGCAAAATAAACAGCCATATATTATGTTTATGGTTGCTATGGCATTTTAAATATATTGACCCATATTTTTTATCATCAAATTTTCAACAATCTCATCAAAGGTTTCTTGGATAAATGCAAAAAAATAAACATGTTGTAAATTTTATAAACACAATAAAACCAAATAGCAAGCATAACTTGGGGAAATTACTACAGCACTTTAATCCAATAAATATTAGAAAAATACATTTTCTGTCAAATAGTTTCCACTTTAATTGTACTGAGACACGAAAATATTTTATTTATTACCAAATTTCACATTAACATGAGACTAAGCAATGATAAATGTCACACCTTGACGAAATTGAGGCGCAAAAAAGAAGAAGACATTCTTCAACAATTCACTATCTAGTCTTATTTAACATCTTCAATAGAAATATTAGATGGTCTGATTACACGCCTCGCTTCACGCCCAAACATAACATCCAAGGTATCTATTAACAATCCCATTTTAATCCAGACATAAACTCCCCACCCTGCAGAAAAAAATTAAATTTCAATAAATTCTCGAATCCTTCGAAAAAACTTTTTTGAACCACTAAAAACTTTTTGCTAAAAACAGTCCCTATGTAACTTTTTTTTATTATTTCTTTTAATCATTTAATGTTATACAACCTTTTGAGTACCAGCAGGTGATATAAATAGTAGAAACTGGTATACATTACGATGATAAGAATAACGACTTTTTAAAAACGTTTTGGTTGGTTGCACCAATGCCCATGTTAGCAGTGTTTCATTGCAGCAGCTATGATTGCTAAAGCCCATTCACGGCGCTTGTCGAGCACTGTTGAGCCTGTCACATACCGTAGACGGATACTTCGCAGTTCAGTGTCATTTATAATAAATAAACATTGTTGATGGATGCCACATACCAAATCTTATGACACTCTGTGCTGATATCAAATTATGCCCGCCATTTAAGGATCATAGGTCAACAATGAAATAAAGACAAGAATTTTACAATCTAGAACACATAACCGCATAATGCATACCAAAATACAGTATCAAGCAGGGCTCACGCTGGGCTCAAATTTTAGTGACTTCTCTCTGGACACTGATTTAGGAAGAAGTGAGGAGACTCTAGGGAGAAGTGGAAAGACTTGGACACAGGAGTTTGCATGTAGGGCGTTACAACACACATACATGTGTATCACATTATTGAAGTATACCACTGTAGTACACATAATTATATTTCTTTTGTGTATCTTAATTTTTCCAGCAGTTCTAATTAACCAAGTAATAATAGGCACGACAGATACATAACATTTTACTAGCTCTATATTTAATCCATTTTGATGTTAATATCATATTATATTGACTAAAGTATTTCAAAGATAATATGTTTATGAAGCAGTAGATAACATAAGCTTAATAAAACTGTCAGACCAGATAAATATTTATGTTTGAAATATGACATTTAGCATATCATGCTTTCTTAATAATTATTTGGTATTTTTTATAGTCTTTCCAATTGCAATTTCACGTGAATACAATTCGAAATATGATAAACCACACCATTTTGACATCACCATGGGCGTAAAAAACAGCCAACTTGTGTTATACATTCCATTATTCATTATATGAGAAGAAAGCACATAACTCAAAATGCCCTAGAGGTAATGAATTTCTCCTATTCAAATGATGGGAAATGTTTAATAGATAACATAAGCTTAATAAAACTGTCAGACCAGATAAATATTTATGTTTGAAAAATGACATTTAGCATATGCTTTCTTAATAATTATTTGTTATTTTTTATAGTCTTTCCAATTGCAATTTCATCTAAAAAAAAATTGAAATATGATAAACCACACCGTCCGCATCACCCCATCTGTATTCTTCATTCTATTTTTTCTTTAAAGAACTTCAAAATTAAATTATAATCAACGAAAAATAATGTATCCGAAAACGACAGTCCGAAAAATTGTACGCGTTATGCACATGAAACAATTTGAGCATATCGTTTGACAGGAAAATAATGAAACCCGGAAACCTAGCAAATATGTAATTAATATACAATTTAATTGACACATTGCTTTACGATAGCATAGTTTGTGGGTAAAAAAAACTTATCACCTTTTAATTTCAAACGATAATCGGCAGAAAGGTGTAATATCATCGACATAGATCTTATTATTTAATTATCATCCTTTTGTTAATTCAGATCAATAGTCGGTAGAAATGTAATTTGATCAACTGAGAATTATCTTTTTTTATTGTTAGGCTCCTTTTTATTTGTTTATCTTTAAATACGACGTTTGCCATCGGCCGCTATATAGCGTTGGCAGAAGACAATATCAACTGTGTATTTCCAAGTATACAGTATCTGCGCATGAATTATTATGTGTGAGCGAACTCAATGTTGATTGGACAGCTACCATGTGACTTGAATGCTGACTTGACCAATATCGATCGCCGATTCGATAAGTTTGGAGGTTGGGAGAATCGGGGCGGGGTTTACCTCAAATTACCTGTCGCTCAATCCAGGCTGCGACAGTATATTGGAAAATTGAGTCAGACCTTGACATCGAGAAAACCGGATGTAAACAAATTTCTATGAGAGAGAGACTGGAAGTGGCTTTTTATCTACAATTTCTGAAATTATAGGCGACGTTTGGCGTAAGAAAGCGACTTAGTCGCTCACGTTTCCCCCTAGCGCGAGCCCTGAACCACTGCGTCAAATGGCTGACAATGAACTGGCGTCTCATGGACAAGTGATGTTTTATCGTAAAATAACTGTTAATATGTAACTGGTCATTATTACTATGCAGTAATCTAATATACATATAAATGTTTTACATAGTACTGAAGATGAGCTTAAAATATAAATATGCATTGTTAACAACAGTGAAAATCACAAGGCAGGTGACAGCACTCGAATTCGGACAAGTAATTCGGATACGAAATTAAATAATCCACTGGCGTACAACCAGAATATTGTTTATGTGTAAAATGGTCGTAAATAATACGGACCGTAATGCATATATGATAGGTTTTGGCTGTCATATGCCTTGTGCAAATGCTCAGGTGAATAAAAAGGAATTATACAGATGCACAACAGATTAAAAGGTAACAGTTAAACGATCATGTTTAAAGTTAGTGTTTGGTTTTAAAGTTCATGGTAATTGTCCTGATATGCAGCGCATATCAATATTATCCACTGAAGATAAAAGTAATAATGAAAATTTGTTTCTCTAACAAACATTTTTATTAGGGATAAAGATGTGTTATTTTAATTGTTTTTCTTTTTTAGTTTATAATGTAACAACTGACTGATTGTCTTTAAAAGTTATTCACAGCCTTAACAAAACCTTATGTTTTAGTCATCTGCTAGAATAAGTCCCATTTAGGACCGATCGCTACATTTCCCCTGGATTCTGAAAACTTCTCCCTATTTTTAAAAACTTCTCCCTACTGTGAGCTGAGGGAGAAGTGACTTCTCCCTAAAATCTGAGCCAAGCTAGAGCCCTGTACTTGTTATAAACCTATATTTTTAGCTCTAAAATTGCACAAAGAGCCCCTGGCTTAGGCGTATCATGTTAAGTAGATTATTTGTAACAAATTTACAAAGACACAATCTGGAAGCCATTGTTTGCAGTTTGCACCCATTGTTTCAAAATATTGGAGTCCCAGGGACACACTGATGTAGGTTTCAAAATGAATCACTGCACATTTTTCGTCTATATAGGCCAGATTTTATGTGTTTTTGTAAGTAATCTACACTTGGAGACTTTTCTAACGCAACACTTTCCAAACTTGAATATCTCAGTAATTTGTTAAGAATTTGATTTTAAGTTTTACATGTGATCATTATAATACTTTCTGAGCAAGCTCACTGTGAAATCATTCATCCTTGAAGATCGAACGCTTTAGCACGTGGGGTGTAAATGGTTTCATCCATTTGCACGTGGAAATGTGTGAAATGCAATATTACTATAAATTGATTTCAATTTTATCACTTTAAGTGGATTCTTACAACAGGATAACATGAAATAGTTTTAAACAAGAGTGCCAAACTGTCACACGATACACCCGTTTGAAGGTTTTGTGCAACTTGATAACTTTACCTTGACCCATATTTGTACTTGTCAGACCTACATATCATCTAGACACAACTTCTGACCAAATTTGGTGAAGATCAGATGGAAACTACTTCAATTAGAGAGCAGACACCATGCTAAATCCTTGAAATGCAGTAAGTGACCCCGTGACCTAGTTTTTGACCCAGCATGACCCATATTCGAACTTGACCTAGATATTGTCTAGAAACAACTTCTGACAAAGTTTGATGAAGATCAGATGAAAACTATTTGAATTAGAGAGCGGACACTGCTGTGGACGCCGCCCGCCAACCGCCCACAAAGGGTGAAACTATAATACGTCCCGTTTTGAAAAAACGGGCGTATAAAAATGTATGGGTCACATGAATATTTAGGAGCGCAACAGCGCATTTTGGCTAATTGCAGGTTACCTGCAAATGACTTTTGGAGACTTTTCTAACGCAGCACTTTTCAAACTTGAATATCTCTATTATATATTCATATACTGAGTATATCTCTTACAAGTAAAGATTTTCATTTCAAATTGTAGATGTGATCATTTGACTACATTTGGTGGAAGCTAATGATAAATACATTCATCCGTGACGATCAGACGCTTAAGCACATGGGGTAGGTAGCATTCAATTTGCCAAAATGCGTGGTTACGCTTCTGAATATTCATATGAGCCATACATTTTTTTATAATTAATCTTATGTTTTCCTGGTGTAAGAAACCATCTCAAATGAGGAAATTGAAATAAATTTATAATAATATTGCGTTTCACCATTTCCATGGCAAAAAAGACGAAGCTGTACATACCCAATGTGTTTAAGCGTCAAATCGTCACGGATGAATGATTTTATCATGAGCTTGCTCAGAATATAGTCAAATGATCACATTTAAAATTTTAAATACAAATCTCAACCCCTTACTGAGAAATTCAAGTTTGAAAAGTGTTGCGTTAGAAAAGTCTCCAAGTGTACTGATTACTGACTACAGTAAAGGTTGCATGATTTATCATTTTAAGTGTCATGCTTTTAAGTAAAATGTCCCGATGATTTTTATGGAATGTCCCAATTTGGACCAGAACAATTCAGGCATGTATGTCCTTATGGTACTAAACAATAACAATGTTAAATTGTCTTAAAACGTTCCTTTGCCTCTGTAACAGGGCTTGCACTAAGAAATAAATTTTGGAAGTCCTGACTTCCTGACCTTTACTTAAGGAAGTCCCAATCAGAAATATTGGAAGTCCAAACAACTTAAATGGTGATGTTAAAGGAATGTCAACTGTGTTAATGATCACAAACTCTTCAAATCCATTTTGGGTAACTGTACATCTGTGAAAGTCACTAGATATATCATACAAGGGATGAATTTTATTTTGCTTTATTCACAAACAATTAAAATAGTCAACAACAAAGTCACAATGAATCGCACAATGCGGTGGTTCAATTGCTTTGGGGTTTTTTGTTTTCTGATTAGATTCATTTTCATCAATTTCTAATATACGTTTTGAAAAGATTACCCTAGGCCTTAACAATAGGAAGAAGTGACTTCTCCTTTTTTCTGAAAGATTTTCTGAAGATCTATCAGATCTAGTATATCTACTACTGTTTATCCGAATACTATACATATCTGAAATATGTACACTTAATAATGCCTTACCTGTTTAACTTTAATAATCCAAATTGTCATTGTTGTTATCTGGTTTAAGAAACCTTATCAAATGTTTGTTAAATCCAGTTAATGCTTTCTCCATTATTTAATGACAATTGCTTGTAATTTGAATTGCCAGCTTTGAATTGAACGCGGGTTGAATGTTGAAATATGTCTGCCATTTGCATTTATGTCGAAGGTCATGACGTTGCAATTTAATTCTACTCGGATAATTTCTCAATGTTAATGTGTAGTATTGTGACTTGTTAATATAAAAACTGAACTGTGATTCCAGTCTATATACGATGGGTGTTACTCGTAATTATCGATGGATTAACAAACTGACAAAACTCACTGGACTTAATACAGTAGTGGGTAGTGGATCTACGTAATTAAAAGACCTTTGATCAATTTAGTTTTTCTTTAATTATTTTTGCCGACTTTCTTTAATCATGATGTATGCCAAAAACCTGCAATTATCAGATGGTCAATCAATTATCACGTAATCATTAGACAACTAACAGCATGCGCTAAGAGGCACGAGTGTATCGTTATAGCAACTGCTTTGTCACGGTCAATTTGCGATCCGTGCGGGGGTAAATTGTGTAACCGTTATTTAAACAACAAACAATAAACTTGCTTATCGCCTGCGGGGAAAAATAATCGGTGCAAAACACATCGAGTCTGCAGAAAGCAGTGTTGATTGAAGCATTATTTAAATCGACAGCTTACGTAACGGTTTGCTATTTTCAGCATATGACCAACTTTTTGGAAGTACAGTCGACATTATGGGGTTTTGTTATCAGCGTATGGAAACAATTATCGGGTGTAATATACGGCCGTATGCCACTTATAAGTGCAAGCCCTGCTGTAACTATATATATATATATATATATATATATATATATATATATATATATATATATATATATATATATATATATATATATATATATATCATGTCATAATATCATTAAACAAGAGCACCACCTAGCGGGTGCAGACTGTTTATCTATTTTTCTTTTTAAAGTAGAAGGGCCTATCTCAATACTTAAATCAAAAAGTAAGAGGGGTAGGGGTGGAGAGGGGAGTATAGGTGAATAGTGTGGGGTTGTGGTCATTTTTTACAGTATCTTCCAAAAATAATATATCTTTGACCTTTGACCTTTCAGGATGACCTTGACCTTGACCTTTCACCACTCAAAATGTGACACTTTTTCTGTTTAGTCATCATTGTCCTAGTAACTAGAGATGCATGGTCACTGGCGAAATACATAGTAGACAACAATGACGTACATTCGACCATATCTGGCAGTCAACATAGGGTTAATTATACACGAACTGCTTATATAAACAGCTTATATAAACAGGTTAAATAAGCCTAAATAGTAAGAAATAATTTAACAACCAAAAAGTGATGGACATTGTTATAACCCGTTTATAGTTATATTTTTTAAGGTTATGAGCTTATGTCAAAGTGATGGATAAGGCTGTTTACTCCTTAAAACAAGTGGGTCAACGCCAAGGTAACTATTTTTGTATAAAACGGACCGTGTTAGAGCCTCGAGCCGAGCCTTTTGTGGTAGCGCACAATGAACATCCCAATTTCTGGCTTCACGGGATAGTGCAAGAGAGACGGACATTTGGACATTTGTTTTTCTGGACAGATTATATTTTGTGTTGGAGTATCTCGTTTATTTCTTTACTGATTATTTCTTGTCTCTGCAATTTCTTAAAGAAGAATTACATACTAATAAGAATAAGATACGTTTACAATACAATATATATACGAACATTTAATCAAGAATAAAAGTTGTTATATGCTAGAAAAAGACTTGTTGCCTTATTTTGCAAACTGATGAGTAATTTACGAACCTGGGACATTTAAGTCAAAACAAAAAATTACACAACGCGACTTAAAACGAACTTTGAGAACCAATAGATAACATAAGGACAGAAGTGCCACAAAAATGTGCAGCTCCATGAGATACACATGCATGCCAATATCAAGTTGCTATCTTAAGCGACAACGAAGTTATGAGCATTTTTCTAAACATAAACGTGAAACCTAAATGCAAAGTGTGACGGAAAGACAGACGGACTGACGGTCTGATCACTATATTCTCTCCTTCGGGGGAATAAAAAAGAATTTTTTGGGTGGTAGGAAGGTCGGGGTGAGATCGGGGGGAAGGTTGAAAGGGGGGTATAGTTAGATGGTGTGGTAATTTATTAGATGATCTTTCAAAAATAAGAAAAAAAAAGGGAAAAAAAAAATTGGAGGGGGGATATTCTGGGGTGGGGCGTGGGGGATGGTTTGGGTGGAGTTTATTGTGGTTTGTCAGGTAAGTGTTGTTTTGTCAAAGTATGAATCATATCTGATCAAAATAAAGAAGTCATGGGGATTAAGCAAATTTTAATAATTTAACCTTGAGAGTCAAGGTCATTCAAAGGTCAAGGTCAAGTTCTACTTGCCAGGTACAGTACCCTATGGTAGTATGAAAGTATTTGAAGTTTGAAAGCAATAGCCTTAATACGAATTTCATAACTCCACATGACCAATACAAAATGTTTGACATCTAAACTGACAGTCAAGTCTGCAATTTCTGTTATGAGGTTATTTTAACATTCGATGTCCGTGTGACCCAACAAGTTTACTTACGTATATAGTTATAAAACCGCTCCTTGACTAATAATGTGTCCTGCCGGCCACTAAATCATAGGTCAAAGCATCTCCACAGGTTGTGATTTTGGCGGAACATCCTGCCACGTCGCCTTGAATAGTGAAATTAAGTTGACGTCATCATTATTATTGTTGTTTATTAATGTCAGTTATACATTTTAACGTTATTAAAAAAGTTCAAACCTGGATTGCATATCTCTTCACATTAACAACCAAACTACAGTTTTAATACGATCGCCAACAGTACATAATTATCAAAAACCTTTGACCTTTATGTTTATAAACGTCCTAAATATCCATCCCAGTAACTGCCATACTCATTTTGCAGTTCCGTTTATAACTAGGGTTCGCAGCTTGGACCAAATTGGCTCTGTTATAAAAGAGTTCCAGTTTATCAATATCTGAGGTTTTTCGTGCGAAAATTGCACAACTTTTTAATATGCATTCGACCTTTGACCTTCGATTTTCTAATTAAAAATTTTCTTGCAAATTTTTTATATCAAAACAATTTTAATCTGATATAAATGTGTACAATTTAAAAACTGGTATCTTTCGAATTTTACTTTCCAGGATGGTTTTTAACTCCGACCAATTAGAAATAGTGTATTAAAATACCGAAGTTAAACAGCCAATGAGCAGCAGTGTACTGAAACCCAGCATGTAAACTCCTTCTTTAGGTAGATTCATGTTCATGAATGTGATTTTGAAATTAATACATAAATCAAATATAAATCTACTTCAGGAGACTTCGTTAGTTTTTACGTTTAACCATAGCCAGATAAGGAAACCTGCAAAGCCCTCTTGAGGGCATGCTTTAAAATGGAGCGCATCCATTTAAAATATGTGCCATGATATCCTAAGAAGAACCTCCGAGTATATTTCATGATGATTAGGCAAACAATATGACTTCTAGAGTGTTCTTAGTGTTAGCAAAAGCTGTATAAGGAAAACTGACCGCCCCTCTGGCAGCCATGTTTTTCAATGGACCAGAACCATTATTGAATTCAGCATTAGAACAGAATGATGGCCTGAGCAAGTTTCATGAAAATAAGGCAAACCATGTGACTGCTAGAGTGTTCACAAACTTACTTAAAAATATTTAGTTTGTTATAAAAGTTGCAATTCAATGTATATTTTCCTGAACGATCACTAATGCTTTTACTATCTTCTTATACCAGCACTCACCAGCTTAGTGTTGTCTTTTACATCTTATCAGAGATAAAGATCTATTGACTTTGTCAGGCGCTAATGCTTTTGCGATATGAATGCACATTTTTATTGTTATTGCACCTGTTTCATTTGTGTTCTTCATTTTTGCGACTCGAAACGACTGTCATGTGACCGTTGTTTTCAGTTTAAACATGACTTTCGAAGTGAAATAATTTTATACTGGCCCTTGGCCGCTATGGACAATTGACCGTTATTCTCAAGTGTATTATAGAATGATTTTTGTGGGGGGGGGATCCAGACTGACCGTTGACTGCAATTGACCCTTATTCTCAAATGACCGTTGAACAATTACTACTATGTCAGCCTTCAAGACGTTTCTTTAATTATAGAAAACATTATGATCCCTCAGCATGGCTATTTTTAACTTCATCAAGTAATGTACAAAACCACACTACCCCAGAGGTCATGAATAAGCAGTTAACATGCAACATGTGCACACATATTTAGAAAATATGTAGAGAATGTAAAAAGGTGGATGTACATTTATGACAAGTGTTTGGATGTTCATATATGTGAAATACAGAAACAGAAATATGGTTAGACAATTATGCCTTATTAAAAGACTGCATAATACAGGGTTAATATTATGATACTTTAGCCTTATTCTGTGGAATTTCAATGAATATAACTAAAACTATACAGTATAAATTTACCCCCACAATGTATGAAGTAGGAATAATGCTTTTTACCAACTTTCTATCTGAATCAAGTCTAAAATCATGGCCCATGCCAAATAAATGGACTATCAGTTTCATAAAAAAAATTAAACTATCCTGCATAGGAAAATACTCTAAATGTTGTTTTTTGGAAAACCTTTTTGATAATTTGTGGTGAATTCATTTTGAAATGTGGAAACCTTTTCTATAATTTTGCTTTTGTTGTTTAAGCAGTATCTACAGTCAGTTTTGATCTGTGACATGCACAGTTATTGGATACACCTCCAGCGATTTTCCTCCTTCTTTATAAAGTACCGGTAAACGGTACTTTCCCAATTGAGCGAAAATTCGCAAATTCCCAATCGGCATCTGAAAAAATCCCAATCGGCGTCCGAATTTTTTCTCAAAACGATCGAAAGTTTCGTAACAAAACCCAACTTTCGGCTAGCGAACAAAGAAAAGTTTTATAATTCAGCGCGTGCAATCAATAGAGTCGTTACTGTTTCCGGTTTTCTTGTCAGGCAGCCAGCGTACTGTTTTACGTCGGTTTGTAACCTTGCCTCTGTGGAAAGGGTGTTCAGTCTAAAGAACAATGTTTGCACGACCAATCGGAACCGTCACAGGACACATTGACAGCACTAATGATGCTGTGCAGATAGGGATGCCAGCAACTGATAGATGATCAAACATCAAAGATTGTTGAAATTTTCAAAAAAATGAAAGACAGAGACATTGCTTTACAAGAGATTTAAACAACTAGTAATTGATTTTGTGTGTTCTCTATACTATTTTGCTATTTATATCAACTTTATTACTTAATGGTCTTTAAGGCATGCCTGCAAATATTATTTTAATGGGTATATTCAATTAAGTATGAACTGTATGATGTATTCAACAAGACCCAAACTTCACGACGCGATTTTCCCAATTTAAGGATTTCACGACTCGATTTTTCCCAATTTTGAGGTTTTCACGACTCAATTTTTCCCAATTGGACCGGTACGGGTACTTTTCCCAATTGGACAAGGAAAATCGCTGACCTCTGTGTGGAGGGCGTGTATCCAGCTGCCTCAGCAATGATTGGCTGATATGATAACCCAGAACAATTTGATTGACAGCTGGCATGTCAGTTGTCAAGGGTGACAGGCGCAATGAACCTGAAAATCTTTAAGCGGGCAAGTGGAGTTATTGCTTGTCAAACTACACAAGCGAGAATAATTATGCTCACTGAAGTCACGCACAAATCTGCACCAAACTCTATAAAGCTATGAAAATCAGATTATAGAGACAATTCAAGCGCATGAAAAAAATGGGGTCCATGGCCGACTAAAGATATATTGTCCATTGCGTAAAATATCACCATATACAGAATCTGCAGTGAAGTCATGTCTGGCAATATGGATATTAAAAACTGGCCAGTCTCTGGACATAAACTGACAATAGGGGAAATACAAGGACAAGTGAATTCAAGATGCTTATAATATGTCATGGTTAATATAAGAAATGAGACATTTCATAATGAATACTAATACATGTACTAGAAAACAAGAGGGCCATGGGCCCAAAAGTGCTCACCGGGGGACCGTTTCAATAAGCTCTCGTAAGTATGTTACGACTCGTAAACCAGTTGCGATTATCGCAACTTGCCATTTTGCGTTTCAATAAACTTTCGCAACTTACGATATCGTAGAATTCTCTCGTAAGTCTACGAGACGTAAGAAGCAGTCGTAGTTACGTCGAAAACAAAATGGACACCGCGTATGTTGTGCATTTAGACGCCGAATAAGAAGCTTTTGGCTCCGTCTTTTTATCGACGAAAATACAGAGGAAGTAAACATGTTGTTTTTTATCCCTTGATTACTTTCTGCAAAATATTTAACGTTGGAATCAATATGTCAGTTACTGCCCTTTGTTTATATTCGATAAGGATGAATAAATCAAAATAAATTGCAATTTATCATACGTGAAAACCCTATGTGTTTATTATGTGTGTGATTCAATTATATTGTTCAACAGCAGTTGAAGTATATGCGCTTTCCGCCGCTCGAATTATTGTGCAATGATTAATTTTGCTGTAAGCTTTTATCCATTGCAATTTGCATGTGATTTCGGAAGTTTTTTTGTTCGGATAAGTACTCAATGGAGCCTTGTTTTTTTATTGGTAAATGTTTGTTATCAACGCTATACAACTCGTTACAATCTATTCCTTTTCTTTGTATTATGTTTATTTAATATTCTGTCAGAACGATACATGCATTGCTAAATTATGTTGGATTGTAAAATGTGCCCAGTTTGGCAACTGTTAGCCTACATGTGTATCAAACCTTCAACCACAAAACACCAAAGTGATGATCATCATGAAATAACAAATCAGTTACTGAGTTATCAAAATATCTTGTTGTTCTTGAACACACATACACAACAGTAACATATTATAGTATTTTCATTACATTAGAAGACTAGTATTATTCACTTTTTCATATTGTACTACATCAACAGGTACTCATCACTGACATCAGTTAAAGATTTTTGGCCAAAGGAAACATCTATTCCAAGCTGGCAGATCTTCATGGAATCAGCAGATCATCTTTAGTTATTTGACATGCCTTCACGAGTTCAATCAGCAAACATATGATTGGTAAATGTCTTTATTTCTATAATCAATTACTCAATCATGATTTTAAACTGTTGTAGAAAAAATGTTATTTATTTAAAAACATCATGTCTTACATATAGGATCTGGCACGAGTTGTCATATCATACCATATTTCATTAAACGAGTTAAGGAATTTTGTAAGAAAACGAGCCTTTGGCGAGCTTTATAATGAATTTCCTGGACGAGTTAAATAAAATATGGTACATGTATGATATGACAACGAGTGTGAGATCTTTTTTTATCACATGCTTTTAAATGAGCAAATTAAATAAATATTAACGTAAACATAATGATAAATCCCAAATGTTGTTTACATTTCGTGGCATCAATTGACGTTGCAACGTCATTTTGGTGAAATAACAAAATGCGATTGGTCAATAAACGAAAACTAAGCCAATGAAAACGCTTAAAAAGTATATTACACATGTGTAACAGGGTATAGCATGTGATAAAATCTCATATAGATTTTGGGTCAAATAATTAAAGTTAAAATTATTTTTCATTTTACAGGGATGGTACAATCATAATTTATTTACTTTTCATCTTTTTTTATTCCTCATTTGTTTTTTTTATTTGATACATAAACTATATGTGAATAAAAAATCAATAGATGATGAAAACTTGAGCACAGTAAATAAATTAAAATTTAAACACAGTTAATCAAATCATGTATATAAATGCTTTATCATGTACTGTTAATTTTAAACACATGATACATTCCATAGGTTTCCAGTCCGTGTACAACAACAAACTTGCATGAAGGTTGGATTCTGCCACAAGGCCCGGGAGCAGTGGATGGGACTCTCATACCCATAATACTGAATACGTTATATTACACACATGCAGTTGAACACAGCGGGAACTCTTGAAGAAAAAAATGTGTATTTTTTTTATTCGAACTTAAATGTAAAATATATATTTAATTTTAGCTCGACTATACCTTGAATGATAAGCTGTGTATAAAATTATGGTAAACATGCAACATCCTTATATCACTGTTTCTATTACATATTTTCATTAAAAGCACTTATGTATTCAGGGTCATTATGTCATTGTGAGGTCACTGACCAAGTTGCTTATCTCTGACCTGCATTTAGCTTAATAATGCCCCTTTTGTACTTAAAATGTTCCACTTAAATTGTGTGTACAGCTACTCCATACTATATTTTCCACAGATAATCCTTCACATATGTCGTCAGATTTTTTTTAAATCATATAAATTATATTTCTTTGGGTCATTGTTATAACCACTACAAATATTTACTGTTGTTGCGAATAAAGTTGTTAAAACTGTTTAAACTCGATGTTGCGTTAGTGAATCTTTAAGAGAAGAAGCTTCTTGAATAATGTCACTTTAGCTTCTTACTTCACAATCTTTTTGTTCAACATGTAATTAAATACACTTTAAATTATAAAGTGGATTGCAATACAGAGAACGCAGAAGAAGTGCTTACATTTGTACTTAAAAAGAAATTTAAGAATGATGTTTGAAGTTGTCAGCATTTTCATGGTGAACATTTTGATTGTATGGCCCCAATGGAAAAAATAATTTGTTACTAATTTAAATTTTAGCAAACACCTAATAATGCTTTTAAGAATGAGTTATTTTGTTTCTAAAGTAAAAATATGTCCTAACCTAGAAAAGATACACTTTAAACATTTAATAAATTAAAAAGATGTACTTAAAGGGGCCTTTTCACAGATTTTGGCATTTTTTTAACTTATTCATAAAATGCTTTATATTGATAAATGTAAACATTGTATCATAAAAGCTCCAGTAAAAAATCAAGTAAAAAAATAAAAAAAGGAAAAGAACATTGCCCGGAGCAGGTTTCGAACCAGTGACCCCTGGAGTCCTGCCAGAGTCCTGAAGTAAAAACGCTTTAGCCTACTGAGCTATTCCGCCGAGTACACATTCTTGACGTATTTTATACCGTATATAAGTAATCTTCGTAGTTTCACAAAATTTAACGACAAAAACAGAACTCTCCAAATTATTCAATCGTTTCGCGTTGCAACGCTTTATTATTTTTAGGTTTTAAAATCGTCAAAAGATGCATATAATGGCTATATTAGAGCATGGTTAATGTTCAGTATTACTGTTTCCTCACAAATATCATAACTAAAACGAAAACTTACGAATCTGAAACAACTTTTTTCAATTTTGTCAATTTACCAAAGCGTGAAAAGATCCCTTTAAAACTCCACTGTCTAAGAAAAAGTGGATTATTTAAAAAAAAGAAAAATACACTTTCGAATTTAAAGAACATGAAAAAAGGCTTCATCTGTTTCTAATTAATTAATGCAATAAAGTGTACTCTTTAGAAAATGCAGAGATTCGCTTAAACAAGTGCAGATAAAATGCAATTTTTTAAGTGCATTTTGGTAAAAAGCACATTTCATTTTCAGAAGGGTTACTGCTGATGCAGATATTAGAAACAATTATATGACACAATTTGAGATTCCAGTATTTCTTCATTATTCTAGGAACACACTGTTATGTGAAGTTGGATTAAGACATCAATTTGAAAATAAACAGTGTTTTTTCAACACTGCAGTACATGCAGTTTAACCTGTTATTAATTTGTACAAAATATAAGTAAAATAGACACTATTGCATATATAATTGTATCATTTTAATTGATTTCACTGGGTGTTTAATTTGATTTTTCTTAAATCCTAAAAAAATGAAACCCTGTGGATGTGTGCCTGCACACAGTTTAAAAATACAATGAAAATAATAAAAATACCATCACTGTTAAACATTAGAAAAGTACAAATAATACAAAAGTATACACAGTATTTAACAAAAATACATTCAGAGCATGAAATGAATTTGCATATGCAAGTATCTATTTTACTTATAATTTTGTCAAATAAATAAACACAATAGGAAAAAAGCACATTATAATTGTTGAAAATATGTTATATTCCAACTTCACATAGTGTCACTGTGTATAATTTAACATTACAGTTTTATATTGAACTGGATGGGTAGCTATATTTTGAAATAATAGTAATACAAAATGCATTTTGTCAACCATAAGTAAACCATTTTAGGACTACTGCTCATAAATAGGCGTTGGTACATGTATGTATATGAAAATGTAATTAATGCAAATTTAATACACTTGTGTGTACTTTTTCAGTTTTGTTTATTCCAAAAAGTTAATTAAATTATTTGAAAATATACTTAAAACACAATTAAAATGCACTTATGGTTACCTACTTATTTTCTGATGAAGTGCATTTTTCACAAGGAGAAATAATTTTTTTAATACACAAAAATGAATGTATGCAGGAAACATGCAGGAAAAACAAGAAATGTGTTTGTCGGAAACACTATGTCACCTTCTGCGCCACTTTTATGCTCCTCCCAAAATTTTTTGGGGGAGCATATAGTCGCCGCTTCGTCTGTCCGTCCGTCCGTGTACAATTTTTGTCCGGGCTATTTCTCAGCAACTAATGACCGGAATTCAATGAAACTTTATGGGAAGCTTCACTACCAAGAGGAGATGTGCATATTATCAGCGGGTTCTGGTCGGATGATTTTTCACAGAGTTATGGCCCTTTGAAATTTTACATTAACTGTACATATAGTGCAATTCTTGTCCGGGCTATTTCTCAGCAACTAATGACCGGAATTCAATGAAACTTTATGGGAAGCTTCACTACCAAAAGGAGATGTGCATATTATCAGCGGGTTCTGGTCGGATGATTTTTCACAGAGTTATGGCCCTTTGAAATTTTATATATAAATATTCTTGTCCCCCCAACTACTGTGCCCTCAAGACGTTTCCTTTTATCTGAATATATAGTGCAATATTGTGACAAAAAAAACCTTTGGGGAGCATCACCCGTCTCCGACGGTTTCTTGTTTTTACCTTTGACCTTGAAGGATGACCTTGACCTTTCACCACTCAAAATGTGCAGCTCCATGAGAAACATATGCATGCCGAATATGAAGTTGCTATCTTCAATATTGCAAAAGTTATGGCAAAATGTTAAAGTTGGAGCAAACAAACCAACAGACAGACAGACCAACCGACAGAAAGGGCAAAAACAATATGCCCCCCACTATAGTGGTGGGGGACATAAAAATTATGTTAAAAGTATATGATTTTCTGCATGTCAACTTTATTTACATGATCATTAAACACAGACAAATATGGTGCAAATACCCTACATTTCATTTGTCAAGACCTTTTTTTGTTGGAGTTTAAAAGGCAACATAGTGACTGTAATTTAGGAACAGTTACTGAGGCTTGATTGGTCATTTACGGCTCGGGTACTACTTACATGTACCGCTGGTATTCTTAAGTATACTTACATGTACCCCGGGTACGGTAAATATACTAAAACATACCCGGGAATTTTAACGCTAAATCGGTAGTTGTCTGCTTTTTTTTATATAAATTATGTTCACATTCATGTCAAATTTTCTGTACAATGGCCTCTATATTATCAAAACTCTTACTCAAAAAGCATGATGATACAGTTTGTTTTTAAAGATTAGTTTGTTGAAGATAAGCAATATCGTTTTAGGGTAATCGGTGACCCGGGGTACATTTAAGTATACTTAAGAGTACCCAAGGTACATGTAAGAAGTAACCGAGCCGACAATGTCCAATCAAGCGTTACTGAGAGAGTTGGATGTGCATGGAGATAAACCATGTTTTATGAAGCAAAAAAATGAGTAACACATATTGTAACTGTTTTAATATGTAACTACATGTATTACAGAATCATCAATGATAATATGCACTTTTGAATAAATTAAAGCTTGTCAGATTTTTTTTAAGGTCACAGTGACCTTAGACCTTGTTACCCAAAAATGGGTGTGGCATGTAGAACTCATCAAGGTACATCTACATATGAAGTTAAAAAGTTGCAGGTGAAAGCACTTTGATTTTGCTCTTGATTTTAGAGCAAAATGTCAAAGTTTTAGCACGATGCGGAAGGCAGACGGCGGGCGACAAGCTGGCTATGACAATACCTTGGGTAAAAAGGTTTCCCTGGAATATTACATAATTATAGTGTCTGTCTAGCTACTTTTATCAGAAGGTCCCACTTTGATCCCCACTGGCAATGAGGGAGGGTCCTCAAGATCATCTCTGAAGACACAAAGTATTGGTTCTACTCGGGAAATAGACTCCAGTGTCTTGATAAGCATCATACTTTTTCAGGAATCAAGCTTTAATACAAAGAGTTAAATAAATATTTATATGTGAAATTGTATGATATTAATGTGAAAATACTGAGCAAAAGCCGGGGATTGAATCCACGACCTCCAGAGTGGTAGTCAGACACTAACCGCGTCGCTAAAGAGCTAGCCCAACAGCCTTAGTGACCTTATTTCACTACACTCCTCCCCCTTTTAATGTTTCAAGGCCCAGACACGCTCGCTACAGCATGTCTTGCATCTGCATGGCCCTCCCAGAAACCATTAAACAGCTCAGACCCAGTCCAGCATTCACAGTTCGTTTTTTGTCTCGTCGCCATTAATGTGAAAATACTGAGCTCAAGCCGGGCATAGAACCCACGACCTCCAGAGTGGTAGTCAGACACTTTAACCGCGTCGCTAAAGAGTTAGCTCAACAGCAAGGCTGTTGGAAGTGACCTTATTTCACTACAATATGTTAGTAAAATAAACACTGCACAATTATTTATTTTACCTGTATACAAGTACCATTCCAATCTTGGCAGATAGTGAACTACTTTAAAAGCACCATAACTATGAAACACTTATATAAGGCATATCGCAGTGTTCCACAGAAATGATGCTGTTGATAATTCAGCATGATGATTAGACATTTCTAAATTCCATTTCCACTAACGTCAACGACGTTAGTAACAATTCCAGTGAGTTCATGGACTTTGCACACAGTGAAAATCAACACTATTCCACTGTAACACGGTACAAAAGATTGATTTATGCAATAAATCGTCTATTGATTCCGTGTGAGCCATCTCGCTCTCTGTTCAATGTTTGTTATATGTGCTTTTTCTCAAATATTCGCAACACATTACGAAAACAACACGGTGTAAACACCCTACCGGATGTTGACAGTTTGAATATAACCCCAAAGAAAACCGAATGTACAATAAAGAAATCGTAGATTGCGAGAGCGATTTACGAGGACATTTACGAGGGGGTTATTGAAACGGTTTACGAGAATCGTAAATCCAATCGCAACTACCCGAGTTACGATATCGTTATATTTACGATACGATATCTTATTGAAACGGTCCCCTGAAATCCAGGAACCATATATTATGAGGTGTTGTTAAGAATAATCAAAGTACTTAATAAAACATTAATTTCTTGGCACATGTTTATTTTCGAGCTGAGATATCATTAGAACAAATGTTGTGACCAAGTTTCAGGAATATTTTTCAAAAAAGGATATCAGTAAAACTCCCCAATTATGCTTTGTCGATATATATGGGGTAATTGTGTGGAAAAAAGTGAGACCTTGAGAAAATCTAATATTAGCCTCAGTGACCTTGACCCCAGTGACCTCAAACCTCATCAAATTAGGTAGAGGTCCATGCAAGGTACCTACATGCCAAATATGAAAGAGATCGGTAAAGTATTGAAGGTGCTATGAGAAACTGTAACAAAAGTGTGACAGAAAAATCTATTATTAGCCTTGGTGACCTTGACCTTGACCCCAGTGATCTCAAACGTCATCAAAAGGTAGAGGTCCATGCAAGGTATCTACATGCCAAATATGAAAGAGATCGGTAAAGTATTGAAGGTGCTATGAGAAACTGTAACAAAAGTCTATTATTAGCCTTGGTGACCTTGACCCCAGTGACCTCAAACCTCATCAAAATGTAGAGGTCCATGCAAGGTATCGACATGCCAAATATGAAAGAGATCAGTAAAGTATTGAAGGTGCTATGAGAAACTGTTACAAAAGTGTGACGGAAAAATCTATTATTAGCCTTGGTGACCTTGACCTTGACCCCAGTGACCTCAAACGTCATCAAAAGGTAGAGGTCCATGCAAGGTATCTACATGCCAAATATGAAAGAGATCGGTATAGTATTGAAGTGATATGAGAAACTGTAACAAAAGTCTATTATTAGCCTTGGTGACCTTGACCTTGACCCCAGTGACCTCAAACGTCATCAAAAGAGAGAGGTCCATGCAAGGTATCTACATGCCAAATATGAAAGAGATCAGTAAAGTATTGAAGGTGCTATGAGAAACTGTAACAAAAGTCTATTATTAGCCTTGGTGACCTTGACCTTGACCCCAATGACCTCAAACGTCATTAAAAGGTAGCGGTCCATGCAAGGTATCTAGATGCCAAATATGAAAGAGATCGGTAAAGTATTGAAGGTGCTATGAGAAACTGTAACAAAAGTGTGACCGAACGGAAGTACGGAAGTGCGGAAGGACAAACTGGCAACTATATGCTCCCGATATATATATATGGGGAGCATAAAAAGTTACTTGTAGATTGCTAACAAGATTTTTTTTAATTGACCTTAATGATGCCATGTAATTGGTTTTAAACTCTGAAGCCAAAATTTAATTGGGCAAATGTTCTGACCAAGTTTCAAGAAGATTAGACAATAAATACATGTTTCACTATAGCCATAAAAGGAAAACTGCCCCGGCCCATGGCGACCATGCTTTTAAACAGACAAAAAACTTGCCTGAGATATCATTCCCAAGTTTTTCATGAAGATTTGAAAATAAAGTTGGCTTCCAAAGTGTTAACAAGGTTTTATTATAGCCATATAAGGGAAACTAACCTGCCCCTGGCTGCCATGTTTTTTCAATGAACCAGGACCATTTTCAAACTCAGCTCAGATGATATAAGAAAATATGTTCTGAGCAAGTTTCAGGTCCGTTTGTTTTGTGATCAGGTACGGGCTTTTTTAAATACCAGGAATACCCATGCAATGTTTAATGGGCATTTAACAATAATATATCATACTTGAGAAGATTCTTGGTATATCATGGTATACCACAGTTTTTCAAGGCCAGGGTTTTTTATCTGATTTTGGGGAATGGGCCTGGCCTTTTTTGAGGGAAAAAAAAGCGCGCAAATGCCTGATTTGGGGGAAAAAAATCACGCGAAACGCCGGATTTTGGGGAAAATAAGGAAAGTCTTAAATAATCAATTTAACATATTTTGCTGTTTTTTAAACAAATTCAAGGCAACAGATAATTTAATTATGCAATATGTTATATTTTCTACACTGGATAAGGTTAACTTATGTATTTAAAGTTAAAAAAAAAATTATTTCAATAATTAATTATCTAAATCTGAAATAAATGTTTTGATATACTCTATAATGCATGAAATGCACATTTTCCACGAGGAAAATCTAGGTTTTCAAAAGAATTCTCCTAAGTAACTGTCCATGATTTTATTGTGAACGAGTACAGATTACCGACCAATTAGTGTGCTTGGTATAAGCCACTGAAATTATCGATAAATATTGAAACAGGATGATTAACGCATGACTAATTTACAACCGAGGGAATCTTCGCGGCCTTAGGACCATACTCTGATACTAGTCAGCGAAGTAGTTTGGACAAAGGGCAATTAAGATAATATCAATAAGGGTGCGGAAAACAGCAGGTGCTCATGTCATGAAAAGGCAGGGTGGCGACCTTTGGAAAGGGCAGCGTCGCGCTAAATGGCTTAGAAAGGGGGCAAAACAGCCTGAGAAAAACACTATTAGACTGTGGAAGTTTGCACAAGACCCACCCAGTAATTAGGAGAGTTGAACCCATACAGTTTGTGACTATCAATTCCTTAGTGAGAACACAGAACAAACGGAAATAATTCTGCCAAAACTTATCATCGCAACAAATTCCTTTTTCATCAATCATCTACACCTTAAAATAATTCAACTTTGAAAGCCTAAGTGAGATACACCCAATATTGAAAAGGATTTATAAACAAACATTTTTTGGGGGAAACCTTTATGTTACCAGCCCAACATAAGCTGTCAATGTAGAAGTGCACAAACACAAAGACAAACACATTTGTGCACATCTTGTTCAAACATATTAATTTTTGTGAAAAAGTGATTACCTTCAGTCTGTAGGATTATAGCGGGCAGTTTTTATCAAATGAAAAAATGGCGGCTATTATGATTATTTATGATAATGAAATAAATATTTCCAAATGGGCAATTTAACTTTTGCCTAACAATCACAACTTTAACCGCTAATTTTTGGTGTCAATAACGGCAACTGAAGAAAATTCACAACAAAGGTTAAATGAGCATTAAATAACAACTTTACAACAAATCACAAAATAAACATTCCTTTTAAATAACATAATAACATGCTCATAAATTTGGTAAAACAAATATTTTCTTTTCATTATTACAATGTCCCCACTTTTTGTGGCAAAAATAAGCAGTGTTTTGTTTTCACCACTTTGGGAATGGGGCCTGGCCCCTTTGGATTGGGAAAAATTCTTTTTTTTCCCACTAATTTTGGGAAATAAGTGTTGATTTTTTGCTAACAAACACTCTTAAATTGGGCCTACCAGTGATTTGAATATAATGTTAACTAAAGTTCAAATTACAGAGCCAGACCCGAATTGGAACGAAAACAAGATGTGTTTGTGAAACACAATGTCCCCCTATATGACTTTGACCTTGAAGGATGACCTTGACCTGACCCTTCACCACTCAAAATGTGCAGCTCCTTGAGATACACATGCATTTCAAATATAAAATTGCTAACTTCAATATTGCAGAAGTGACATTACATGAGCAATATTGACCCATATATTTGGCCTTGAAGGATGACCTTGACCTTTCACCACTCAAAATGTGCAACTCCATGAGATACACATGCATGCCAAATATCAAGTTGCTATCTTCAATATTGCACAAGTATTCATAAAATAAGTGATTTGAGCCACATATATTTGACCTCTGACCTTGAAGGATGACTTTGACCTTGACCTTTCAACACTCAAAATGTGTAGCTCCATGAGATACACGTGCATGCCAAATATCAAGTTGCTATCTTCAATATTGCAAAAGTATTTATAAAATAAGCGATTTGGGCCACATATATTTGACCTCTGACCTTGAAGGATGACCTTGACCTTGACCTTTCACCACTCAAAATGTGCAGCTCCATGAGATACACATGCATGCCAAATATGAAGTTGCTATCTTCAATATAGCAAAAGTTATTGCAAAATGTTAAAGTTGGCGAAAACCAACCAACAGACCAACCAACCAATAGACCGACCAACCAACCAACAGACCAACCAACCAACAGACAGGGCAAAAACAATATGTCCCCCACTACTATAGTGGGGGACATAAAAATCACTGATAAGTTTTATTTAATTATTCATTACATTACTGGAATAGGGTATTATAACTGCATTTATCTAAGAAATGCATAAAAAGCATAGTAAAACAGGTTCCTGTTATTAGTTCATTCATAAATCTATTAGCTGTTGTTTGTAATGGTTTGGAGGATTGACATTCCACAACCTAGATGTATTGTGCAGGATAAACAGAACTTTGCACTGATAACCCAAATTAAAAGACTCCATCAGCTCCATTAAAGCCCTTTCAAGGCAAGTCATTATTTGCGCCAAGTACTTTGCACCCTAACCCTTACCCACCAAATATATATAACACAATTTAGAAAAAATATAAGAGTATTATAATTAACATTTTGAATATTGTATTTGTCAGGTATCAACAGCAGTACAACATTGTATTTTCTCTTCTTGCAGACAGTGTTTCTCGTTAAGAGATTAGAGTTAAATGATTAAACTGCAAACATGGATACATTAAATGAAATACCAATTTAAAAAATAATCAATGTCATTCTTATAAGCTCTATAAAAAAGGAAATGAGCTATAAAATTGTGAACTTGGCATGTTTGTATGTTATCATGCTTTTAATGACACGCAAGGCCCCTTCATGGACAATGAACACCTGCGTTTGACTAAAATCAAACATTGAATATATTATCCCTCATAAAATAAGGTTCATCATATCTGTTTACATGTTTACCATATATACCTTTTTATAAAAGCAAGTTAAGCACTTTTTTACTGGCTTTTGGCATGCAATTATTTCAATATATTATCCATGTTGCATTGTGTGTCACCCAGACAGCTTGCAAAATAACAAGTTTGGTGCTTATATTACACACATTTACATATCAGCAAAGGAATCTAGACATGGCTGCTTTTGAATCATGTAATCTAAGAAGGATGTACCAAAATAAATGGTTTAAACAGGAACTGGAGACGCCAGCACCTGTATGACAGTTGCGAACAACAGGCTCTCTTACTTCATGTCTCGCAATGTTTTGCTATGCTTTACATACCATTGTGTATCAAAATTAAAATAATTACAACAAGAGAGCCTGAAAATCCTTAAAGTCGCTCACCTAAACTACAAAGAAACTGACCTGTTCAGTGCGGCCCAAGACAACATAAGACCACATGTTCTGACAAGTGTCATAAATAGTGAACTATACATTAAACATTTAGAGCGTTAACAAGGCTTTACTATAGCTATATAAGTATAAATTGCTCTCCCCTGGCAGCCATGTTTTTGAACAGACAAGAAACATTTTTATATTCATCATTAAAACAAATTTTCTGACCAAGTTTCATGAAGTTTGGACAATATATGTGACTTAAAGAGTTTAAAGATTTTACTATAGGCATATGATGAAAAATGCCTCACAAATGTTTTTCAATCAATCAGAATCGTTATCGATCTCGTCCAAGGTATCATTGGGACATATCTTCTGACCAAGTTGCATGAAGATCGGACAGTAAATGTGGCCTCAAGAGTGTAAACAAGGTTATACTGTATCCATAAATAGCCATATAAGGAAAAATGCCCTGCCCCTTGCGGCCATGTTTTTCAAGCAACAGGAACCTTTTTCAAACTCATCCAAGATATCATTGGGACAAATCTTCTAACAAAGTTTCATGACGATCGGACAATAAATGTGGCCTCTAGAGTGTTAACAAGGTTTTACAAAAGCCATAAGAGGAAAAAATATGGCGCCCCCTTGCGGCCATGTTTTTCAACAATCCAAAACCATTTCCAAACTCGTCGACGATATCATTGACACAAATATTCTAACCGAGTTTCATGATGATCGGACAATAAATGTGGCCTCTAGAGTGTTAACAAGGTTTTACAATAGCCATATAAGGAAAAATTATTGCGCCCCCTTGCGGCCATGTTTTTCAACCAACCAAAACCATTTCCAAACTTGTCCAAGATATCATTGACATAAATATTCAAACCGAGTTTCATGATGATTGGAGAATAAATGTGGCCTCTTTAGTGTTAACAAGGTTTTACTAAAGCCATATAAGGAAAAAATACAGCGCCCCCTTGCGGCCATGTTTGTCAACCAACCCAAACCATTTTCAAACTGGTCCAAGATATACTTGGCACAAATCTTTTTATAAAATTTCATAAAGATCGGACACTACATTTGGCCTCTGGAGTGTAAACAAGGCAAATGTTAACGCTGCACGACACACAACGCACAATGGACGACAGACAACAGGCAATCACAATAGCTCACATTGTGCTGAGGTGAGCTAAAAACAACAGCAAATATTTGCATGATGTTAACTATCATGTAAAATATATCACCTATGCACTGATGACATATGTTTGGACACATACAAAGAGTATATCAACCAAATGTTAGGGTCATCATACATGTTTTGTTAATTATCTTAATATTAAAATGCCTTGAACAAACTCATGCAAATATTTTACCTATGTTAGTTTGACTTGTACATTAACTCTAAGGACCAGAGCTACAGATAAGCTGCGTATTTGCGTAAACACGCAATAAAAAATAGGTGGATACGCAATTTTTTCAAAATCTGTGCGTACCGGTACGCAAAACAAATCGCCGATACCCAATTCGAGCTGCCTTCTATGCGCAATGAAAAATCCCGTTTTGTTTTGGCCGTCTTGAATCGAGTCTTAATCGACAAGCGCTTGTTTTTATCTGGTAACGTATCATTCTATACATAGATGGTGACGTCACTACGTTATTATCACAGACCGGTGTGGCACAATGGGTAACGTATTTACCAATCGTTTAGATGATAACAAATGCGAGTCAAACAAAATGGCATCTCGAGGCAGACGAAAAGTTTCGCCAAAAAATACAAAAACATTTAGATTCCTTTGTCATGGTAAATCAATCTAAATATAAAACAATTGCAAAGGGCATAGTTGATGACTATAATGAATTTTGTTTGGGGCATTTTCGGTCAAAATACACTATATTATACTACCACAATACCGTTCCAAACCCCTATGATGGGGTGTGTTGGGTTTCTAAAACAAAAGTACTGGCCCATATTATTGGAACAAAAACAAGTAGAAACACATTTGATGAGTGGGTTGAGAAATTCCCTTGTCTTCAGATTGTTGAATCTGATAGCAGAAAGATGGAACAACCTATACTGCGATTGAATACATAACGGTGACTTTATGTAGGTACGGTTTTGAGAAGCTAAATTCACGTTTTATTGCAAATACCCAATTCACTTGTTTGTTTTGGTACAAATACCCAATTATTTTTCTATATGAGCGGGCATCATACTTTTGGATACCCAATCACGTTTTCCATTACCCAATTCATTCTTATTTTGAAGGGTATTACCCAATTACCCCAAAAAGCTTATCTGTAGCTCTGCTAAGGACACAGGGGTTACATGAAGCACAATAGTGATTGTTTACAGCATCTTAATTTAAACATATATGATAAGTACTGACCTAAACTTACAACAGCTAATGATCTGCCTTACAGCAACATTTATATTTATGATTTCAAGTTATTTAAATCTTCCTCATATAAATTATAATGCTGGATCAGTTGTTTTATGCCCATACTTAAAGGTTTAAGGGTTCAAGTATTGCATCCAAACATTTGATATTTGTTGATTTTGTTTTTTTACACACATGCAAATAACACTGTTACATTCGCGTCATATGAAAATTGGTCTTATGGCATATGCGGCCTGTGTAGCTAAAGCCCAGCCTGCGCACTTACTTAGTCTGGTCAGAGGCAACGCTTTCCGCTATAAAAAAGCATGCAAGGTTTCGTGGAATCTCCTGATTATTGTCCTAGGTATGCAGTAATATGTTTACAAATACCGGTATGTAACAGTCAGTACCGAGTATGGTTGAGTGGTTTAGGCTATATAATTTCCAATGGACAAAGGTTTGAGCACAGCTGGGAAGAAATGCTTTTCTCTCCAAAATTTCATTATAAACGATCTCTACAGTTCCATGGTTAAAACCAAGCAATTTAAGGCATCCATTGACACACTTCAAAAAATGCCCCAAACAGTGAACAAATCCCTTTAATATTTCAATTGGCTTCTTAGTTACACTTTCCATACAGAAATCTTTTATAAACATTCAAAATACAATTGTATCGTTTTATAAATATCAAATAGGAATAAACCTATGTATTATACCCCACATTTGTATGTGTCTGGCTAACTGGTTATTATAACTGATCATACTCAAGTCTGAAGTTATAACTATTTTGTTGACTTATTATTACTGACTTAGTAAGGTATTTGCGCAAAACAATGGTATTATGCTTTGCATATAATCTGTAAACAAGAGCTGTCACCATAGGATGACATATGCCCCCTATTAACGCTTTGATAGAAGATATGAGCATTTTTCGAAACCTAAACGCAGATTTTGAAACCTAAAAGCGGTCCCTAAGTTAAAGGTCAACGTCAAAGGGGTGAAAATGTTTGTGCATATGGAAAAGCCTTGTCCATATACACATGCATACCAAATATGAAGGTTATATCTCAAGGGACATAGAAGATATGAGCATTTTTCAAAACCTAAACGCCGATTTTGAAACCTAAACGCGGACCCTAAGTTCAAGGTCAAGGTCACAGGGGGGAAAATTTGTATGCGTATGGAAAGGCCTTGTCCATATGCACATGCATACCAAATATGAAGATTATATCTCAAGGGACATAGAAGTTATGAGCATTTTTCGAAACCTAAACACAGATTTCGAAACATTAACGCGGACCTTAAGTTCAAGGTCAAGGTCACAGGGGTGAAAATTTGTGTGCGTATGGAAAGGCCTTGTCCAAATGCACATGCATACCAAATATGAAGGTTATATCTCAATGGACATAGAAGTTATGAGCATTTTCCACAACCTAAACGCAGATCTCAAAACCTAAACGCGGACCCTAAGGTCAAGGTCACAGGGGTCAAAAATTGTGTGCGTATGGAGAGGCCTTCTCCATACACATATGCATGCCAAATATGAAGGTTACATCTGAAACGACATAGAAGTTATGAGAATTTAATACTTTATGAGAAACCTAAACGCAAAGTGTGACGGAAGGACAGACAGACAGACGGACGGTCCGATCACTATATGCCCTCCTTCTGGGGCATAAAAACACCAGTGCTTAGCTGGGATTCCAAGATCTTGTTGGCATCGTTCGATATATCTGCGTGTAAAATGATATTTTAAGACTAAAATGATATTTTAAGTTAAATATAAAGTGAGAATTGTATTTTAAGCGCTAGAAAAGCCTTGCCTCCATTGCTAAGCCTCATCATGTCACTGTTATAATACTCACCTTAAATTTTATTTTTATACATTATATATAATATATATATATACACTGTAACTCCAATATAGTGCGGTCCGTTATAACGCTGTGTCCAATATAACGCCGGGGGTCCTTGGATCCCGTTTTTTCTCCAACCTTCCATTTCTGATTCAAACCAATGTTATGCATCTTCATGTATTTTCAGAAAATTCAAAGATGGCCATAGCCTGCTTGCTTTATCCGTCCGTTTAACCGATTTTAATCGATTTTAATCGATTAGAAGTTAAACGACACGAGAAAGCTAACTGGTGTTAATCTCTTGTGTAATGTCAATAAAGGTCAATAAAGGTGTGAAAACTTGCGAGTCAGTGTTTATTACATGTATTCTCTATCAGAGCGGCTCAGTGCGCTATTTTCAATAAGGTAAGTGCAAGTGGAATAATTATCAAATTAAAGTTATTCAAAACGATTAAAACATTTTTACTTTGATTTGATTGCAGTTTGTCCATATGAAAGGAGCGGCTGTGAAATATACTGCGCACAACTAGTATACTGCGCAGCCAGAGACTCGTGCAAGCAGAGAAAGATGACGGAATATTTCACATTTCATAGCGAATAGATGAATTACCTGTTAATGTTTTGTATGTATCGTGTATTGTATAAACTTTGACAGTGTTATCGTTTATTATATGCTATACATGCTTGATAAATAAAAAGATCTTTGTTTATGTTTAATGTTTCTGTTGTTTCTGTACGTGTACGAATAATAAATTAAATAATCCTAACGATTTATTTACGTGCTAACGCAGTATACTTAACAGAGATTCACTTTAATTTTTGCCATTTATCAGAAAGTCCACGGAAAGCACGATTTTTACATGACGCGTATGACGCAATAAAACATTTCTTTGTACATGTGTCGTATTGCATTCAATCTAAATTTAAAGTCGCTCGCCCAATTAAAGCTCTGTCCCATAATGCACTGTACTCTTTTTCTGAAAATTGGCGTCGGCATATGGATGTGCTTATGAATCTCATATTTCTCGTCATAAATGTTAAAGATTATTTTTTTCGTAATTGATGTTGTAATTATATTGGATTATCGGATGCATGTGCACATTAGAAAAGCGGTATGTATTACGTTATCGTTCGATTCGGTTTATATGCAAGTATTTTCGGATGACAACAGAGCATGGCAATACACAGGACCTATATTATAGGCTATACTTTACCTGTTTTTATATCCCCCTGCAATAAATTAGCTCAAAACTTATAACGCTGTCCGTTTATAACGCGGTTGCGTGGCTTGGACCCCGTCATCCGCGTTATATTGGAGTTACAGTGTATATCGCCATGAATTTTCGGAACTATGTATGGTTCTATCCTCTAATACTTGATGAGGATGAAATATTCCTTAATTTACAACTTAAAAGTCAATCATAGTGATGTATAATATAACAGACGCATTAGCCTCAGGTAGGGGAAGAGAGTTTAAAACTGTCATACCAAGATATGTTGTCAATACAAGTTGATCCGAGATGACAACATGACCTATACAGGGAAACATATCAGATTTCATGTCAATTAGTTTTCACTACAAGCTATTTATAACATTTAATCCTTCTTTCCATTGTTCCAGCGTTGCAGTGTTTTGCACTGAATATTAAAGAGTGTATCACCAACTGCACAATTAAAACTGAGCGTATACTCTACACAATGTATTTTACCGGACAATTCGGGTCTCATAACAAATTTAAATTATTGGGCGCCCAATTTGCCCATAATAGAAGTTAGTTAGCCTGTCCGCCTTCAGCAGCAGACATTTTTCAGCATTTAAGGATGGAAGCAAATTTTTTAATTGACACCGGCCCGAACCTGGGTCTATATAAATTTTCTACAAATATTACAGCCCCACTAAAGCTCACAATAAACTAATTCAAATCAAATGCGATATGGAGTGAAGCGGTACAACTTATATGACCAAGAATCAATATCAAGTTGTTTTCCCATTTTCCTCTTTAAAGTACAATTTATTTTTTAAATACTATTCATTTTAAGTCAAATACAAACCGTAAGAATGCTAAATCGATCCTTATCTGTCGCCCTACTTTACCTGTTGGTGTTATTAGCTATCTGTTGCATTACTGAAAACACTGTATTATGTGAATTGGGAATAAGACATCAATTTGGGAATAAATTGTGTTTTATCAAAAGTGCATAATATGCAGTTTTATCTGTTGTATTTATCTAGTTTTACAAAATATAATTAAAACATATACTTCCATAATTAATAGCATCATTTAAATTGATTTTACTTCAAAACTGGATTTTTTATTAATTAAAAATAAAATCCTCAAGAAATGAAACTGTGTCCATGCCGCGCATGGACACAGTTTAAAAATACACTTTAAATAATAAAAATTCAATCACTGTTAATGAAAAAGTCATGGAAAATTTCTTATTAAGCTTAAATTATAGATAATATATTACAAAAATATATGTAGATCATGAAATGAATAGTTTTATTTGAGAAAATCACGAAAATGATGTCCATTCCCAGTTTGATGTCTTATTCCCAATTCACATAATACAGTGTTTGAATGAGTTTTGTAAAACAGACTCTAATGTACTTTATTGATAGTGAATATATGGTTTTTGGGATATTTATTGTGATTTCATAATGATTGTTTTGCTTGATTATTAAGTATTTGAACAAAGAGAATAAGGTTTGTTTTCATATATGCTTTAAATCTCAACGAAAAACAGTTGACATCCCTCTTTCATCCGTGTTTACCAATTTTTGAAGTTACTGATATAATAGTATACAACTGATTGTTATAGAAAGTTGAACATAAAAATGAGTTTTAATTGCAAAACACATGCTATTGATATTAGTTTTTTATGTTGCATTAAATAGACTAATCTAAAATTTTAATTTTAAAATGTCACCCATTTTATTTCACAATTATTTATATTATTTCTATAGATCTGTAAAAGATATGCTGTGGGACAATGTTGTTTGTCATATATATGAAGAAGATTGCTGAAATGATGAATACAGAATAAAATTAAGGGAAGAATACATTTTAGGAATCTTGTCATGTGATACATTGCAATTATGAAAATTTAAAAAAACAACTTCACTGACATTCCACTTACTTCAATTTAATACTGCATACCATATTTAATCATGTCTGCAAAACTGCATAAATTAACATTATTCATATAAAATTACACTTTTCTGTATTCACAAAGTATTTTAGTACTGAAACATAGCAGGATGTGCTGAATCAAATGTCAGATTGTTCATTATAACCTACACCTGTAGAGGGGTTACAAAATACCTGACTTCCTAAATGCCATACCACAAATATTTGCAATTCTGTACAGATAATTAACCAACATCAAAAACTCTGTTAACTGAACCATTGTGGAAGTTAATGAAGTAGTCTGAATTTCAAAACAGGTTTATGAACAATAATTGTACTCCAATAAACTTTAACAAGAGGGCCATGATGGCCCTGAATCGCTCACCTGACTAACCAAATACAATTCCAACCCAGATTTCATCAAGTTAACATTCTGACCAAATTTCATGAAGATTGGATGAAAACTGTGACCTCTATTGTCTACACAAGGTTTTTCTATTATTTAACCTAGTTACCTAGTTTTTGACCCAAGTGACCCGAATACAATCCCAACCCAGATTTCATTAAGATAAACATTCTGATCAAATTTTATAAAGATTGGATGAAAACTGTGACCTCTATTGTCTACACAAGGTTTTTCTATTATTTGACCTAGTGACCTAGTTTTTGACCCCAGATGACCCAAATACAATCCCGACCCAGGTTTCATCAAGATAAATATTCTGACCAAATTTCATAAAGATTGGATGAAAACTGTGACCTCTACTGTCTATACAAGGTTTTTCTATTATTTTATCTAGTGACCTAGTTTTTGACCTAGTGACCTAGTTTTTGACCCCAGATGACCCAAATACAATCCCAACCCAAATTTCATAAAAATAAACATTCTGACCAAATTTCATAAAGATTCGATGAAAACTGCGACCTCTATTGTCTACACAAGGTTTTTCTATTATTTGACCTAGTTTTTGACCTAGTGACCTATTTTTTGACCCCTGATGACCCAAATACAATCCCAACCCAGATTTTATCAAGATAAACATTCTGACCAAATTTCATAAAGATTGGATGAAAACTGTGACCTCTACTGTCTACACAAACAAATTGTTGACGGACGGACGCACGCACACACGCACGCACACACAACGGACGCCTGACATCACACGGTCACATAAGCTCACCATGTCACTTCGTGACAGGTGAGCTAAAAAAAGGTTTGAGAGTTGTATTGTACTTACTACTGAACGGTTTATAAATTTGTAGTTCATGAGATAACAAGCAAATTCGTTGAATTGATATCCCCCGCCAAATAATAAATCAGTGTCCGAAAAATTTCTTATTTTTCAGGTTGCCCACTGGGCTACCAATAAAAATATTTGGTAGCCCATAAAATTTACCTACAAAATGATAAGAGGCAAGTTTTCATCTTTATCTTATTTCTCCATATACATAATATGTATACATACATATACATAATACAGCAAGTAGTCTGATGTAAACAGTCAATATCATAAATTAATGTTACAGTACAAGCACCGTGTACTTTAATGTAAATGTACAAAAGAAAATCATATACTACATGTAGATATTACATGTAAGTGCACATGTATGCGTACTTAAATTCGGACAGTACATAAAGTCGGACACGTAAATAAAGGGTTTAGATGATCAATACTATTGACTCTTATGGTGTTAATCAATGCAATTGCCCTTTTTTAACAACAAGTACTGAGTTTCAAAGAAATCAAGAGAGTATTAAATCATTTATTTACTTGTGTCCAACTTTAAGTACTGTCCGAATTTACGTAATGCATCTGTATATTACGACACTTGTGTGCAGTCAGTACACAATACAATAATTGTTTCAATAAAGAAGGAACTGATAAAGCGTAACAGTAACGATACAGCGTGTTTACATTATATTTTATAAAAAGGAAACAGCGATTTTTTCCTTCTTTATAAAGTACCGTTAAACGGCACTTTCCCAATTACGAAAAAATTTAGTTAGTTTCCCTATGCAGCTCTATGGCTTAAACCGAGGTAAATATAATATTGACAGCTTGAAAACACTTAGTTATCAATTTTAATGTATTTGGGAGCATAAGATCAAATACACCAATTTTCCAATTTGACAAGTTTTCACAACTCGAGTTTTCCCAATTTTCAGGTTTTCACGACTCAATTTTTCCCAATTGGACCTTTACAGGTACTTTTCCCAATTGGACAAAATAAAATCGCTGGGAAATGTCAATGCCAAATAATTTGCAAGATACCCCGGTACTTTAGTTGAAATTCACAACGAAACTTTTAATGGAAATAAAATGATCTAAATGTTGTACCCACTAAGAATTTTTTATTTACAAATAAATACACTGACGCCAATTTTCGCGCGCTTTTTATCTGGACAAAGAAATTCATTTATTTAATGTAGAATTTGTAACCTAAAATAGCTGTACACATCGCTTGCAAACCGTGTCAGGTGATTAACGCATGTTGCAATACAACGGTCATGATTGGGAGCCTATTTTATCATATCTTTAAATAGAACCATATGCCGAAATTCATTTGACACTTTTGAACATTCCAAACGTTTGTTTTTATGACTCTTATCGGCTATATTACCCACCCATAATTTGTTAAAAAAAAAAAATTCGGGCATATATGGGATTATCAATAAACAGTCGATTAATCCAATTATTAATTGACAATGCAAACTAATTAGCAGGTGTTAACTGCGTTCACACCGTTGTAATTAATATTCTATTTCTGTTTCATTACCGTTTTAAAGAATCCGCTATTGTTTTGATTTATTTAATGTTCGGCGTCCTTGGATATTTAACGACATCAAAAACGTTTTCGCTATTACTCACTGTTGCGGTAAACAAAGAATTCCAAATTGCGAAATGACATTGCATCATGTGCGCCAACTATCCAACCCGCTCTCATTATATTATTAGCAGACGACAAATGTTGATTCTGATTGGATGATTAAAATACACTGTTACTGTTTACAATCAACATTACCGCAAGTGATCTGTGACTGATTAGATAATTGATTGCACTTTGTTATCGGATTATAAGCAAAACACAGTGTACAAACACATGGTCAGCGTGTTTATTCTACGTATGTCTGTCAATAAACCGGGCTACCGCTCTTATAGATTAATAGTAGCCCAGCGGGCGTCAGCTGGAACATTTCAGTAGCCCAATGAAAAATTTCGGTAGCCCCCGGGCTCCGGGCAATGGATTTGTCGAACACTGAATAAATATTTCTACAAATGTGTGACCTTTTATGTGTGATCTTGACTTTGTTCAAAAACACATAGGTCTTGCACTGCCTTATAATTGAGAACAATTACATCAGGACATTTTGAGAATCCATTTCAGTATGGTAGAATCCTTACCAAATAAGGCATATGTAATCAAAATGTGTGATTTTGACCTTTGTGTGTGACTTTGACCATGACCCTAGCAATCTGGATCTTACATTTGACACTCAGCTAGATAATGGAGAACAATTGTGGACAGTTATTACAAAATCCCTTGATGCATAGAAAAGGAATGACTAAATTATGAATAATTCATCAAAACTGTTACCTTTGACCTCAATGTGTGACCTTGACCTTAGCCCCTAGGATTATGGGTGTTGAATGTGAAGCATCCCCAGATGATTGAGAACAACTATGGCATGTTTCATGGCTCTGGCTCATGTATTAATGGAGCTAAAGCTCTAAGCTTATATTAAAAAGCATTTTTTACAAGATACAAAGGGCCATAACACGTTATTAACAGATGGTGTACAATGCCATTAGGCGTGCATCATCTTGTTATACATATATATACGCGTACCAAGTTTCAATGAAATCAGCCAAAGCACTTCCAAGATATGGCTCCGGACGGACTGAGGGACAATGCCAAAACAATATCTCCCGCCTATGGCGGGGGATAAAAAGCTCATTAACTGTGTAGAAGATCATGAACATTACCATGATCAACAAGATGTGTTTGTGAAACACAATGTCCCCCTATATGACGTTTGACCTTGAAGGATGACCTTGACCTTGACCCTTCACCACTCAAAATGTGGAGCTACATGAGATACACATGCATTTCAAATATAAAATTGCTAGCTTCAATATTGCAGAAGTGACATTACATGAGCAATTTTGACCCATATATTTGACCTTGATGGATACACATGCATGCCAAATATCAAGTTGCTATCTTCAATATTGCAAAAGTATTCATAAAATATGAATTTGGAATTTGGAATCCTTGAAGGATGACCTTGACCTTGACCTTTCACCACTCAAAATGTGCAGCTCCATGAGATACACATGCATGCCAAATATCAAATTGCTATCTTCAATATTGCAAAAGTACTAATAAAATGAGTCATTTTAGCCACATATATTTGACCTCTGACCTTGACCTTTCACCACTCAAAATGTGCAGCTCCATAAGATACACATGCATGCCAAATATCAAATTGCTATCTTCAATATTGCAAAAGTACTAATAAAATGAGCGATTTTAGCCACATATATTTGACCTCTGACCTTGAAGGATGACCTTGACCTTGACCTTTCACCACTCAAAATGTGCAGTTCCATGAGATACACATGCATGCCAAATATCAAGTTGCTATCTTGAATATTGAAATACTGCACAAGTGTACATTAAATGAGCGATTTTGACCCATATATTTGACCTTTGACCTTGAAGGATGACCTTGACCTTTTACCACTCAAAATGTGCAGCTCCATGAGATACATACGCATGCCAAATATCAAGTTGCTATCTTCAATATTGCAAAAGTTATTGCAAATGTTAAAGTTGACGCAAACCAACCAACAGACCAACCAACCAACAGACAGGGCAAAAACAATATGTGCCCCACTACTATAGTGGGGGACATAAAAAGCCGCGAAATTTATCCAGCCATTCGGGGTCGCAGCGTAAGTGGCCTCTGGGAAACCTGAAAGACGAATGTCTTGAATTCGCTCCCCTGGAAATAAAATGACTGGTGGCAGATATTCCTAAAAGGCATTGAAACCTGCCATAACGGTGATCTGCATCATGTTAGACGTCACCACTCGATTCACATGACGGGCTCCGGTGGGCGCTAGAACTCAACCAGCATTGACTACCAGCAGAAACCCAGTTTCATCTGCATAGTAAATTCCTCGTGGATTTTTTAGAAGTTCTTTCTAGTCTGGGATTTCTTTTTTTAGGGATTTTTCTAGACCCGTTAACCAACCTTTTATCATATCTATGGTTACACTGGCTCGTTCATGCTCCAAATATGGGCTTGCGAAAAGACATTTTGGGGTGTCGTCGAAGAAAACTGGAAAACCGATCTTTACCGGGTAGATTGTTTTTAAATGGAGTTTCTAAACCATCAACATTTAGCATGTGCTGTACTTGCGAGAGAAACTCTTTCCTCATTAACTGATAACCAATTTCTCACAACCGATTTGCATATTTCACAAGATCCTTTTCTTTCTCACCCGTGAGCACCGTTTTACGACAGAAACACGTCGGTTCTTCTGGAACCTGCCCGAAAGCTTTTCTTAAAGCGTTGTTTTAGGAACAACATATGCCTTCCAACCCATCTTACCGCTGAGAGCCATTTCCAATGCCATAGCCATGGATTCTGGGATGTACTTAAAGCGTTTTCTTGCCTGAATAAGGGGGCACATGTCTAAACAAATATTTATTTTATTACATAAAACCCAGATGTATTTTGTTTAAGGACTTATTTGTTGGTGGCGACGGATATATTATAAATGTGTAAAACAATGTTTAATATATTTGCTGATGTAACCCTTAACAAAGAATCATTTTGACGGTTATTCATTCATTTAATTTGCAGTAGTAGTAAGGCCATTGAAATACAAGAACTATTATCAATGAAAGTAATTACCAAAGTTGAACATAATCCTAACTAGTTCATTTCTCCAATTGTTACTGTTCCAAAAAAGGATGGTACATGTAGAACGATATGAAATTAAAAAGATTTAAATCAATTTATTGAGTACCACCATTTTAAAATGGATACTGTTGAATCTGTTTTGAAACTAGTCACTCCTGGCTGTTATTTTGAATCAGTAGATTTAAGGCATGCACATTATTCAGTGCCTATTGCACCGCAACACAATGTTACATTGCAGTTTATCTTTAAGAGTAAAATCTAACAGTTTGAATGCTTTCCAAATGGTATTTCATCGGCACAAATAAGCTTTACTCGCCTGCTTAAGCCTGCTTTGAATCTTCAGGCATGCTTGGTATCACAATTTCTGGGTTCATAGATGACTCAATAATTTTAGCACACACAGTACAAGATTGTGAAAGAAATTTGAAAGATACTGTCAGGTTGATAACTGATTTCATAACACATAAACAGAAATCTGTTTTGGTCCCTACAGAGCGAATATTATGTCTTGGTAATCTAATTGATTTTGTAAGCATGACAGTAACTTTAACCGAAGAAAAAGTTGCAAGCATTGTCCAAGCAAGTTCCGACTTGCAAAACATGACAACAATTTGACAAGTTGCTAGGGTTTTGGGGATAATGGTCTTGACTTTTTCTGCTGTTGAATTCCTCTTCATAACAGATTTATTGAGAGACAAAAAAGCTTTACAAAACCTGACGGGTGAATATGATTCTTAGATGAATGTCTCTCAGGCCATTAAAAATAAGCTCCAATGTTATTCATGATCAGTAGAGCTGGGATTGGTGTAAACAAGTTTAAAACACATAGTGCGCGTTGTGCTACAACTTCGAAAGCTTAGCAGAGTGGTTAACCATTGACAGAGGTTCTAAAACTTGCTGGGTGATCAAGACAGTGAACATTTGCCCAGTATTATGAGAAGCCAATAGAAAACTCTGAAGAGTTTCAATCGGATTTGTTGCAATAGATACACATTATTTCAAGGTAGCATTTAAAGGTATTCTTCAATATTGGCCCATAATGTCGTACCTCAAAAGTCATGTCCTTTTGTGTTTAGGTCTCGTGTGAGCTAGGAAGTTTCATGATGTAATAGAATTCCGCCAAGCAAACTAGACTTACCTTAAGTTGATGTTTTGTCCGAATTTTATGTAGTCAAGACAACTGGAGGAATCAAATGCCTGCCCTCAACCCCCTTAGTTTAACTTGGTGAGTACTTAATTTTTATCATCTGTTACCATTTGGTATGGACATAACCTTCTTGGAATCCTGTTGAAGACTGACAATTTATTGATCTGCTCATGCAAATCTCATTGATCCCTCCAGTTGTCATGATAATTGTATGGAATTCCAACCAACCGTCAAGTCTAATGTGCTTGATCTTGTAGCCTTATTAATAAGTATGTGAACAAAGACTTTAGGGTTTGTTTTTATATGTGTTTTTAATGTCAATGATATATAGTCGATATGCTCAATTAAAAAATGTTAACACATTTTAAAGTAATAGATATGATATTATGAAACTGATGGTTTAACAACAAGCAGACATGTGACTTAAATGCAAAACACATGAAATAGATAGCAGGCTTTGATGACACAGTGAACATACTGATCTCAAATTATGGTATTAAAATGTGACCCATTTGACTTCAGAGTATATTATTTCTGCAGACCTGAAAAAGATATGCCGTGAGACAATTTAGTTTGTCATATATACGTACAAGAGCACTGAATACACAGTAAAAAATAAATTGCCTTGTCATACCTAGTCATTTTATACTTTCCAATTATGGAAATTAAAATAAACATCACAAAGACTTTCCACTTACTTAATTCAGTTTATACTGCATACTGTGTGTCATCATTGTGAGCTAAACTGCATAAATTAACATTATTTATATAAAATTAAATTTACTTGTATTCACAAAGTTATCCATTACTGAAAAACATATTCAGATCAGGATGTACTTAATCAAATGTCAGATTATTCATACAAATCTGCATGTGTAGAGGTGAAACAAAATACCCAACTATTTTCGTGACATAAAGCAAATCCTTACAATCCTGTCAAGATGATATACTGTCATTTGTAACACTGACAGCCTACGCTGGTCAATGTCACGGCAAAACAAGAGTACATGATGTTTTGATGAACCATTGTTGTAGTTAATTAACAGCTCATGAACTCCAAATCTAACCAAAAAAGGTTAATAAACAATAGATGTGTTTGTCATAAACACATTTTCCTCCACTGCCCCGCTTTGACTTATTATTATTTTTATCATTTGGCAGGTACAGATAATTATCTCCCTTTAAAGCTTATTACTTCCCTTGGATTTGTTTTTTTGAACTATGACCTGAAGAATGACTTGACCTTTCACCACTCAAAATGTGCAGCTCCATGCTATACACATGCATGCCAAATATCAAGTTGCTATCTTCAATATTGCAAAAGTTATGGCCATTGTTAAAGTTTTCGGACGGACGGACGGACGGACAGACGGAGAGACAGACAGACAGACAGACAGACAGACAGACAGACAGACAGACAGACAGACAGACAGACAGACAGACAGACTGACAGTTCAACTGCTATATGCCACCCTATCGGGGGCATAAAAACTTGTTGTAATTAATAAACTTTTCATGAATGTGTACTCCATAACCTAACACATTCAGTAACTGTGTAGTTAATGAACTGTACCATAATTATAAACATTTGTTTCATGAACTTTCAATTCATAATCAAAGAAATTCATTTATTTTATGAGAATTTAATTTAAACAAGAGCACCGCATAGCAGGTGCCAACGCTCGGCTGTGGGTGCAGGTTTGAATAAACGAAAGCTTGTCAGAAGAAAAGGAAAAAAGGTAAGTGGCGATGCCTTGACCTTTGACCTTGTGACCCAAAAATGGGTGTGGCGTGTAGAACTGATCAAGGTGCATCTACATATGAAGTTGAAGGTTAAGGTTTTAGCACGATGCAGAAGGCGGACGGCAGACGCCGGACGAAGAGCTGGCTTTGACAATACCTAGGGTTTTCTCCAAAAACAGCCGAGCTAAAAATGGGCATAAATTTATAATCATAAATTTAAAAAAAAAACAGTCACTAATAGTTAATGTTCCATTTATGTAATGAGCTCAAAAGCAACTATAGATATAATTTATATATCATATAAATTTCCATCACCATTGGTCTATATATCCAACTGTTCTGTTGATGGAGGGGGTCTAACAAACTGCAAATTAGATTGATTGCCCTTGATTTGTCGGTTAAAATTATTTACACATGAAACAAATAGCATGCAAGTGCCCCCAGAACTTTTCAAACAACACTAAGAGCAATTATCAACAGATTACTTAAAAAAAAATCCTTTCAATTAAGTAGTGCAACAAAATACATTTTATCTCCCAATCAAAGTATATGAAAGTGTAATAAACTGCTAATTTAATCAACATTGAGTGAAGTTTAACTTTATTTTAAATACATTTACCTGCCTGTTTGTAATGTTAAACTAATGTAGTATTAAACTCATATAGGCATGTCACTGTCTGCCTAAATATCAACCCTGCATGTCTTTTTGTCAAAGGGTATAGGCAGTTCTGTTTTACAAAATCTTTTTACACCAACCCAAGCTTAATATTGTTAATACCTATAAGTCTTGCCTTAACACTGACAATTTAAAGTGGTTATATAAAGATCCAAACCTAAAGTGACAGGAAATGGTTGATCTTAAAAGCTGTCTCTTAACACGGGTGGTCTCTAACCTCATGATGACTTGTTAAGGCAACTGGTATCTTGTTGAACTTATATGGTTGTTACATAAACAACAACTGATGTTATAACATAAATTGCATAATGCTTTCAATTATATTGCTTTAAAAACTATAATCAGTGAAAAAAAAATCATTCATATTTTACAGCCTGTGCCCTTTTGATCGGCAAAAAAAGCATGGTAGATCATGAAATTGGAAAAAATAAGCATTATTATTATGATTATAAATACCAATTGTTTATAAAAACATGTTTAACTACTTTCTGAAATTTATATTCTAAAGTGCTGGTGAATTAAATTGCTGTATAATAAACTCAATAAACCAATTATTAAGTTTATTGGAAATGTTTGTCATATTTCTGGGGAAATTTTGGTCAGATTTTTTAGAAAAAATATTACTTTTTGCCGATGGGAAACAGCCTTTTTTACTTTTTTGCAATTGGGGAACTGCCTGTAAGAGGCTGTAATTTAGGGCCAAAAAATCATTGATAATATAGGAGGAATAAGTAAGTAGTGCTTTGATAAATTAATATTTTTATCGTTCATACATTTTCATTTTCTATGAAATTACATTTTCTTAGCAGGTACTAAAGCATCTCAAAATGTTGGTTATTACAAGTCATTTACATCTGATGAATGGCATGTGATTTACACTGTCACCAACCAATGCGAAAGACATCGGACCTCGGACAAATCCGATAAAATTCGACGAGGTCCGATAATATTTCCCAAATTGTCGGACCTCGTGTCCGACAAGAAAAAAAAAAAAAACAATATGTAAAACTTATAGGTTATAAAGGTTATTAGCCTTAAATCCTGTTTTACTGAAAAAGAACAACTAACAACAACTACTTATGTTTCATTTGTCAGTAATTATAGAAACATAAAACTTAATTTTACTTAATTATCAATTTAAATTGTTTAAACTTACTGTTCTTATTCATAAGTTATTGTATTCGGAATGTTTAAATTTTTAAATAATCCTTTACAGATTGTGTGGAAAAGCCCTCTGACTCCGATGAGACAGATTCAGAGTATCAATCCGACGGCGATTCACAGGATGGAATCAACATGCATTAAACGTTTTTATTTCAATGTGTGGTGATGTTGTTTTGTTCATTGCCAATAGACTCAATAAACAGTTTTTACATTCTCAATTTATATTTTTATCTTGTGTGAACAGTATAAGTCAAAGGAAGTCAAGATGGCGACGTCCGTGCCGAGACAAGCAATTTTTGCCGTGTTATACCCTTTATTACTTTTTGTAATTTGTGTATGCCGCTCACTTCTCAGCCATATCAGCAAGAAAGTGATTAGCGTTTAATTCGTACTAATATTCGCTCTATATATCGACTTTACTTGCTACGGAATTTCTTAGCTGGATCACAAAATTACAGCTCCCGCGAATAAAATTCGTAGCGAGTCAAGTCGAGATATGAAACTAATATTAATACAAAATAAACGCTAATCACTTTCTTACTGATATCATGATATGGCTGGAAAGTGAGCGGCATTTAAAATTTAACAACTTTTAATAAAACGGCGAAACATACTTGTCTCGGCACGGACGAAAAACGAGGTCCGATAAAATCTGGCGAGGTCCGACAAATTTTAAAAGTTATCGGACCTCGTGTCCGACAAGATTTTTGCGTCTTTCGCATTGGTTGCTGTCACTATTGGCTGTTGATTGCAGCCTTCAATTTACTGCAAAAATAATTGCTTACAAAATATCCTATATTTAAATCAAGAGTTAGGCCTGGTTTCCATGTCTCCGTGTCCGCGTTCCGTGTCCGTGTGTCCGTGTCCGCGAAAAAACAAACTGGTTGAAATCTGTTGGAGCTTTTCCATGTATCCGCGTTCCGCGTCCGCATTTTTTGTCCGCGTATTGCGTCATTGAAAAATCGATCAGTGAGCGATTTTTCACGGACGCGGACGCAATACACGGACGGCAGTCAACATGAAAGGTCGACTTTCAAGCATAGATATTAGTAACAAATAATACATTTAGTAAGGGATCACCCTGAAATATACAACCAACGTATGGAAGAATACAAAGACAAAGAAATTGCATCAAACATCTGGCAAAGCAAAGAAATGTTAATTGATGGCGTTTCATGTAAGTGGGAATAGAAATATGCGAATATATATCGTTTGCATATTGTACACTCTATAATAGCTTTTCAAAAGGCACAGTATATATTTCAAACAAGATATAACGCTAAAAGAAGTTGCTATTTATGTTCTTTTTTTCTATGCGAGTTCACATATACGTTTTGAAGTCTGTCTAATACGAATAATTCAGTTACGTTTATCAATATAATTATGCTAATTGTTTGACGGTTTCGTATGATGGCAAGTGTTACGTACCTATGTCTGCGTTTTCGTCTACTAACATGCATTACTGCCGATGAAGTCATCTTAAAAATGTGTGCTCTTCTAATAACGACATCCTAATCCAAGCACCACCACGTTTGGAATGAGCTTTTTACACGGTAAGGCTAAAATAATAAGCGGATGCATGGAAACGATACTCTGTGTCCGTATACGGAACGCGGACAGGGAACGCGGACGCGGAGCGCGGACACGGATGCATGGAAACCCAGCCTAAACTGCTTCACAATTAAGCACATGTTTGGAAAATTCACCAACCACCATATGTCATTTAATGTTTACACAAAGTTTAATCACTTCACAGTGCGGGCTTTTAAAATGTGATGCTTACTGTCCCATATTAAACACAGAGCAATGACAAAGTAAACATTCCAGTGATAAATAACCAGAAAAATACACAGACTATAATCACTAATAAACAGTATTTCCCAGAATAAGAGACGCAACTTTTTTCTGGACGAAAGTTGTCTGCGTCTTCTATTCTGATGCATTTTATAAAATAATAAAATAAAAAAACAAAAAGATCAGAATTGCATAACCTCTTTAGAATAGAAACCAACTAGTATATGACTTGTTTTACTGTTTTCGTGAAACAATTATATATTTTACACATAATGAGTGTAAACCACTTTACAGTAATACCAGATTATATCAGACAATCCCTAACAAGTGTCCTATGTATTCAGCCCTCCTGTTTTATTTTTGACCCAAAAACACAAGTTGGACTGCCTAATTCTTGCTCACAAAAAACCTGTGAAAGGCAACACATGTGTTATAATAATATTATTTACAACATAAACATTAGTGAACTTTTATTCAAATAACCTAGGGATGTTCCTCATCAGTTGTTTATATTTGTATGAAAGAGCAGTTTTATGTTCCTGCTCCAGATGTATGGGTTTGTTGTTAAATAATAATAAACTAGAGCCTTGTCACAGACGTGACAAATACCCCCACATGCCGCATTGACACAGAATATTTTGCATGTTGTCTTCACAAAAACAGCCCACACGATGCTAAATTTTTAAAATGCACTAAGTGACCCCGTGACCTAGTTTTTTACCCAGAATGGCCCATGTTCGAACATGACCTACACATCATCTAGATACAACTTCTGACCAAGTGTTGAGAAGATCGAATGTTAACTACTTGAATTAGAGAACGGACACCATGCTCAATGTTGAAAACGCACTAAGTGACCCCCTGACCTAGTTTTTGACCTGCCATGAGCAATGTTCAAACTTGGACTAGACATCATCTAGATACAACTTCTGACCAAGTTTGGTGAAGATCGGATGAAAACTACTTGAATTAGAGAGCAGACGACATGCTCTATGTTTAAAAACGCACTTAGTGACCCTGTGACCTAGTTTTTAACCCGACATGACCCATATTCGAACTTGACCTAGACATCATCTAGATACAACATCTGACCAAGTTTGGTGAAGATCGGATGAAAACTACTTGAATTAGAGAGCGGACACTGAATACGGACCGACCGACCCAAGGACAGACCCACCGACAGACAGACAAGCTCACTCCTATATACCTCCCTTAACTTCGTTTGTGGGGGTATAATGAAATAGAAATGTAATGAAATTGTGGCTAATTTACACATGTTAACTAATAATAACAGAAATAAGATCCAGGTCATGCAATTTTGTTACAGGCACTTAAACAATGTAATAAATAGATGATATAAAGCTGCCATCTTAAAAACTTGGAAATTAGTTAGAACTGCAAATAAGCGCAAAATCAAGTGAAAATATACCCATAAAAAACATAATGTCTTTGTCATGGCATGGTTGTTCATGATTTAGTTGTATTATGCAGCAAACAAAATTATCAGATTTTGCTGTCCAAGATTAAAATATTAGTTATATTTATCAATTATCTTTGATAAGAATCATTCTTTTTTTTTTAACAACCCCACTTTAATGTTTCTAGATCTGAGACTTTCAAGGGTTATACATTGTCCCAATACTCCAACTCCCAGCTATTGACCCTCTGGTTCATGGGAGTTGCAACTGATAAAGGCTATTTTCATGTGAACTCGCCACCTGGAATCCGTAATATCAGCCACATAAACTATTTTCTGACATAAATAAAAACAAAAAGATCATAAATATATGCGCAAATTAAAACAACTTTTGCGATATACTGTGCTTGAAGAATAATAATATTAACCGAAGTTTCAAACACGTAAACGCTTCATGGAAATGTGTAAGTATTTGTTAAGTATTCAGAATTTGAAAATATGGAAAAGTTATACATCCACTATCTACAGAATCCTCCACAAGATAGATTGTATGCTGAATCAACCAATGGCCATACAGTGACTATCTTCGCAACCTCTGTAAGATAGACTGAATTTTTTGTTCAAAACTTCTGCTTTCGGTTTCATAACGTTTTTTTATCAAGTTTTTTTTTAAATCACTTTTATTCTCAATTTTTAATTATTTGTTAGCATAAAAAAACAGTATTTACTTCCCAATGTAAGTCAAAACAACATGATTTTTCCCAAGGGACCTGGCCCCATTCCCTAAATGGTGAAAAGCACACACTGGTCTGGCTGTGATAATATATAAACATCAAAGAAATTTGAGTAGAAACATATGCTACTATTTTTAGACGAGACACAGGGTAGATTACATATTCTAGTCTGATCTGGCTATAGATTGCTCCAACTTCATGGCATTGTAATATTATTCAGAGATGGTTACAATATTTTACACTTTAAAATGGAAAAAAGGAGATATACCATTAGGTCAGTCCAAGGGAAACAACTCATAATTAAAAATTGTACCAAACTTCTCTGTTTATGCAGGAATTATAAGTTTATTATAGGTTTTCCATTAACTTAATGGAATTTAAGAAGTATTCAATATCTTTTTGAAACAGGAATGCACACTGCATAAACACTTAATACTAAAGACCTGAAGATGTCATTAGCATGCTTAAATGTTAGAGGTATATTTATGGAATTTATGAAACACTCATTTAATATAATTTGACTGAGTTGATACAAGTGATAAATAAGATGCTTGATAATGACTTGATAATTGATAAGACTAACTTGCAACTTACAACACTGTAATGGTTAATTGTCTAAAATTACTATGTCCAATCCAAATTTACAACACACAGTATCTACATGTAATATGGACTCATTCTCAATTGGGTTAGAACTGAAAACACATGTCCAGTTAATTTAAACTTTGTTCCTGTGTTACCAAAACATGACAGGCAACACACATTTGACAGCAGACAAAGACTGATCACAATAGCACACATCTAAGAACTTAACCTCAGTTGAGCATGCAATCTGTGATTGGGCTGCATGCCACTGAGGCTGTGACTGTTAATGATATCAATGTAATCTTACCTGACAAGACTTGGCTTGTTATTCTTGACTTGACAACAATCCCAACCAAAGTCACTTCCACCATAAAGGAGGGAGGTCAGTATAGGTCCAGTGTCTGGCTGTTTCATTCCTGCTGCTCACTTGACCACTGTTCCAACCACAGTCACTTCCACCTAGGCAGGATAGAGGTCAGTACATGTCCAATATTTGGCTTCAATTCTGGTTCTGCTGCTCCCTAGATAACTATCCCAACTACTCTCACTTCCTACTAAACAGGACGGGGCCAGTATTATAGTTCAAGTGTTTGGCTTGAGTAACATTTCTGCTGCTCACAATACCGCTGTTCCAACAACAGTCACTTCAACCCAAACAGGAGGGAGGTCAGTATAGTGTCAAGTGTTTGGCTTGAGTTACATTTTTGCTGCTTACAATACCACTTTTCCAACGACAGTCACTTCCACCTAGACAGGAGGCAGGTCCGTGAATGTCCAGCGTCTGGCTCAAGTTCTATTTCTCTTGCCTAAAATGCATGAGCCCTTGCTTGCCAAAGTGTCCTCTGTACATCAACTGTGTACTCAAAACAGAAAAATAATTAGCTCATTAATTGTTTCCCAAAAAGGTCAACAAACCTCTGTGAATACATATTATTAATACCTTAATACCTGTTCAGCCATCAAACACCCTATCAGATTCTCAACTAATTGAAATCAACTTACCAACAAAGCTACCTTAAATTGTTTTTTTTGTGGGGTGCAAGAACTGTTTTCATCATAACCCCCTGATATATTTCAATGTTTTATTAAAGATTAATGGTATCTTATTATAAAACTGAAATAATATAACAATTATCTTGCTCAAATATGTTGCTACGTGTGCTTTACAAGACAAATCAGGGATACAGGATGTAGAAGTAAAGACAAGTGTAAAATAGCGATTTTTTTTAGAATGCAATAAAATGAACCTTAAGGAAAATACTTGTGTGTTGTGTGTTCCTTTGCTATTCATGAGCAATATGAATATTGCATTTATCAGCTACTGAGGTGTTTTCATGACTCTATTGATAGTAAAACAAAATACGTCAATTAAATCAATGTGATGTCATTAGGGCATTCTCGTTCTTAATATAAACAACATCATTCACTACTTGCTTGAGTGACATAGTATATCGTTATGTTAGGCCATAATTTTTTAATAAAATGATTTTCGGACCCGCTGACTCCAACTTTTGATGAAACCAAAAAAAAAAATTTTTTTCGGATGCCAAAAGGTGGCTTTTAAACACGAAACGCTTGCCGGGTTTTAGAAAAAGTTCAAATGAGTTATAAATCATCATAATAAACCCAGTGTTAATTATCCACATTAATACGTTAACCTCCTTCATCATGTACATGTGCTGGAATTTACCATTATGTTTGTGCAAGAAGGCTACAACGCTTTCATCAGCAAAGTCTGCTAATTTCCCAATAATTATGCAACCGTCAAATGAAATCTGGAATGGAATCGATTTGTAAGTAAATATTTTATTATTTCTTTACAATTTTATAAAATTGATAGTATTAAAATGACTAAAAACTATTATGAAAGCAATAAGAAAAGAATGATTTTAATTTAACAGGTGCTCGAAACGTGAAACCCATTTACGCCTAGCAACTTAAAACCTTCCATATTTTACGCACAAATACGGTCATATTTTAGAGAATAAAATTATATGTGTTGTTTAATGCAGTTGTAGTGAAGAATTTGTGCATATAATATGTGTGTTTTCGTTATTTTCAATGGGTACGAAATGAGTACGAAACTTCTGTTTTGTTCCGAACCGGTTCGTACCAAAAGTTCGAAAATCGCAAAATCAACAGTTTTTAAAACAATTTCAAACCATGAATATCCAAATAAAATAGTCAAATTTATGGGGGTTATTATCGGATTAACGGCTCCTTTATGACATTGAACTATCAGTTATGTTATCCTGGGATAAACTGTCAAGAAGATCAATAATTATATAGATTATTAGGGACGCTATTTCTTTAATCAATACCATGACAAAAACACATGTTAACTTTTTTCAACAGGCATTTGTGAGCATTTGTGTTTAACAGTTCCATTATTTAAATGTTCTGGGAACGATATATTTTAATTAAAATACCAACTATTTCTGAAATCAAAAGTAGGTCCTTCACTCGATGTACTATATTTCGGATATGTTAAAATTCGGACATTTATAAAGATAGTGACATTTATGTTTTGATTTGTTGTATATAGTTTGTACAAATATGTTTTGTTTTATTTCAGACAACAAGAATGGATGGTGGCAATTATCCTGGGCCTTTCTGTCAAGAAATAGATGTGAAAAATATTCATTTAATTGAACCTGGAAATCAACCACCACAACTAACAGAAAACCTTTAAACAAAATCAACCACCATAACTAACAGAAAACCTTTTAACTAATGTGTTGTTTTATAATTTGTGAAATTTGATAATAAACAGAAGTTGATGTATATCATGTCCAAATGACCAAATGTATAAACTGTTTAACAATTTGAATTGAGATGCTTTATTTTCTGATGTTTGATTTATTTTTCCTTTCAGATGATGTATATTTGTGTGATTCTAGGTTTTAATAAATAATTCTGAAACATTTATGCAGCATACTGTTACATTATTGTTAATGTTATTATATTATGTTGGTTATCTGGTTTATCAAGTGGAAAAAATGTTATTTATACAAAAATAAAACTTTTAATACTAAGACTTCTGAAAGTAATTATTGTTATTTATGTATTGACATACTTCTAAGAGTAATAAAAATATAGTAAATGCCATTATTCATTAATGTAGTAAGGTTCCTTAAATGATTGTCCTTATTGATTAAGTTTGAATTACGGGTGGTTTTCACACCGCGATCAAGTGGCGACAACTTTTTTTGGGCCAGTGAAACCCCTGAAAAGCGTTTTATTACGCTATTTGTATTTGTCTGCGGTATTGATTTTTACTGGACAATAAACTATAAATGTTTCTTTTAAACCACAATAGCTTATTGGTTGTTTGTTGAGATAAAGTATTTTTAATGCAAAATATGGATTCCTTGTGAAAAAAAACCCATAGAGATGGCAAGTTTCAACCAAATGAGGCAATTAAAACAAAAAAATAAATTCAAATGATTGCAAAAAAAACTTATTTTATTACAAGCACGAAGTCCACAAAACGCACAGGTACTATGACCAAAATGCTCAGCAAAAAATCACCAAAAAGTTTATTATAGACAAGTAAACAAAATGCATAACTTTTGAACTAGTTAAGATATTTTTGAAATTCAAACTAATTTAAAAATTGCACAACAAGACCTACAGTCTGATTATGATCATTTTGCACATCAACATGTTTGAAAAAAAAAAAACTGTGGTTGCTTAGTAAAAAGAACTTCATACCATAACATTTTTAAAATGAGTGCATATTGGGTCACCCATCTTTTTGTTCTTTTTTTTTTCCCGTCCTCCTACCCGACACTTTTAGAAAAAAAATCTGAAAATCATTTTATTAAAAAAGTTTGGCCTTACTACTTGCTTGGGTGACGTAGTATATCGTTATGTTACTTCTTGCTTGGGTGACGTAGAATATAGTTATGTCACTATTTGCTTGGATGGCATAGTATATTGTTATGTTACTACTTGCTTGGGATACATGCCAGAAATTTTCGGGTCAAAATCGGGACAGTCCATTAAAAATGTCGGAACATTTGACCAAAAAGCAGGACACCTAAAACGATCAATCATGCCACCTTTACTGAAGTCAGTAATCAGCTAATTACTTACAAAACCTCATAATTTCTGGCAAATATTGACGATAAATGTGTTTAGAATTGCATCATACACAGACGTTCTCCATTTTTCCGGAAGTAAACAAACATGTGCACTATGCGGATGAATCCATTTGGGACGAAGGCAACGTTCAACAGGATGTGCATTCTATACATAGATGGTGACGTCACTACGTTATTGTCAGTAAGACCGGTGTGTACACATCGAGCACTGTTTTTATTCAACCAATCATCTATTAACTCTAAATTTAGATTGATGCAATGTGTACACATTATTTTCTGAAAATCAGTCAAAAACGAAAGTAAATTTATGTCTTTGGTATCGGTCAGCGCTCGATTTGTCTGACATATAATACACTGAATACCGCGCAATAATAGTATCTTTGGACTTGATTTGGGCCTTGAAATACAAAAGCAATCTGCTTAGTGTACTACGATGCATCTATCACTAGCAATTAACGACCCTTATCATAAAAATACCCTGGTGTGAATGCCCGATAAAATCAATAATTTGCCGATATATCGCTTATAAGGTGCCAAAAACAACACTGGATCACTCGACTAGTAGATATGGTTTGTTAATAAAGGGATTAGCGATGACAATAATTAAAGCCAGACGGAGCTTGAATAGGGAATTTTATTGTCAACTTATAGAGCGTATATCGTTTTGTACGAATGTCGGGACAAATAGTGTCACATCGGGACACCTGGACAAACACCACAAAAGCAGGACTGTCCCGCCAAGATCGGGACGTCTGGCATGTATGTGCTTGGGTGACATAGTATATCGTTATGTTACTACTTGCTTGGGTGATGTAGAATACTGTTATGCCACACCAAAAAGGAGAGTTCTCTATTGAAATAAGCATTAGGACAACTAAACTTAAAAATTTCACTTGTATATAAACTTAACAGTATACCTTCTTCTCATTATTGACTTTCCTCGTTGTATCACTGGTGTCAACAATGCAATAGTATAAGCTATGATTTGTTTCGATTCACAGTTCTCAATTTATAAAACGTTCAACATGATTTCACAAATAACTATAGGTATACTATAGACAAGGACAAAAATGCTTTATAATCGCTAAAACAAAATATAAAAAACTACTAAATATAACAAGAAATATCTTTACAATAGATATTCGGCATAAATGCTGACTTTTAAATAAAGTTTGAAAATGTATGTGTCTAAATAATTAAATTTGAAACACAAATTTAACTATTGTGTGTGTTTTTCACAAATTCGCATATTCTACGCATGAAGTGTGTATTTTTATAGTCAAACCATATATTAGTGTTAGTAGATACAAATTATACTATGGAAGTTCACATCATACTGTCCTCACATGGCTTACTATGAGTTGATTTCTTCACCATCAAAATATATTGTAAGTTAATATTTGATTAACACACAGTTTTGTTTCGATACATTCAAATCACACTTTCATAGCCGCTTTATGCAAAATGGATTTTATGGCGTTTTTGCCAACCTAGCTTTAGCCCAGCCTAGCTCAAGCCCAGCCTGCGCATTTGCCAAGTTTGGTCAGAGGCGAAGCTATCCCCCTATAAAATCACTCAAAGTTGTTATGGTCTCATTATGTATCTCCTGACCAGACTGCAAGATGCGTAGGCTGGGTGGGCTATAGCTATGATGTGCGCGTATGGCATAAGACACATTTTGCATGACTGTCTTTAAAAATCTCATTGCGTATTATAAATGGCACATTTTAGCACAATGTTTTCCGATATAAAATTGAATTCAAACTAGCAAATATAGCAATCTGGCAAATAAGGGTAGCCTATTCAGGCTTTCAGGAACGATTTCCAGAGGTGCTGGCCAAGTACAGCAAACTGTGGTTAGATAATTAAACGATTTCCATCTCATTGAGACACTACTATTTCAGTAGTGTTTGTTTTCTCATATTTAAAGCAAAACTGTGTTTATCGATAGTAAATTAACTCTTCACCTGACGATTTAGTGACCGCGTACAGACCCTGAAATTCTGCGAGATGGATTTTAACGCGTAATTGTAACTGAGCCACAATTCGTGTCTACATGTGTCATTTGAACATTGAGAGAGTAGTCCGGAATTCCTTACACTGAACAGTGTTACATGCTTTACGCTGTGCACAGACACAGTGATGTGGCCAAAGTTCAAGGGATTTCTCTCAAATCAGCCACTAAAATATTTGAATCTATTCAATCGTGTCTGCTGGTGTTATGTATAGGTCAAGTATCCCTCTGGGTGCGTAATTTCTAAAGAGTTCTTTTTCTCTTTATTCATAAAAGCCATTTAACAACCTGAGACTTGTATTATGTGGCTATTTCTAATAGCCTACCGGTATATGCTTGTTGAGTATTTTGATGACATCAATTGCATTCTAACTTAAAATATTAATTTTAAGTGTGTGTTTTCTGTTGTATGGGGCTTTTGACGAAAAATGCTTTATCGAAATATAGCTGCCAAAATGATGTTTGGACTAGTGTCTGAAATATTATTGAAATTATTGGAAGACGACATTAAAATTATACCAGGCTTGGAAAGGGAAAAGGAAAATAGAAATAATGTTTTGAAAGTAAATTGGCAGTATTATAATGGGAACCTATCAGATTGGAATACATGTAATTTAAATTATAAAAGCACATAGACTGGAGTGTCAAAGTCGCAGAAATTCATCTGCAAGCATGAAAGGAAAACAATGTTTAATGAGTTTTCGAGAGTTGGAGTGTCGGGCTAGACAAGATGAGAGATGTGAATATTTTGGTAAAAATGGGTGGGAATGTAAAGGATAGGAAGGGGATCCGATTGGAAAAATAAGTGTTACATTTCCGTATTACCTTACGGTGATCTTCATATATTAAAATTACAGATGGAGGACAAGATTTAACAAGGGCTGTTTGTAAAACATGCATGCCCCCCTATATGGGCTATAAGTTGTAGTAGCAGCCATGGTGTGAATACGTTTTTTGTCACTGTGGTGGTGGTGGTGGCGGCGGCGGCGGCGGCGGAGGAGGAGGAGGAGGAGGAAGAGGAGGAGGAGGAGGAGGAGGAAGAGGAAGAGGAGTAGGAGTAGTAGTAGTAGTAGTAGTAGTAGTAGAAGTAGGAGTAGTAGTAGTAGTAGTAGTCATAGTCGTAGTAGTAGTAGTAGTAACCTAGCACTGGCAGTAAATATGGGGCTCATTTACAGGTCAGATTTGGAATCTCTGCTGTAAAATGAGATTTTAAATGAATTACAGGGAGGCAAATGCTGTAATAAAAAAAAACATGCATAAACTGTAGTTGTTTCCCTTGTTTGAACCATGCTAAATCCTTATAATGCCTATTTCCAGTAACTGTGACCTTCACCTGTGACCTTGACCTTTGACCTAGTGACCTCAAAATCAATAGGGGTCATCTGCGAGTCATGATCAATGTACCTATGAAGTTTCATGATCCTAGCCCTAAGCATTCTTGAGTTATTATCCGGAAAACACCTGGTGGACGGACCGACTGACCGACCGACCGACCTAAAGACCAACCGACTGACATGAGCAAAGCAATATACCCCCTCTTCTTCGAAAGGGGGCATAAAAATACGCAATGGCATGCATGTATCCCATTCATGCCATACTTTCTTTTTCGTAAGCCTGATCATTTATCCCTTTAACAAGATGTGTTTGTGAAACACTATGTCCCCGTATATGACGTTTGACCATGAAGGATGACCTTGACCTTGACCCTTCACCACTCAAAATGTGCAGCTCCATGAGATACACATGCATGTCAAATATAAAATTGCTAGCTTCAATATTGCAGAAGTGACATTACATGAGCAATTTTGAACCATATATTTGACCTTGAAGGATGACCTTGACTTTTCACCACTCAAAATGTGCAGCTCCATGAGATACACATGCATGCCAAATATCAAGTTGCTATCTTCAATATTGCAAAAGTACTCATAAAATGAGTGATTTTGGCCACATATATTTGACCTCTGACCTTGAAGGATGACATTGACCTTGACCTTACACCACTCAAAATGTGCAGCTCCATGAGATACACATGCATGCCAAATATCAAGTTGCTATCTTGCATATTGAAATATTGCAAAAGTGTACATTAAATGAGCGATTTTGACCCATATATTTGACCTTTGACCTTGAAGGATGACCTTGACCTTGACCTTTCACCACTCAAAATGTGCAGCTCCATGAGATACACATGCATGCCAAATATCAAGTTGCTATCTTGCATATTGAAATATTGCAAAAGTGTACATTAAATGAGCGATTTTGACCCATATTTTTTACCTTTGACCTTGAAGGATGACCTTGACCTTGACCTTTCACCACTCAAAATGTGCAGCTCCATGAGATACATATGCATGCCAAATATGAAGTTGCTATCTTCAATATTGCAAAAGTTATTGCAAATGTTAAAGTTGGCACAAACCAACAGACCAACCAACAGACAGGGCAAAAACAATATGTCCCCCACTACTATAGTGGGGGACATAAAAACATTTTGCAAAACAATCAGTGGCAGTCTTGCTTTGACCGAGTACTGGACATGATTTCAATCAATATTATCCGGATTAAATCATTTGAACACCACTATCACTTTTCTGACTTAAATAGTAATGTCTATGCTTTGTTTTACCCGTGGACCTACATTTTAGTTTAGTTAAAGTTGGTTGATTTGCTTGTTGTTTTGTTCAATTTTTTATTTGTGTTTGGTATATCACATACACCATCAGTCACTAACTGTGTAACGATTATATCTCAACTGACTACTCGATTACTCGGGGTCTATGGAAATTACTAGGGGTATATGGAAAATACACCATGGGCACGCAGGGCTTTTTTTCCTTCTTTGGGACCCCCCAAAAAACTGCCCTTTCCCCTCAGATTTTTTTCCCCTCAGCAGGTAAATTTTCCCCCAGACTTCATTTCCCCCCCCCCCCCCCAATTTTTTTTTTTTTTTTTTTTTTAAACTTCAAATACATAAGTTAACCTGATCCAGTGTAGAAAATATAACATATTGCATAATTAAATTATCTGTTGCCTTCAATTTGTTTAAAAAACAGCAAAATATGTTAAATTGATTATTTAAGACTTTCCTTATTTTCCCCAAAATCCAGTGTTTCGCGTGATTTTTTTCCCCAAAATCCAGCATTTCGCGCAATTATTTTTCCTCTAAAATAATGCCAGGCTTTTTCTCCAAAATAAGATAAAAAAAACCTGGCACGTGAACCCTATAAGCCAATCGGATTAGGTCATTTTTGTAGGAGGTGAGATATAATGACATAAGAAACAGTAGCTAAAGAAACTTCAGCGTACAGTTTATATATAGTATTGACAGACCTGTACGCTGAAGCAAACCCCATATCGAAAGTCAAACAGAGTCGTAAAATATTTATGTCACGCTATAAATCAAAGACAGTTCATTTTCTTGGATACATTTCTACATATACTGGTGAATGAATATAAAATACTGCATCGGTGCATATTTTAAGGTTCAAATTGTTTCAAATGCATTTTACAATAGATGAAAATAACTCTCATCAGCCTGAAATTCACAATTTTGTCGCCATTGTCCATTTGTCACGTAACGAGTTTTCATTTGGATACTTTCGGATCGCCCTTGCAATTTTTTGCTGAAATTGTAAACATTACTTTCATTTTCTGAAATCTATTATTTATTATTAACAACTTACGTCTGGTGGATTAAAAGACTGATTTCAAATGAATCAGGTAATATAAAATATTGTTTACTTTGAGTTTGTATTTACACTACAATTTGTTTACAAAACAAGCAAAAATAATTTAAAATACCGGGAAATGTAATTCTAAATTTGAAAACACTTGAGCACATGGTATGTTACTAAAAATAGAAATAACGTCATATGACCATAAAATCTCGCATCGCTGTTTTTCTCGATATGTTAGAGCAGAAAAGATAAATGTCAAATGTTTAAGATGGCATTTTGTGAAAAAATATATCAGTTAAAAATGTCAATCTTTCCGATCAAGTGGTGGATTTCGGCCAATAACTTCATTTAAAAGCTGTTTTGGACCGGTCTTTGTTATCTGTCAACTTTTTGGGAATTTTTGGTTGACTTACCTAATGGGGTTGGTCCATAACTTTAAAGTCGCGCCAGTCAAAAATCATAAAAAGCGACATTTAAAGTTATGGTAGCCAGAACTAACGCAACAGATGAGCATAGCAACATACAATCTTATATGCCCTGCAACATTAGCGAACCAATAATTAGTCTGTTGTTGTTCAGAAACAACTTGACATGCTCTGTTTGACATGCTAAGAAATTATCCTTGTATAACCTTCTTAATGAGTTTATTGGTCCAAAAGTTTGGCATTTGGGGGGGGGGGGGGGGAAGGGAAATTTGGTCAGACTTCAAGCCTCCAGAAAATTAGTCCAACTTGTTCAGGCTCTCAAATATTAAGCTACTTTTTATATTGGTAATATTTGGAGCGTCGAACGGCTGAACCATTCGATTTATGGTGGAATTTTTTCCTTCTTTGTCTATATTGTTGCGCAAAGATTATGTGCGCAACATTCAAGCCCCGATATAAGACACTTCCCAAACCAAAATGAATGCTTGCTGCAAGCTCGTGGCAAGCTTGCAAAGCTTAATTATAATTTGTACAAGCTTGCGGCAAACTTGCGCAAGCTTGCAAGTATTTTAATACAAAATTCTGCAAGCTTGTGCAAGCTTGCGCAAGCTTGTGCAAGCTTGGGCAAGCTTTTTTGTAACTGTTGAAAATTTCAAAGTAGTGCATGTCAGCTGAAAATGAGTTAAGATTCATTCTAAGTACAAAAATATAAAAAAAGTAAACAAAAATCATTATTTCAAGGAAGCTGATTTCTTTCACAGCATATTGGGATTCAAATTTAATGGCATGAAACACAGAATCTAAATAATCAGGTTAACATTTTTTCTGCGTAGATAGCTGTTTAACATAACATAAACTTTGACCTTTCATGACCTTCTCAGAAGCCAATCAAATTTAAAATAAATTTTCCGCCAGTTTGTCTGAATGAATAAAATTAAACAATCTCTTGGCTAATTCGAGACAAGAAATATCTTTAAAAAAAGATATACGGCGTTGATTGTGGTCGATGTTTATGAACGATCAAAAGTTATCTCTATGAGATAAAAAGTAGCGGATGCCTTTTTTCTGCGCAGTTGTTAGCTACATCATAAGCAAATCAATTACGGGGTGTTGCGCCAGATTTCGTGGCTTATTTTGCTTTATGTGATATTATTACTCAGTTATCTATATTTACAGAATAGAAAAACACAAGAAACATGAAAATAAACGAGTGCATATAGGTCAGCCGGCAATACTCGAATCTTATTTAATTGCATAATTATAGTATAGCGAATTATTGTGGTCATGCTTAATAAACTGGTCTAAATGGATAAATATTTCTAATTAATTTTATCAAAATTGGTCCTTTTCATGCAAATTTTGAAACCATATTAAAAATCGATGATTGACATACCACAATAATATCGCCGAATATCTTTATTTAGTATCTTTCTGATCAAAACAGACTTCAAGTGCACAAAGTTTACGAGACGGCGTTTATATAAAGATTTCTGCAACTGACCGCAAACTGACCTTGATACCTTGCGGATTGGAATGCAATGCATTACAGTCACTACGTTATTGTCAGTAAGACACAATGATCGCAACCCCTTTTGCGAACTCCGGTGATGAACTGTATATAAACTCTGACTTTCACAAAATGACCGCGTATTGACCCGAAACCTCGCGGGTTGAAATGCAATGCAAGTAAGTACTAAATATGACAACATAGCCTTTAGTTAAACGCTTTTGCGCTGGTAATTCTCTGAAAATAAAAGGTGAACGCACAAACTGTATTTATGTCGAAAATTGATTGTAAAACTGTTCTATCTATTGGGCCTTTTCATTAGAGATAAAATTGTTTCATGCAGTAAAACAGTGTTACAAAGACGCGGATATGTTTCCAATGTTCTGGTGTTATACTCAAATCAGCCAATGGAATAAATGAAGTGTATTCATTCGTACCTAGCCGCGGGAAATTTTATTTGAGTATTATTGGACACTTACAAAGGTCAAGTCAGGGTGAAAAGCTGGCTTATTCAGCTTACGCCGAAAAAAGCCCCCCTGAAACATTGACCTTTGAAATGAATAGGCATTCTATGATACAATTTCCAAATGATCTTCTCGCAAAGGCTTGGCCAGTGTTTCTCTGCTGTGTAAATCAATAAATAGGTCAACATTGTCTGGTGAAGTTGAAATTAGAACTTGCTTTCAAGGCTATGTTTCCATATTTAATAATAACTACCATATTGTATGTGACACAAATAAAAATATACGTAAAACCAGTGATGTGTTTGTGAAACACTATGTCCCCTTTTGAGCGCTTTTGACCCATATATTTACCTTGAAGGATGACCTTGACCTGTCACCACTCAAAATGTGCAGCTCCATGAGATACACATGCATGCCAAATATCAAGTTGCTATCTTCAATATTGCAAAAGTTATGGTCAAATGTTAAAGTTTGTGCAAACCAACAGAAAGAGCAAAAAACAATATGTCCCCCAGTAGACTGGGGGACCTAAAAATTGTTATTGCTGATATTTCAATTCACCTTTAATTTATCATATTTTTGGCTAATTTTGTACTTCTTTATTATTATTTCATTAAAGTTTTATAAATAACAAGATTCGGTGGTTTTCATCATTTTAAATGTTTCACACAATACTATTTTTATTATATTTTTATGTCATCAAAATGAATCAAGTTTCTATGCATGTTAAACTATAATAAAAATGTATAGTAGTTTAAATTTCTAAAATACATTTTCCCAGTCTCAAACTCCATGAAATGATACATCAATGACAATGTTTAATCAGATAAACACTGACCCCCAGCTGACCTGAACCTGGTTTTCTGCAGCCCGAATATTCCCTGATGATGCTGAGCCCTCATACAAGAACCTGATAATATCAAAGCGCTGAAGGCACTGAAGATGTTCGCTATTGCATAATTCAACACGCAATTCATTTTTGAAAATCAATCGCAAGTTTGAAATGAACACACGCCATTCAACTTTATAAAGTGTGTGTCATAGCGCACGGGTCGAGTTTTGTGTGCACTTTTTATCATCCTTATTATTTCATAGAAATAACTAAGACAAAATAAAAACAACATGCTTTTTGGAAGTTCTGAAAGCATAGAAAGTATGATGAAAATGGTAATGATAACTTTATATAAAGAAAATTTTCAGTCACCATATTAAAGGAATATTTTTTTCTTATATCAAATGACTATCTCACCAAGAATATAAATTCATAATGAAAGTTCCGTGTACAAAACTTTTGATTTTTGACACCATATACAAATTCAAAATATACAACAATCTTCGTATCTTGTATATGGAGGAATAAAAGTATATAAACATTGCTGTTTATGCTTTACTTATTACCCGAGCAGTTCACACGGTGTCAACAACGCTAACATAAACATAGGTATAGAGCACTCATGCGCTTTTAGGCGTAGCTGTTTCAGTTTTCATCTTAGTGACTTTTACATAACGCCAACAGCCACGCATGAATATTTTCGAATATTTAATAAGCTGATTCGAGATACAACCTCTGAATTTTTGCTACATCACTGCGTATGTGCTCAATTCAAAGGATGTAGCACTGTTCAGTGTAAGGAATTCCGGACTACTCTCTGTATGCTCAAACGACACAAATTGTGGCCCTGTTACAATTACACGTTACAATCCATCTCGCAGAATTTCACTTTCGCCTCCAAGATGAGAAAACAATCATTAGCGAAATAGTATAGTGTCACGATAAGAGAAAATCGTTTAATTATCATACCACAATGTTTGCCGTACTTGGTCAGCACGTCTGGAAATCATTCCTTAATGTGTGGATAGGCTGCCATTATTAACAAGTTTGCTATTTTCAATTCAATTTTGTATCAAAAAGCATTGTTCTTAAATGTGGCATTTTCAATTCGCAATGAGATTTGTAATGACCCTCGTCATGTGAAAATGGGTCTTATTCCATATGCGCCCATCATATTAAATAGCCAACTCAGCTATCACTCCTTCTGGTAAGGAGAAACATAACATATTGAGTGATTTTAAAGCGAACAGCATCGCCTTTGGCCTGACTGCGCAAAAGCACATGTTGGGTTTAACAAACGCTTGCCGAAACGCATAAGACCCATTTTCGCATGACGGCGCAATTGACGTGTGATTTAAATGTGTCGAAAGAAAACTGCGTTTAAATCAAATATAAACATACGATATATTTCGATAGTGAAGAAAGATACTCATAACAAGGCATATGAGGACACATATGAAGTGCTCTCCCGTAGTATATTTTTTATTTTACTCACACTAATGTGTGGTTTGACAATGCTAACACACATTTCATGCGGTGAATATGCAGCTTACAAGTGAAAAACACAACACAATAGTTAAACTTTTGTTTACTTGTATTTAATTATTTAGAAAAGTAAGTTGCTAATTTTATTTCAAAGTCAGCGTATACGCCGACTACATTTTTAAAAGACATTTATTGTTATAAATATATTTAATATAATATATTAGGTTGTTTTCGGTTTTAGCGATTAAAAAGCATTTTCGAGGTTGCCTATAGTATGCCTGTAGTAATTCATGAACTCATATCCAACTGTCTATGTATTGAGAACTGTGAATATAAACAAGCTTAACCTTCTACTAACCTTCTGCTATTGCATTCGTATTATTATTATAAATTGTTTGTTATATTCGGGTTTAGCAATTATGAAACTTTTTTTTGTCTATCGTATCGCTGAAGTTATTGTTGAACTTATGTTCAACGTTTTATAAATTGAGAATATAAACAAAGACCTATAGATAATATGGGTCTTTGATATAAATAAGCGTCAACTTTTTCCCGAATCTCTCATTTTACGACCTGTACTACGTCATTGAGTTGTATGCGAGAGCGTAACCTATTGCGTTGTTATAACCCGTAAACTTTCCTTTGTTTATCGACAGACGCATCTATTAATAGCCTCATATATCATGAATGCCAAAACAACCGGGAAAAAGAACCACGTGACCAAATAGGACGCAAAACGCAAATACCATGCGACTACGACTTTTATTATGTAAGAAAGCTCCGCAATTCCTTTGAAGTTGGAGCCTTGTGATTGCTATTACTTAAATAATTGACCTCTAACTGAAGTAAGCAAAGGAAACGCAGCACCTAATTGACCCATTCCTTCTATGTGCGAAGGCAGATTGAATTTTACTAATGTATGGTTTGCCTATTATAACACACATTATAATGCGGTAAATATGCAACTAACAAGTAAAAAACACTATAATTAAACTTTTGTTTTGAATTAAGTTATTTAGAAAACAAAATTCCAAACCTTATTTCAAAACAGCAAGACTACATTTTTTAGAGAATATTATTGTTATATTTAAATGTTTTTTAACAGTTTCAGCGATAATGAAACATTTTTTATGTTGTCTATCGTATCCCTGTAATAATTGTTGAACTCGTGGTCAACGTATTATTAATTGAGACCTGTGAATATAAACAAGCGTAACCTTATACTACTGCGTTATTCTCACACGGACTCCCCTTTGTTTATCGCCAGCCTCAGATTTATGAATGAGCTGAGCGAAAATACTACGTCACGCACACGCAGCAGAAAGTGGACTATTTTAATCATTCATAAACAATCTCCTCCGCGACACGTACAATACGATCATTGTTTATTGATTCTTTTCTATAAAACACCGTTCGAAAATATTGAATGTAACACGATATTAATATAATGTTGCCATTTGTGAATACACATAATTGGAGAACTCAAACCTCTTGCATAAATTATACAACTCTTTCTTGCGCGGATACGCAAGCGGGTATTGGGTTAATCATACCTAGTCGTATCAACCTGAATTTCACACTAAGCACTTTAGACGGGCGCTAAAGCGCCCATCTAAAAACTATCTGGCTTTGGATTGGTTGCTAGTAATTCACAAGAAGTTAATTGTTTTTTTGAATCAAGAGGTTTAAACAACTGACTGACCTAAATTGTAGTTATAATTCCAAGCAACATGAGGACTTAAAATTGTAGTGAAGAAAATGCCATGCAATTCTGATAGCAAGGAAGTATTATAAAACAATGTGTAAGTAATACAGTGTGGAAATGAACAATAAGTTTGTTTCAAAAGAGGTTCAAAGTGGCTGGTTACTGTGTTTAGGTCTTTGATGATTCTTCACCAAATTCCTGTGTTTTTGGAATACTACAGAACAGCATAAAGGTTTGTATTTTTATTTCTTCATTCCTTTTTAGTTAAGATTATTAAATAATATAATTTGAATTACATTTATGTACTGTGATCCAGTGGGAAATGTAGAAGGATGATGGAAAGTCAATGTTGTGTGCCAATTTGATGAAAAAAACAACACAATTTAAAAAAATATTATTATTGCTTTTATATATAAACAACATTTCAGATTATATCATAGGATGGGGAAAAAGGGAGACTGCAACAGCTGAGCAGCACAAAAGCAGACAGTGTACAAACCAACACCAGTACAGCTTACAGGTTACAGTAGACTAAATAACCGTTTCATGAAGGGCTGTACTCTCTAAAAAAATACCATAGTTGACAGGAAGGCATGTTTTACACTTTTATCTAGTATTCGGGTGTTATCTTTCAGAGATAATGGCAGGGAATGAATAGGTGTTCACTACTGAATCCCTGAAATATGATAAACTTGAAGACTATAGTAAACCATCGCACTGAAAAAGGTTACACTCCACTAAGAAACCGCCGAAAAAAAAGTTGCAAAAACAGTCGATTTTGATTTGTGTCAAGTTCTTCCTTGCATTGTACATGACATATCTTTTTTATTGCATAAATCGATTCCGCTTAGAATGGCCTTTAAGAAAAGGTATGGTTATCGAGGTCTCTATGTGCAAAATGTTGCATTTATTTTGGCCTAAAGTTGTCGCTTTCACATTGAATTATATAGGGAAACTATTTAGTGTATTCTGACCTAAAGGCAAACCAGGCCCAGTCACAAAGGAGCTGTATTTACAGAAATTCACCGTTTTTGAGGCGGGATTTTACGCGTTTGGGCAAGTTTTACGGAATAACTGCGTTTGTTTCATGAATTTAAGAGGCCCAGCGAGATTTTAAGAAAAAATGTGTTTTTAGAGGAAAATAGGCAATACAAACGATAACTCATAAACAAGTTTTGATAGTTGTTTACTTCTTTTCTACATAGCTTGTAACAATATTCCAGTATTATGACCGATTTTTATTGTTAAGGGTTATCTTTTTTTTACTCCTATATGCCCTTCATTAATCAAAGCTCCTACCGCAAAAGCCAGATGGCTTACCAGTCGTTATAATAAAATGCATTTTAAAGCATTTCTACGTGAAAGATCGGTCGGAAATTTGGCATGCACATAGAAAATAGGTTCATAAGTAGCAAGAAATACTTATTTTTCGCGATGTTAACAGTAAACGTTGTCTTACATATGGTGTAGTGGAAGCCAATAAGTTTAACATGAAGTCTCCACCCAATATGGCTTGCAGTTGGACCACTGTGAGCAAAGTCTGCAAGGGACTTATCATTGGGAGGAATGTTTAACGGTAAAACAACAAGCAGCACAGAATATATTTAAAAATTGCAACTGAAAATTTCCAAATGATAATGACCTTATCTGTTAAAATACCAATTCAAATCTGACCTACTTTTTTAAGCGGATATTTGTTGATTTCTGTATCAATTTCATGTCATGAGTCATGTAGAAATTATCAGGTTTTCTTTAATCACAAGTAAATAATAATACCACTATGCTATAACATGCTTATACCCTGTTTTTACAAATAAACCGTAAGCCCTGAACTGTAAAGCTAATTTTCAACTTGCAATGAGTTTCATAAAAACAGCAGAGCAGAATAGCAGATTCCTCAGAGCATCATTATGGAACACATCATTTATTCTTGTAATATTTTAACTCGTGAAATTGCTTCCTGCTAATTATGGTTGCAGTCACATTTATTGAAATAAAAGGATATAAAAAAGAATAACATTATATACATTTCAGTGGTATTGATTTTCCTTTTTTGCAGAGCTCTGGTGTTAAAAAGGTTCACCTTCATCCAGAGCACAAAGTGTACATTACTCAGTGGCAACTTTCACAAGAATGCTGGAGCCTATATCCACAAAAATTAACAATTGCTCTGCTGGATGTCCTTTTCAGCAGGGAACAACTTGCAAAGTCCAGCACCAATGGGTCTGGGAAGGCCAATAATACTTTAATATCAACAACATGTTTGCCTTGTGTTGCCACACAGGCTGTGAAACATTTTGTGTTGAATGCATTTAAAAAAGACAATGGTACACTGTGCCTGTTTGATTCAGCTTTCAATGACATAATTAACAGTAAATGTGCAAATGCTAGAAGGGCACTAACTTGTTGAAATGTTCAAATGTGTCAATTATGTAGATATGTATATACTATGCAGCGATTTTCCTTGTCCAATTGGAAAAAGTACCTGTACCGGTCCAATTGGGAAAAATTGAGTCGTGAAAACCTCAAAATTGGGAAAAATCAAGTCGTGAAAACCTCAAATTGGGAAATTGGTGTATTTGATTTTTTGCTCCCAAATACTTAAAAATTGATAACCAAGTGTTTTCAAGCTGTCAATATTATATAAACCTAGGTTTAAGCTATAGAGCTGCAAAGGGAAACTAACTAAATGTTGCTTAAAAAAAAAAATAATTTTTTTTTTACCTTTAATTGGGAATTTAAGGACAGCAATTGGGAAATTTGTATTTTTTTCGTAATTGGGAAAGTGCCGTTTACCGGTACTTTATAAAGAAGGAGGAAAATCGCTGCTATGTTATATAAACTGTAAAATATAAATTGTTAATTTGTACTCTTTGCTTTTTTCAGATTGGATTAGGTTGTACACAAACTTGAAAGTACTATTCCATGGAATCTGCAAGCTTGCAGCAAGCTTGCGCGAGCTTGCAAATAAACATCATCAGCAAGCTTGCCGCAAGCTTGCTGCAAGCATGTTAGAAAAGCTTGCGATTTTGGTTTGGGTTAATATCAACGGATTGCAATAATATTTACATACCTGTGTAGATAATTCATTTCTCGATAATGTTCCATAAAAATTATGGAATGGCACTTTGAATTTTGTACGCCTGAGCAATTTAAATCCAACCACTATTCAATTTTTTCAATATCTCTCGATTCGCTCGCTGTGTAGATATACATTGATAACACGACCTCGATGTAAAGCATCTGGTTTAAATGTGGAAGAATCAACAACGTAAAATACAGTTTGTGTTCATCTGTTGTGGTGCAGAGTGTTACATAGTAAACCGATGTTATTATACTTTTCTGGATTAATTTAGCATTGTTTTTTTTTCCTAAAATGACAATTAAAAAGTTCTGAAATAAATTACATCTTTTATTTTTATATTGTACATTAATAATATTGATACAGATCGTACAGTATACCGTCCTATGTAACATAGAATGTAAGAACATAAAACAACACAGACAGAGGACAGGTACGAAAAAGACATGCAAAATAACTTGCTGAAACTTAGAATAGTGAATAGAAACTGCACCATATCTGTTTTGAACATATGCTTATTAAATGGACAAAGATTAGCATACCAGATCTGGTTGGTAAAAGTCGGTGTTAAAAGCTCATGTTAAATAAAAATTGCGCGTAATCATTACACTGTAATGCCTCCTTCTGATTGGTTCATATTTATATCAGTTTCATGTCATGGCTACAGGTCAGTGATTGTTTTGAGATTTAAGCAGAAGTTTAACTGAAGAATTTATGCCTTTCTAACTTCAATTCGACAATATTTGAGGTAAAAATGGACTTCAGAACTAAAACTGAATGAGTTGGTCAAGTTATTTTGCAATTTTACGCAAATTGATGAAAATTTAAACACATTTGAGACTTTTCCCCGATGAGACGTTCCAAAGAATTTAGCCCATACAAAAAGTATCTCTTAATAATTTGCGCGTCCTATAAATGAGACTAACAGAAATTTTTTACTTTTTGCCATTGAGACAGGTTGTATGAGGCTGCTATTTTGAGCAAAAACAATCACTGCTTTAGAAAGAGTAATCAAAATAGACCTGCATTACACGTTGTATTGGCAATTCAGAGCACAGTATCAATTAACTTTAAACCTATTAGTATTAACGGCCATGCAAACGGGATCGAACTTGTCGTGGGGCGAATTATATCAGTGTCTTCTTGTGGTTCAATTTCATTATTTATACTTAAGTATATGGCAAACCAACACTATGAATGTATTATGAGAAAGACCTACCACATCTTCATCGTTGTTGCTGCAGAATGGAGCTTTTTGGTCGTTTATTGGAAATATACGAGATATTCCCGCGTTGTTTACTGCGTCAATATTTTATGTGGTCGTGAAAATAGCTTCTTTAAGATCAGTTCGTTCCTCCAAATTTCGTACCAAAAATGTAAAAAAATTCCTTATCCCAAGTCGGTGATAGCGTCGTTGCTATGCCAAATTATGATACAGCAAAACTATACGATTTCATTGAAAATAATTATGCCAAATAATCAGTTGCTTCATAATCACATGAATTTCACAACAAGAGGCACTTTTGCTGCCTTCGTCGCGAGGGATATGATTGAAGACCGCAGAGGGCCCATGTCCGCGGAAAGGGTTTTAATTGAACGGAAATGGCAATATGTACTTTATTTTTAACCTTTACAAGCGTATAAACAATAGTATAATACATATCTCTTTTTAATACGTTCGCATTGAAAATTTCCCCCATTGTCATGAAATATTCATGATTCGCGAATTATTTTCAGGTCCAACGATAGTTAGATACTGAAGATGCCAAACACAGAGAAAAGGGCCAAACAGTTTCGTAAAAAGAACGAATGATGTCCTTTTTCGTTGAGTAAAATAAGAGCCTTGTGTCATATCGTACACAGCTTTATCTAACCAGTATCGATAATCAGTGTAAATATATCTATTACACATAGCTAAGTATATGTATAGTCAATATACGTATAGATGTAGGTCTACGAAAGTCTACATTTGTAACATATGCAATCTTTTTTTTTTTAAATCAGAGTTTATTTACAGGTCCTACCGGCCTCTTCACGAGGTCTTTGAGGTCCGACCTGATCATATGCAATCAAGAGATTTCGCAATTTTTGTATAATGTTCCACTGATTAGACGGAAACGCAAACCACAACGGAAAGCGGGTAGTCTGTACACTCGCGAACCATATTAATAGAACGTGAAACATATTAACAGATCGTTAATCAAGTACTATTATTTGTAAACGACGGAAAATAAAAAAGTTAAATCATATTAAATTCTGAAATAATGTGTACAATGCGTCCAACTAGACGTGCGAGCCGTTATACATGCCGCAAAAACTGTTACACTGATCTGTTTTTAAACACCTACTGTTGTAGCAGTATATATTACTTATGAAAGCTTGTAGGCGTAGTAATGCGTACTTTTAATACTTTCATCAAATGTTATTAATGATAATCAAGAAAGCCAGTAAACAACACTGTTACCTCCCCCGTTCTACGGGCGGGACCATAAATTAATTTTCTTTGAAATCTGTTTGGAAAACCAAGCTTGGGAAATTTTTGTTCGATAAAAATGTCAATTCAAAAAGATTTTCATACAAGATACAAGATACAAGAATCTTTATTTAACGTCGGATGTAAATAACAATAAACATTAGCTCATGAGCTATTTCCCGACAAAACAATTGTATATATATAACAAGTGTATATTGAGCTGAAAGAAAGAAAGATTAAGCATGTTATATAAGCATTTATACTACAAGGACATATTTAGAGCATATAAAACACAAAATTTAGTAAAAAAATGTTTTTGTAAGTTACACATAGATATGACAAAGGGAAATATACCTAAGAACTATATTGGAGCTGTTTTACATCAGTTCATAATCAACACATATGTTATACACTTATAATTTGTACAAACAAAGCATTGCAGACCTATACTAAAATTTAAGATATTCAAACAAGTATAGCACACAATTCATGTTTAAAAGCATATATAAGCACATGCACAATAACTACAACAAATAAATAGCACATATATACACATATTTATCCCATTTTCACCGCGACATTGACGGTATAACACGTTGTGGAATATACTTGCTTGTATTCAACACTGTGGAATATACCTGTCGCGTGCACGGACTACTTTTTAAATGACGTCATGCGATATGCGCTAAAATTAGGTCGATGTTGTTTGGTTCATTGATCGAATTTTAAGGTCACCCATTAGAAGAAAATGTGCATATTTTGCAGAAAATATATATATGACATATTCACCAAAAGAAAAGTTGAAATAAAATATAAAATTACACGATTTTTGTTTTGTTATTTTTTTTATTTATATTTACTTTACCACTGAATGATTTTTCATAAGAAACAAAGTCGACAAAACTTAAGCTTCAAAATTATTCGACCTTCAACCTTTAAATCTAGTCATATGACATAATTTTTCGCCATCCGTATAATGAATCAGCTGATTGATGGCGTCATAAAATGACATACTTATTGCGTCATTTTCCCCATTTGTTTTGACGATTTATTATAAACGCGACTTATTTCACATGTTTTCTACATGTACTGTATGTCGACATATCTGCATTGTCAATTGATCACATTTTCCTTATTTCGTGTAATGTGCATTGTTTATAACCAAAGCATATACTTTTGACATTTAACTTAAATATGAAGAATGTACAACAAGCCATACACATATCGCACAGTTCATGAATAATCTGCTATGTTTGCTTTCCTATTTAATTCACGTTAGGCATAGAGCTGTGTAAAGTATAAGATGGTAAAAATAGCACCACATTGGAATTGGGAACGTCCCATTTTGTACACGGGTATTTTCTACACATTTATCTGTTGTGTACTGGAATTTTTTCCATTCTTTGTGTATTTATATATTAAATTATTTTCTCGTACAATAAGGGTATTTACCATAGATAAATAAAACATTGTGCAAGTTTAAACACAATAATGTTTGTATGCAGAACTCTGCAAATGCAACCGAGTTTACCAACGGCTATTATTAGATAAACTGCTCCGGTTCATTTGAACAGCAGAAATGTAGAGTACATGACGTAGCGTGTGACGAAGAAGAAAGTTTATCGCGTTCATAAACTCATTTGAATAAAGTGATAGAATGGCATAAGGGTCTTTATTTAACTATGCTAAAATAATTATTAAAGACCCTAGATGCAAAATCGTCAATTATTGAGTTAAATTGATTATTAGATGGATTTTAAAGGATAATTAAAGGTAAGATACTAGTTCTTATGTGTTTTGATTTTTGTTTGTACTTTTGTCGTTCCCTGTTCTCGGGGAAATGATTTTAACATGGGCGCCATTGATGCATCGGATCACACACGGCATACCCATAACATTATATAAAAACACGTTCTGCGCGTCCTTAAATTCGTCGTCCGAAGTCGGAAAACCTATTGCCCGCCCTGGCCTGTATATTTTGTCAAATAAAGTGTCAGTCGCTGCAATTGTCTGTTTACTCGTCAAAATTGTCAAGGTCTTCGATAGCTAAAGAAACTTCAGCGTACAGTTTATTTAGTATTGACAGACCTGTACAAAAACGCGCCAGTCAAAAATCATAAAAAGCGACATTTAAAGTTATGGTAGCCAGAACTAGGTCGTCGATGGTGTACATGTATGTTGACATCAACAGCATTTTGTCAGGAGCAATCGCCGCCATATTGGATTTTGATCATTTTCTTTCGAAAATAAAATAAATAATAGTAAAATAAAATCTTCTTTTAGCGGTCGTAATGTGTAAAAATTCGCATACTGCGTAAAATTGAATGTAGGCATATGGTGATATTTTCACTTGTTTTACAGTTTGTGTGCGAATTTTTTTAAGACTATTTTGCGTACCAGAACAAATACATGTATATCACTACGCATGGTTACTTTTGTTAGATGTTAAGCGCTTTTATGACTGAATTAAAATTATTGTTAAGGTTATTAGATCTATTTATGTTAAATGTCACGTTGAAAAAATCAAATGGGATAAATAGAATACTAGGATTAGCGTTGAATACAGAGAAGTTTATGTTGCTCGGCTCGAACACCGAAAGCGCTCGCCAAGGCTCGCGCTTCCGGCGTTCTAAGCCTCGCAACATAAACTTCTCTGTATTCAACGCTAACCTAGTATTCTATATATACATGTTTATAACATTTAAAAAAAAACACACAAGAAGGGAGTATAAAAAAGCATATTTAATCACATGAAAAAAAAAACAACATCTACATAGCACATATATTCCTTTCCCCCCTTTTTTTTTCAAACACACAAGAAACTCAGCTACACTATATACAAGGATAATAAACAAGGAATTAACTGACAGATAAATAAATAATATAAGCAGGACAGCAAAACACAAGCAAGCAGAAAATGTGAGAAGCAGGTTACTCACACATGGCGCATTTACATTTTGAGTCTGTCCAGGTGCGGATCAGCCGTACAAAGTCTTTATATTTGTCGACTGTGCGAATATCCTCTGGGAGGCTGTTCCACACCTGTACAGCCTCAAAACGAAAGGAATTTTTGCCATACCTTGTTGTTCTTACTTCATCAACTCGACAAATCATTTTCTGAACATTAATGATACATAAATGATGCATTTACACGTTTTATCTAAATTTATAGTTTTCTGTAATCATATTAAAAACTTTCAACGAAAATAGATAAGGCATAAGCACGCCATAGGCGGAACAGTTTATTACTGGACCCCGATGGACGGAATGCAGTGAGATTGTCGTAGAGTCTCAAGCGATTCAGGAACCATTTCTGCGTCGTTCCGCGGAAACCCAGCGTCTGCGTCTCATCGGTGTATCGTTGCGTTCTACCGAGTTGCTGTTGCAAAGACGCCACCAGTAAGATGAACTTCGGGTTTTACTTAGAGGTATTTCCCGCGACATGGGGCGCTATTGCTGTTCCACCAAGCAAGATGTCCGTTTAACGCTGGTTCGTATACGAGCTTCTCACGTTGGCGACCCGGGTTCGATCCCCGCTCAGGCCAATTATGTTTGGTGGTCAACATTGAATGTATTTTAGCAAACACTTTAATGCTGAGTAGCTGGAAATTGCAACTATAGATAAAAGTTAATTCAAACTTGTGTGAGTCTAGTCAGTAAATTAATTATTAGCGCTCGGACATACACCGGCTACACACATAATGCAGTCTCCGGCGCGGTAGGAACTCATAAACTTCGATATGCGCATACACGCTCGGTGTTCCCATGGCGTCTTTATGCTTTCTGGACACGTTTCAACGGCGCTATATTGTCATTAAAATCGTGTAGCGTAATATGCTCAGCCATTAATAACAATTTGTTTTGAGGCTGCGGTGGTTAACGGCCCAAGCTCTCTCAGTCGCCAAATTGATGTGAAATATATATATATGTGTGTGTGTGTGTGTGTGTGTGTGTGTGTGTGTGTGTGTGTGTGTGTGTGTGTGTGTGTGTGTGTGTGTGTGTGTGTGTGTGTGTGTGTGTGTGTGTGTGTGTGGTGTGTGTGTGTGTGTGTGTGTGTGTGTGTGTGTGTGTGTGTGTGTGTGTGTGTGTGTGTGTGTGTGTGTGTGTGTGTGTGTGTGTGTGTGTGTGTGTGTGTGTGTGTGTGTGTGTGTGTGTGTGTGTGTGTGTGTGTGTGTGTGTGTGTGTGTGTGTGTGTGTGTGTGTGTGTGTGTGTGTGTGTGTATGTGTGTGTGTTTAAGTATATTATTGTACTCAGTGTGAAAAAGCGAATTATAATAGCTCTCACCAAATACAACAACTGACATATGTAAACTCTTTGTATACAACATTAATCAAGTAGGTGTTTATACGTAAGGCTTTATGCTTCGGTCAGGTTTGTATCCATTTCAAGAAGGCAATGCGTTCGGTTATGATCCAACAATAATAAACATTATCAATTTTCATACAGCCCATTGGCTTGGACGTCCTTTTTATGCATATGCATATGCTGCGTTAAAAATATACTGTAAACGGGTATTTTAAATAGTTTATGCCAACGTTCAATAAGCGCAATTATATGTTGTTGTTGTTTTTTATTATTTTAAAAGTTGTTTTTAAATATTGTTTGACAAATAATTGCACGGAATATTTGAACATGTTCTTAAATACATGTATATATAGAGAATACTAGGTTAGCGTTGAATACAGAGAAGTTTATGTTGCGAGGCTTAGAACGCCGGAAGCGCGAGCCTTGGCGAGCGCTTTCGGTGTTCGAGCCGAGCAACATAAACTTCTCTGTATTCAACGCTAATCCTAGTATTCTATTTATCCCATTTGATTTTTTCAACGTGACATTTAACATAAATAGATCTAATAACCTTAACAATAATTTTAATTCAGTCATAAAAGCGCTTAACATCTAACAAAAGTAACCATGCGTAGTGATATACATGTATTTGTTCTGGTACGCAAAATAGTCTTAAAAAAATTCACACACAAACTGTAAAACAAGTGAAAATATCACCATATGCCTACATTCAATTTTACGCAGTATGCGAATTTTAACACATTACGACCGCTAAAAGAAGATTTTATTTTACTATTATTTATTTTATTTTCGAAAGAAAATGATCAAAATCCAATATGGCGGCGATTGCTCCTGACAAAATGCTGTTGATGTCAACATACATGTACACCATCGACGACCTAGTTCTGGCTACCATAACTTTAAATGTCGCTTTTTATGATTTTTGACTGGCGCGTTTTTGTACAGGTCTGTCAATACTAAATAAACTGTACGCTGAAGTTTCTTTAGCTATCGAAGACCTTGACAATTTTGACGAGTAAACAGACAATTGCAGCGACTGACACTTTATTTGACAAAATATACAGGCCAGGGCGGGCAATAGGTTTTCCGACTTCGGACGACGAATTTAAGGACGCGCAGAACGTGTTTTTATATAATGTTATGGGTATGCCGTGTGTGATCCGATGCATCAATGGCGCCCATGTTAAAATCATTTCCCCGAGAACAGGGAACGACAAAAGTACAAACAAAAATCAAAACACGTAAGAACTAGTATCTTACCTTTAATTATCCTTTAAAATCCATCTAATAATCAATTTAACTCAATAATTGACGATTTTGCATCTAGGGTCTTTAATAATTATTTTAGCATAGCTAAATAAAGACCCTTATGCCATTCTATCACTTTATTCAAATGAGTTTATGAACGCGATAAACTTTCTTCTTCGTCACACGCTACGTCATGTACTCTACATTTCTGCTGTTCAAATGAACCGGAGCAGTTTATCTAATAATAGCCGTTGGTAAACTCGGTTGCATTTGCAGAGTTCTGCATACAAACATAATTGTGTTTAAACTTGCACAATGTTTTATTTATCTATGGTAAATACCCTTATTGTACGAGAAAATAATTTAATATATAAATACACAAAGAATGGAAAAAATTCCAGTACACAACAGATAAATGTGTAGAAAATACCCGTGTACAAAATGGGACGTTCCCAATTCCAATGTGGTGCTATTTTTACCATCTTATACTTTACACAGCTCTATGCCTAACGTGAATTAAATAGGAAAGCAAACATAGCAGATTATTCATGAACTGTGCGATATGTGTATGGCTTGTTGTACATTCTTCATATTTAAGTTAAATGTCAAAAGTATATGCTTTGGTTATAAACAATGCACATTACACGAAATAAGGAAAATGTGATCAATTGACAATGCAGATATGTCGACATACAGTACATGTAGAAAACATGTGAAATAAGTCGCGTTTATAATAAATCGTCAAAACAAATGGGGAAAATGACGCAATAAGTATGTCATTTTATGACGCCATCAATCAGCTGATTCATTATACGGATGGCGAAAAATTATGTCATATGACTAGATTTAAAGGTTGAAGGTCGAATAATTTTGAAGCTTAAGTTTTGTCGACTTTGTTTCTTATGAAAAATCATTCAGTGGTAAAGTAAATATAAATAAAAAAAATAACAAAACAAAAATCGTGTAATTTTATATTTTATTTCAACATTTCTTTTGGTGAATATGTCATATATATATTTTCTGCAAAATATGCACATTTTCTTCTAATGGGTGACCTTAAAATTCGATCAATGAACCAAACAACATCGACCTAATTTTAGCGCATATCGCATGACGTCATTTAAAAAGTAGTCCGTGCACGCGACAGGTATATTCCACAGTGTTGAATACAAGCAAGTATATTCCACAACGTGTTATACCGTCAATGTCGCGGTGAAAATGGGATAAAAAACAATATCAGATACCGGGCCATATGTAAACAGCAAGATGCACTCCTGCTTTATTTAATTTAACGTGGATCAGATTCAAAAGCACACATACAAAATGTAAGTTAGCGCTAACCTGTAACGTTTGTATGTGATGAACAAAAATCCGTATAAAGAACCGTTAAGACATCGTAATTGTCACCGGAATGTGCAAAATGTGCCCTAAATCTCTCGCTATACAAACAAGTAGAGTTACCGAATGAGCCTAGCGGGCCGCGTACACAGCTACAGTTTGGTACAGGGACGAAAGCATATTTTCATTAAAACACTCACATATTTTTCCATAACATTAAAGAAAATAATGGTTATTAAAAATTGTAAGACAATTTATTAAAACAAGTATAAGATGCCATTAAAACAATTCTTCTGATATTCGAAATAAAGATTTCTTATTACAGCATATCGATGTTTCTTATTTGTAAATGTACTATAACTTACGTTTCCTTATTAGAAAGGAATTTTACATTAAAATTCCCCTAAGGAAGTGTATTGGTGCTTGTTCTCAGGATTGAGAATATGCCCCGTTATAGTTTGAGCCGCTCTACGGGATAACTGGGCTAAATACATGTGCGAAAGTGTGTAAGTCTAATCAGGGACGACATTTACCGTCTAAACTGGATTTTAAATTTGGACGACACCTCCTTAAACGAAAAAAAATCATTAAAAGTGGTAAGTGTCGTTCCTGATAAGCCGGTGCCGACTGCAAGACTTATCTAAGATGACACTTTACGCATTAAGCCCAGTTTTCCCAGAACGCCTCTCATTTGTATACGTGTATGTTATTCAAGTCATTTAACTTTTTTATGTACCGGCATCTAAGATTATTGTAGTAAATATAAAATATTTTTTGATTAATGTTTTCAAGTTTCTTTTTTTTCAGGAACACTCATTCCATGAATGTCTTATTTTTAAATATTCATGATTGAGGTATTGCTTTGGAAGATCACTGACCTTATTGCTTAATTGGTCAGCACACTACACGTGTTTCTGAACTATTATGACTTACGCAATAATAAGATGTCGTTTAAAGTCTGCTCATAAGACGGATATCGATGAGGCGTAACCACTGGGGGCTGACGAGGTCAAAGCGTAGTCCGTTTCGCTACGACGTCGGGTATATGTTTTACTACGAAAACATGGTGTAAATACACTACTTAATCAGGCGAGTTCCATATTTTCTGGTGTTTATATGGATTAGAGAACGGAACATCCAGTAATGGTAGGTACTTATTTTCAATAACAAACTAATAACAAATGCGCGTAGTTGCAACCTTTAAGTTTATTTTAAGCTAAAATCGAAATATTTTGATTTGAAGCAATGCATAAGGTGGTTATTCTGTTAAAATAGCCAATTACGGTAACTTAAATTAAATAAAACTACATTTTACTTCGATTCAGTGTACATTACACATTTTAAAGTACAAAACAGGTTACGAACATATATTTTAATTATGCAAATTCTTTGTTTCGAAGTAAATTACAAGTCGTTTTATGTAAAGGTTTCGCACAGAGTATGTATTGGTTGCGCAACGAAGTACAAATATAATGTATAGGTTGCTCAACGAAGTTTCTGTATCCATTTCTGGACATATCACATGCAGTTTTCAGTTACTGCAGGCTGCCATTTCCCAGTGCAAAAGATGCCGTGCTTCACTGTGCGCATGAACATCCAAACGAAAAGGTTGAACCCGGTGAAAGCCTGCAGAGTCCCGGCAGAGCCCCTGTATACCGTCACTACGCCGGCACTCACCGGGGTTATACCGGCATCAGACCCCGGCAGAGCTGCGGCAACGCCCCGGTTTAACCGGGGACAACCGGGGCTCCACCGGGAAAGTATTCAAATGTTTAATACCTCCGGGATGAACCACGAGTTACCGGGAAGGACCGGCAATAACCGGCTTGGCACTGGAAACAACCAGGACTGCATCGGGAACAACCGGGACGGTACCGTCAGAGCACCGGTTTACTTATGTAACGTAGCTATAAAGGGACTCTGCCGGCATTCACCGGGGCGTTGCCGTAGCTCTGCCGGGGTGGTTTTGGGCCCCGGTGGAGCTAAGGTGCCGTCCCGGTTGTTCCTGGTACAGTCCCGGTTGTTCCAGGTGCCACGCAGGTCGTTGCCGGTCCTACCCGGTGACTCCCGGTTCATCCCGGAGGTATTAAACATTTTAATACTTTCCCGGTGGAGCACCGGTTGTCCCCGGTCGTCCACGGTTTATCCCGGTGGAGCACCGGTTCATCCCGGTAGGGCCCCGGTTCATCCCGGTAGATGCCTGATCACGCACTGGGGCTCCGCCGGCATCATAGTGAGACTGGGCCTTAACCGCATTGTAACACGAAGTAAATTTACCGGCCGTCATGTACGCAGTTAACAATAACCTGTGACAGAAACCCACTGCCACAACTTTACAACAATATATTGATTATGCAATTGCGGATTTGTGCCATTGGGGTCCTACTTTCCACACCTTACGGCTGTTACAGGTGTGGATTTTACAGGTAAAATCATGTATACGAACATGAAATTCACCTCAAAATTAGTTGACGATTACCGATTTTCAAGAAAATCGCTTTGATATATACAATGTAAAAATCAAAATCCGTATGAGATAAATAATGATCGAAGTTGGAACATGGGATTTACTTTGACATAAGCAGAGTTTCGAGATAAGCGAGTTGGGAATAACGAGAATCGAATGTCATTTGATAAAGAGTACCGTATGCTGAAAACCTATCGTCGGTCTCTATCAAAATGAACGTATAAGGGATTGTCAAAAGGTGAAGATGCGTCATTTTTATTGAGACCGACGACATTAGGTTCTCGACTCTCAACTGTCATCTTATATATGGATTTTCGATTTTAATCGTTTCCTTTGGCCTAGTCGTGAATGTAATTATATCATAATAATGTGCATTACCATGTCGACTGTGCGCGTCGGATCATGTTGTGCCGTTGTTACTACCTCTCAAAGGAAACATCCAGCCACTCCATGACTCTGTATTAATTTTTTTTCTTCTTTATTTTGCCTTTGAGAGATAACCAAAGCGTCTTCTGTGAGAAACGCATGCACGCTAAAGCGTTGTCGTAGCGAGGCATATACGTATGCTGTCAGAGACATGATCATGCCTTATAATAATATGTAGCCTTTATTTCTGATAACTGGGTCACCCTACACATTTCTAAACACCCCAGTGGCTTAACAATACATAGATCAATATGGAAATTGTAAAATTGTGTCAATTAAACACAGTTGTAAACCTTAATTGCATTTTTTTAAAGTGTAACTTGACTTCGGTTTGATAAATCAGCGGTCTATTTCATGTTTAACCGCATAAACCAGACACATCTTGGATTATAATTTGATGTAACAGACCTATGAAATGACATTGTGCTTAAATTCAGAGTTTTGTTATTACAAAATCATAATCTTACATGTTTTAAACACAATTTTCGACTTATCCGTTCTCGATGTCATGTGTATTTAAACAATGTTTTCGTAGTAAAACATATACTCGACGTCGTAGCGAAACGGACTACGCTTTGACCTCGTCAGCCCCCAGTGGTTACCGCTTCCCTTATCGTCTGTGTTCTTTGGAAACTACATTAGCCATATTTGGTATATTTTCGGAGAGCGAAACACGCGTTATTAAGGGAAATTGAGGCTGATCTACCGTTTATCATTATACACGCGATTTCATTCATTAAATATATGCGTGTATGCCATATATAATTGCCCACGTGCATGTTATTGATACTTTGGTGATCTGTTCCGTGTAAAATACAGAATGGAGCCTCGTTCTTGAAAACATGGGTTTCACGCATGTGGGTACACAGGATTGTCTTTTAGAATCCACTTTCTGTAAACGAAAAATTCCATAAAAGCGGCGTCTCTGATAAGCATGTGCAGAATACACAGGCTAACCTGTAACCACACTCTACGAGAATGCATTAAACCCAGTTTTCCCAGAGCGTAGCGTAAAGTTTTCACGAGGTTCTTGACTTTGACCAAGTGTTGACTAAATTATACGCAGTTTTGGATGTTACATCGTGTTACAACATTTGTCGTTCAGGGATATTCTCACAGACCATAGCTTTGCCTTCTTATAAGATATTATCCAAATATTCTTGTCATATTCTTGCAAAATGTATATCATGAAGCCGCCGTTCAAATAAAAATTAAAATACAATTCGCTTCAAAATTGACTAAGGTGGTTTCCGGAGAAAACAAACAGTAATATGTTTAGAGAAGTCTGCGCTATTAAACACGTGAAACGATGAAAGAAGATTGCTAAGAACTATATGGACATGCTTAGTACGTATTTATTTAAACATCGGTCTGTGACAACTGAGCTAAATGCTTGTTCGTGTGCACAGGCAAATCAGATAAACTTTAAGTAGAGAATTCCTTTCAACGAAAATTACTATTTAAGCGGAAAGTGTCTTTCCTGAATAGCAATGTGCACACTTAACAGGCATATATGAGACGGCACTTTATGCACATGCATTAAACCTAGTTGTCAAAGAAAAAGGCTTATTTGAGGTGTGTAGATTGAGACATAATACAAACAGAATTGTTGCAACATGAGTATTAACTACCGGTAATTAATTCAGGGGTATAGATTTTAAGAAATAATCGACGTGTAAGCGTTGGTTAGTGTGGTTATTACCAACGGTTTGGAGTTCCGATGCGTAGTAATTAAACCAAGAGGGCGTAGCCCGAGTTGTTTGGAAACAAGCATCGGAACGACGAACCGTTGGTTATTACCGCAATAACCAACGCTTACACGTCGATTATTTTGATTCTAACACAATTTCATTAATAAGTTATACGCGATTTAAAGGTTATAAATGGTTATAAATGCGGATTATATTAACCGAACGTCCTCCACTTTTCCGCGAAAACGTGACGTCACCACAACGATGAAATCAAATGACGTCGTCTTCATTCATAAACAGTGCGCGGATAATCAAAGTGACGTCATACTAACAATCGTTGGTATATCGGGGTAATAGCCCACGGTAAGCTCCCTTCACATTCTTATATGCACGCGTGTTCGACTGTGGTAGAATATGCATTTAATGTACCGGTATATAAATAAATAAATTATTACAATCAGTTAACTTGTTCATTAATAACATCGACACTAACCAAACTCATAAGGTAAAGGGATTAGTATTCCTATGTTATGAATAATAAGCACTCCGCAATCGAAGGGTTTTAGATCTCGTATGAAAAGCAAATGTATACCCTGAATGTTAATCCTAATATACCCACAGAGATGAATTAATGTATGTTTTTGATCTCAGTGCATGTTTATCTTAGCTCGAAGAGAATACACGTTTATCTTTATTTAAATGAAGTCACATGCTGACCGTGTATAATTTGTCACACGGTTTCTTATTTACTCCGTATGTTTTGATATAAATCGATTGGTCATTGTAGGCTCAGGTATTACTTAAAAGTACCCCGGGTATAATCTTTAGTATACTACAAAGTACGGGGTACGGGAGATGTATACTAAAATACCCTGGGGTATAGTCAAATGGCTTTAAGCGTATTTCCGTACCCAGGGTTCATTTAGTAAACTACTTTTAAGGAGTAGCTTAGTCGATAACGACCAATTGAGCTTTAATATTGGTTAGTGATTAATATACGTGTGCTGTCCTGTATCACATCGTGCGGGCCAGTAAGAAGACGTATAACAAATTTATCTTACCGAGCACCATTCATTTTCAAGCAAACCGTAAAGACAGAGCAGATTATAATGTATCTAATGACGTCATTTTGACGTTTTCATTACTTCCAGGAGGTCATTTAATGATACTGACTGCATATAAAAAGCAACTTGCCTAATATAGATAAAAACATGTACATGTGACCTAGCTTTGCCAACCAAAACAACGAGTATACTGAAAGTTAGGATAATTGTCCATGTTAAATCATGTTGCTTTTGATATTCAATCAGAAACGTTAAATGACGCAACGGAAGTAAACACAATTACGTAATAAAACAGGGTATAGCTAACGTTTGTCATAATATTACGTCGATGGTTGGGAAAGCATGGTACTCTATAACATCTATTAATGTTACGGCTGATTACTTGCCTCGCACGATGTATGCGCAGCCTTAAATGTATATTGAGCTAAGTAAAAAGTCGTTGTTCTTACAATTCATCTGACAAAACCTGATACATGGCTTGCATTGACTATAACAGTATATATGTGCAGAATAAGAAAGGTATAGAAAAAGAGAACACCCCTCTATATAAACCGTCGAATAATGAAAGAATGCATACTTGTTTCAAAATGCTGTTTTGAAAGAAGTAATTGCAAACATTTTCACTTGTTGTTTACTGCATTAGTTTCAATGTAATCGTGCATTCTTCTCGTTAGTGTCTTTTAGTTTTAAGATTCAACAACTGCGGCGTGTTGTCCGTAACACAATATTCAACTCTCTTCTATCTGAAAGCCCCAATCCCACTTATGAACCTGGTTCTGGGACAACTGAGCTTAGGCCATGTGCGTTAAGTGTCGTCTTGGATTAGAGTGTGCAGTCCGCAGAGGCTAATCAGGGACGACAGTGTGTCCGCTTTTATGGAATAGTTTGTTTAAATGAAGTACATGTATCTTTAACGAAAACCCATTTTGGGCGGACATTTTTCTAGAACGCGGCTCCTTGGTATACGTGTATGTTATTCAAATACTTTTTTCATATACCGGCATCTAAGATTACTTTATTAAACCTTAATATAGTGTTCATGATGTTTTTAAAGTTTTTTTTTTCAGGAACACCTATCTTCAAATGTTAATTTCTAATATTCAATATTAAGGTAATGGTTTGCAAGATCATTGAACTTATTGCTTATGTTGGTCAGCACACAACTCATAATTCTGAACGAATAGGAGTTACGCAAGAAAGATTGCTCGCTCATAAGACGTATATTGAAGCGGCGTAACATTTTCCCTTATCGTCTGTGTTCTTCGAAAACTGCGTAAGCCATATTGGTTTTATTTTCGAAGACGGAAATATTTAAGATCATTAAACACTTTCCAATAGATTATGCTAAATAAAAACTCCCCACAACAAAAAGTGCCATACGAAGGTTTATGTAAAGGGCTTAGTAACTGCTATGAGCTTTATATCTCGTACGAACAGCTTATGTACACCATGAATGTAAATAATATACCCACAGATATGAATTAATGTTTATTTTATTTTCGTTGGCATTTTTATCGTATCGTGAAAACAGAATATACGTTTTCATTGGTTAAATGAGGTCACATGCGGTCTGTGAGTTCAGGACCGTTTGTCATATCCGGGAGATAGTGCCGTCAGATGCGAGACAGGACGCGATATCCGTTCGGAGTGCATACGAAAAGGACGACGGAACCATCTTGCTCGTCCGGGTACCCCAAAAGCGCCACCGGTAACAGAAGCACCGCACTTCCGTGTGCATTTGTCATACACAATCACCTTCTAAAAGTAATGGTCTTGACTGACAACGCATGTACATGTACCAACAGTTTAACAAGTACTAAATATAAGACTTAATACTTGGTTTTCCTCTTAATTGGCTTTAATCACAGATCGTTCAGACGGCAAAAAAAAACAATGTAGATTTAATTGAGAAAGCAGACATTATATTTAAACAAACAGATAAAGCTCTTAAACAAACAAAAATAGCACTTTTTATGATAATCAATCAATCAAGATAAATCTTTGAATCGTTTGTAGTTTTGCTGACAGCTTGGGAAAAGGCATTTATTACATGTATAACGACACCGGAACATTATCCAGTGGTAACCATGACGATTTGTTCATCCACATGACGCGGGTCCGAAATCAGGTGAAAGGAATATCTATATACTGCAATACATTGTAGTTATATGACGGAATTCCAAAAAATATAGCATTGTTTCTAAATAAAGTGAAATTTTGTTGTTTTGTTTTGTAAATAAAAACGAACATCTGTTAACTTGTCAATTGAAAAATAAACTGAATACAGATGCGAATTCTGTTCAAGTACGAAGATATTCAAACCTTTAACTTGTTATTTTGGATTTTAATTTTAAAGAAAAATATAACGATAAACATTGAGTGAATTTTTGTAGGAGCGGAGCAGTTATGAACCTCGTTCTGGGAAAACGGGGTTTAATGCATTTGTGTAAAGTGTCGTCACAGGTTAGCCTGAACAGGCTTATATGGGACGACGCTTTACGCACAAGCATTAATGCTTAAAGAAAATTGCAGTTTTAGAATAGTAAGTATTCGCTACTTAGTGAAATATTTTTTCTCTCGCTAATTTGCATTCGGTCTAAAAAAAGATCGAAATCCACGGGGTTATATATCGTCATGAAAACTGAGGTAAAGAACTAAAACAACTTTTTGTCGACTTGTGAATATTCATGAGACACAAGTGCATATAACAGTAAAAAGTAGTTTGTACCTAGAGATAGTTAAGTGCCTCCTCGTTTAGAAAGCAGAAAAGTAGCGAAAAAATAAGACCCTACAATATAACAAAGCCGCTTTTAGTTATCGGGGGGGGGGGGGGGGGGGGTCGGGTGGACTGAATAGATCCTGGAGGTGGTAAGAAAATAATGTTCTAAGGGTATCAATACGATAGACCAGCATATTTATCAAAATCCTCTCAAGGGTGACATATCATGTCTACCCAATGCCCCCTAAAAGGGGTGGGGCGTATATAGACGTCATAATGCTTGGTAACGAGCTATTTGTTGATTGATAACGCATATCTTCCGTTGTTCATATGCAATAAAGAGTTGCAAGCGTTTTTTTCTTCGATAAATCAATCTCTGACACATATATTGATATGGCAAAGCCGTCACTATTGACCTACTAAACACAAATCAACACATAAATACCGACCACCATATGTAATATGAAAGCTCTGTAATAAATGATTCTCATGATTTTTAACGGAATAAAAGTGTGACCGCGGACTGATATACTAACAGAATTCGTTTGTATCCCAGTTGAGTGTGCATTTTTAGGCGTTCAAGATATAAAATAACATGACTTCTATGGAAAGAAATAATTGACAACCTATCGTTAAATTGCACTGTGAGAACAAATACCGAAATAGAATAGTATCATGAGATAAGGAAAATTGTGTAATTATCTAATCACACGTGTGAGCTGTTCATATCTGATTAAACGAGTGCTTGATAAATATTTTATTTATTCAGTAAATAGACACAGTGACACTACTCTTAAATTATATAATCCAATATATATGTGAACACATCGCGATATATACCATAATAAATCGTATAAACTTTATAAACAGTGTATGCAATAAAAAAATACAGTTAACTAAATAATAGATTTACGACGGATACAAGATAAACATGTGGTGCACGTTGAGCATTATTTAGTTTTTAATTTAACTACGTCTAATTATATAAAATTGTCTGTTTTGAAATCGTATGTTTGCAATTAACGTCTTTTTATAGATATTCCTTGTACTTTATATCTGGAGCGCTCATGTCGTGTGGTTGACCAGGCGATTTATAAGTAGAGTGACACACCACATCTTTATCTCCAAGCTTGTTTTCACAAGTATCGGAGTAGGGTCTCTGATATTATTATATGTATGTTCGTCCTCATTTAAACTTATATGCATATCATCCGACTGAGAATTGTTCAGAAAAAAACATCCCTGACATGAGTCATAACTTGATCTTATTTTCATGACGATCCTTTAAAACCAACAAAAACAATTAACATCAACGTCGTATATCTTTGAAAAAGATATTTCTTGTTTAAAATAATGAAGTTATATAGAAGTCGGAAAACGAATTTGATTTTTTTTTAATTGTGATAGCAACACAGAGTCAAGGTACAATAATATGACAACTTCAGGGATAGATATATACCTTAGCAACATTGGAACAACAAACTTGGTTTATCAAGTACACAAATATACAAACACATGATTATATCCCTCTACAAATAAACCACTGATTATAGTAGTGGTTGACCCTAAACCATGATTCATATAATGTGATTTGGCTCAACAAAACACTATGGTAATTGAATGAACTACTATAGAAAATATTCAATTTAATTACAAAGACAGTTAAACATGTTTAAATAATTTTATCAAATATTCGGTTACACTTAACAGAAATACTTCAACATGTACTAGTAAAATACTCTTAACAATAAGGTCACAATTTAGAAAATATCAACGAAGGTCAAACTGGTGTGTAAAAAATCATGTAGTCAATTAAGAAATCCCTGATAAGTATGTGGTACACAAGCAATCAAAAAATGCCTTGGGGCTTTTTCGATAAAGTTCATTTTATGCAATAGAGCCTTTCCACTGCAAAAGGTCACTTTTGAGTAAGACGAACAAATGAAGACATGATTTTAAAATGGCATTTACTTTTACTTAACATACACACAAATTAATCAAAAAGGTTTATTTTGTTTTCTATGTTACAATCAATATGATATGATTGAAATATGACATGTAGTTTAAATATTAAAACCTATTTGAATTAATTAACAACAGAACAAAAACAGCCATTCAAACAACTTGAATAAAAAAAGCACATTTTTTGGAAAGTCTGACATTTGTTGCAGTTTTAAATCGAGAGATTTATTGAAACTTGCTTTTGTGATTGCACTCTTGGTTAATGTGGAGAGGTCAACGTGAAGAATACTGTAACTCAACTGGTAAACTATCACAATTAAATATCAGCCATATATCAAGCATAGAATAATAAGCAAGTATTATATCATAGTTATAGTATAAAATATATCTCAAAGTGACATTTTTTTCAGAACATGTGATAATAAAAGTAAGAATTACAAAAAAATCAACACTGTATTGTCATTAAATTTTATATTTTTTTAAAATAAATTTGATTACATATAAATTCTGTTACAACACATAAACAAGTGTTTGTGGTGCAATGAGAATTCAATTGTATCTAAAGTAATAATAAAACATTTATTAACAATTGCAGTAATTGAAAATTTAAACCACATCACATTGCTCTCCCTTGTATGTAATTGATTTCAAATTTTCCAGTATTAATATTTTTAATTAAATATTTTTTCAAGCATTTGCTTAAATTATTATTGGACAGATAAAAAGTATGGTATACAAGTGTTTTTATTTGTCATTTAGGTTCTTTCTATTGCCTTGCATCTAAAAGATGTACATCAAAATTATAACATAAAACAGTTAATTGATCAAATTGATTTTTTTTTTACAATTGACACCAGCAAATGATTTGTTTTGCTTAATATCCACAATGGCACAATGTAAATATATATTGACTTGGTCAAATTATTCACTCATTTACTCACTTGAAAATTTAATTTTTTATACGAGTATGCACAGTTTATACAAAGCATCATGAAGTATTGTGTCCCAATACAAAGATCAAAACTAACAATGAACATTAAACACTAACAAGTTACGTCATCTTGATGCATGCTTACTAAAAGAAAAATTAAAATCTTAAGTTTAAAAAAATTAAAAGCATTCCACTTAATTATAGATATTTTCTAATCATTAAACAAACCATTACAATTCAAATTAAGATAATCTTCCAAATTTCATTTAATTCAAATAATCTTCCATCAAATGATGATAATTTAGGTTTTGCGTCTATTATCAGCTTTTTGAAAATGCATACAGCTTTTATACAATTATTAAAAATTGTAACTAATTACCGGTTTTCAATACAAAAATTGACAATTTACGGAAGATAAAATAATTTTGTCCTTAATTTATTAATATTTTTCTTTTACAATTTTCTGACACTACATGTACTCAAGATTCTTGTTTAAAAAGTGACTATAATGCGCAAACTGATTGTATTGTATACAGACACAAAGACAGGCAAATCAAAATAGAAGCGTCCATGAATCTTTCTTAACCATTTCTTTTAACTGGCACGTCTTACTATATTACTGGAAAAAACAATACTGTAGTTTGTCTTATTTCATGAAAAAAGCCGATAAATGTTTGAAAATTTATTCAAGTTAACAATATTAGTTAAACAACTTTGCTTAAGTTTTAAATCAATGTAATAAAAAATATGTTTATGTTCTATGTTTTACCAACATCTGGATCAAACTTTCGAATACAGACAAAGTAGCAACACAGGCTTGCACTCTTTTGAACTTAAAATAATACTTTACATAATCACTTTAAACAAGTAATCTTCACTTGATTATAATTAACTATATATATCACAAAAACATATAATAGCAAATCACTTAAAGCGTCATAAATCCCACAAGACATGAACTATAGTTTTCTCTTTACACACAGCTTGGCTGGTCACATGACACAACATAGCTGGCCACATTAGTTTATTGCTGGTCACAGGCTTGTACTTCTTTGTCATTCTGCGATGTTAGTCTGCACCATGCCACTGGGTTTCGACCTATCCCAAAATTCTAAGGTGAGAGCTTCCATTTAAGTGTTCAGAATGGACAGCAAGGCTTTAAAACAGCCAATGCAGGCACTTAGGGACTAGCATGTGTTTATTTATGTTTATCACTAAGCATCCTAGGTTTGAATAACTGCTGCAACAGACTGTCTTTCTGATTGGACGGTTTGGATATTTTTCAATTGGCGTCTGAAAGAAAGGAAGACACGTTATTGCAAATTTCAGTTTATCTTTTTGTTTTGTTACCAATAAAAGCAGGAGATTATGAAAAGTTCTGCCATAGCGTGGTATCCCTTGTTATAAGGCTATAACTGGTAATAAATAACAAGAGCACCGCATAAAGGGTGCCACGCTCGGCTGCGGGTGCAGTTTTGAATAAATGAAAGCTTGTCAGATTATTTTTTTTAGGTCACAGTGACCTTGACCTTTGACGTAGTGACCCAAAAATGGGTGTGGCATGTAGAACTCCAGCGATTTTCCTCCTTCTTTATAAAGTACCGGTAAACGGTACTTTCCCAATCAAGCAAAAATTTCCAAATTCCCAATCGGCATCTGAAAAAATCCCAATCGGCGTCCGAATTTTTTCTCAAAATGATCGAAAGTTTCGTAACAAAACCCAACTTTCGGCGAGCGAACAAAGGAAATCGTATAGTTGTGTGTAACCACGCGCTCGATTAATATCTGGTTTTATTATTCAGCGCGTTCAATCAATAGAGTCGTTACTGTTTGCGGTTCTTTTGTCAGGCAGCCAGCGTACTGTTTGACGGCGGTTTGAAACCTTATCGTAGTTTGATATGCCCTCCAGCACTGCCTCTGTGGAAAGGTTGTTCAGTCTAATGAACAATCTTTGCACGACCAATCGGAACCATCTATCACAGGACACATTGACAGCTCTAATGATGCTGTGCAGAGAGGGATGCCAGCAACTGAGTGATGATCAAACATCAAAGATTGTTGAAATTTTCAAAACAAGATGTGTTTGTGAAACACAATGTCCCCCTATATGACGTTGGACCTTGTAGGATGACCTTGACCTTGTGAAGGATGACCTTGACCTTTCACCACTCAAAATGTGCAGCTCCATGAGATACACATGCATGCCAAATATCAAGTTGCTATATTCAATATTGCAAAAGTATTCATAAAATAAGCGATTTCGGCCACATTTATTTGACCTCTGACCTTGAAGGATGACCTTGACCTTTCACCACTCAAAATGTGCAGCTCCATGAGATGCACATGCATGCCAAATATCAAGTTGCTATCTTTAATATTGCAAAAGTATTCCTAAAATAAGCTATTTTGGCCACATATATTTGACCTCTGACCTTGAAGGATGACCTTGACCTTTCACCACTCAAAATGTGCAGCTTCATGAGATACACATGCATGCCAAATATCAAGTTGCTATCTTCAATATTGCAAAAGTATTCATAAAATGAGCGATTTTGGCCACATATATTTGACCTCTGACCTTGAAGGATGACCTTGACCTTTCACCACTCAAAATGTGCAGCTTCATGAGATACACATGCATGCCAAATATGAAGTTGCTATCTTCAATGTAGCAAAAGTTATTGCAAAATGTTAAAGTTGGCGCAAACAGACAGACAGACCAACGGACCAACAGACCAACAGGGCAAAAACAATATGTCCCCCACTACTATAGTGGGGGACATAAATATGAAAGCGAGAGACATTGCTTTATAAGCGATTAAAACAACTAGTAATTGATTTTGTGTCTTCTATATAATATTTTGTTATTTATATCAACTTTATTACTTTAAGAAATGGTCATTAAGGCATGCCTGCAAATGATTATTTTAATGGGTATGTTCAATTTAGTTTGAACTTTATGATGTATTCAATAAGACCCAAATTTCACGACGCGATTTTCCCAATTTAAGGATTTCACGACTCGATTTTTCCCAATTTTGAGGTTTTCACGACTCAATTTTTCCCAATTGGACCGGTACAGGTACTTTTCCCAATTGGACAAGGAAAATCGCTGAACTCATCAAGGTGCATCTACATATGAAGTTTCAAAGTTGTAGATTGAAGACTTTGATTTTAGAGCCAATGTTCAAAGATTGACAAAATGTCAAGGTTTTAGCACGACCTGAACGGCAGACGACACGACGGCGGACACAACGAGCTGGCTATGACAATACCTCGGATTCTCCGAAAACAGCCGAGCTAATAATACATAGTTTAGGAGAATAATAAGATTAAATTATAGATATTTAAATGTTTGTGTCTTTGTTTACCTCTTTATTCTAAATACATTAAAGTCAAACCATCAATTTGGCAATTTTGGATGGATTTTCGGAAAAAGATAATTTTTGCTGTAAGAAACAATATTACATATTATCAAAAGAATTTCTGAGAAAACTCTTACGTCCTAAATGAAGTAGGAACAAGGTTTTAAACCATGGTCACGAATGACCCAACATTCCACTTTTGTCTTGAAACTCCATTAACCTCAAAAGAAACAAAACACAAAGATCAAAGAGCGCAAGTTCAACAGCTGGTTTATATGTTTGGAGAGTTTTATCAACTGCAGAATTAGTATCCTTTTTTAAGTTAAGCTCGAGACAAAAATTAAGACAACAAGAATGACATATGGCGAAACAAAGGGAAATCTATATGACTCCACCCTCCTCTGTATGTTGGGCCATAACAATAGCCTGCGTTTGTCTTGCAAACTCACACAACGTTCATAGACTGTGGGTCCTGCACCATGGAGATACTGGATTCCTGTGAGAATGACCTTTGCTGGCTCGAGTTCTGCGATAGTAACTGCTTCCAAACCAAACTCAATGCCATGCAATCCATGTTTACTGGAAAAAAGTCAGTTGAGAAAAGGAACAAATAGTTTAAGAGAAAATACAATCATTTTTTGGACAAATGTACAGGGCCGATGTTATGGTTCCACCCAGTAAACAGACTCGAGTGTCTCAGAGATTCATAGGCTTTCACATACATGTAAGCGAGCTTAAATAAACAGATATCATCAAAACCAATCTTCTAGCAATTAAATTTGGAGTTGGAAAATTACTAGAAATTGTGTAGTCATTCCATGCAACCAAGCTTAAATAAACAATATTTGATGATTTTGGTGATAGAAAAAAACAAGTTCACGAGTTTCTAAAACTATGATTAACAACAAGTATTTAATCAATCATCAAAAGCAACAAACTTTCTTTTTATTTGAATACGCAAGCAAAGCTTAAACTTCTTAAACATGTGTATTGTGACATCATTAAAGTGTGTGTTCAAATGTCAAACATTTTTTTTCTCCATAAGTATGATTGGAATAAAGCGTCATCCAGCTTCATAATTTGTGCATCTTCATCACTAATTGAGTTTTGTTGATATTTTATGATGGCGCATGTGTAGATATTCTACACACATTTTCATTTGTCAAGGAAAGTAACTGACACTGTTTGGCTGACGATGTTGAACGAAAACCATTGCTTTTATTAATATATTTTTACTGCATTAAACATGCAAAGTCTCATATCTTTCACAGATATTGAGGTTTCTCTCAACAAAAACATTCTTCATTCAACTGAAAACTTTGTTAATAAGGTTTGAACTAAAAACACATATATACCAATTTTAAGTAAAGCTGTTAAAAATTTCTTTGTATTTCTTTGTCTCCTCCCTTTTCACTTCCTCATTGTAGTCATAGATGCAATGTTCAGATGTTACCTCGTTTACTATTAATGACAGAATAATATTTAAAGGTATATGTTCATTAATATTTTCGTGTTCCATAGGCAATTCAGTTACAGTGAACATATAAACAATATTTAAAAGGACATGTAAATTTTTTTCCTGATGTGATGTTGTGCAGTCATTTTGTAAGCTTCAAAAGATGAAACTGTAATTAAAAAGGAACTTGTTCATAATTGTTTAAATCAATTCTTTGAATATGTTATTGAAAAGCAAAACATTCAGTGTATGGAATAATAAAAACAAGAGCTGTCTCCATAGGATGACATATGCCCAGATAAACGCTTTGATAGAAGTTATGAGCATTTCTTCGAAACCTAAACGCATTTTTTGAAACCTAAATACGGATCCTAAGTACAAGGTCAACGTCAAAGGGGTAAACATGTGTGTGCCTATGGAAAGGCCTTGTTCATATACACATGCATACCAAATATGAATGTTACATAACAAGCAATATAGAAGTTATGAGCATTTTTCGAAACCTAAACGAAAATTGTGACGGACAGACAGACGGATGGACAGTGTGATCACTATATGCACTCCTTCGGGGGCATAGAAAAGTATTAAACAAGAGCACTGCATAACAGGTGCCAATGCTTGGCTGTGGGTGCAGTTTTGAATAAATGAAAGCTTGTCAGAATTTGTTTTTTAGAGGTCACATTAACTTTGACCTGGTGACCTCAAAATAAAGCCTGTAGAACTCATCAAAGAGCATCTACATATGAAGTTTCAAAGTTGTAGGTGGAAGCACTTTGATTTTAGAGCAAAATGTCAAGGTTTTAGCACGATGCCGGCGAACGGAAGACAATAAGCTGGCTATGACAATACCTCGGGTTTTCTCCGAAAACAGCTGAGCTAAAAAAGAACAAAAAAGAAAATCACAAAGCCTTCAAAGCTATTCAAAACTGGGATCTTAGAGATAAACAATCCCATGCATTAACATATCGGCTATTCAAACCTGTACAGTAGTTAACACATTGTTAATGTTAAACGTTAATTTAACAATTGTTAAAGTTTGGCCTTTTCTTTATTGTCATAACATTTCTTTCTCCTATGGAGGCTAGCATATGACTGCAAATGCAAGTAAGGTAATCTAAAATAAACATGTGTTTGGTGGTAAGGTAGAATGGACATGGTGCCTGCCTTGCAAGCAAGGTGTCCCTAGTTTGATCCCATGCTTTCAACATTTTATTTATAAATTTACTTTCAATCATTGGGCAACCTAAGCTAGATTTGCATACAAGCTACCAACACAAAATTTAAGCGCAACATCTCCTTCCAAACTGAGGAAGCTTAGCGCAAAATTTTTCTAGTTTCAGTAACAGTGACCTTGAAATTGACCCGACTAGCCCCAAATACAATATCACGCTAGGTCTCCATGCACGACTGCTAAGTCCTGCCTGTAATATCCCAATCTAGTAACCAGGATTTTTCAACTTCATTGAAAACATGCTTAACAAGACAACTGCCAAGCAATATATGTCCCCTACCGGCTCCACCATTGTCAGAATATTTTTTTGTGTTGTTGCCATAGCAACCAGAATTTTTGACGTAGGAACAAAATGACGTACATAGTGTCCATATTGCCATCTATCCATGTTTCAAGTTTCATAAAAAAAATATTAAGAACTTTAAACGTTATCGCAGGATCCAGAAAAGTGTGACAGACTCACGGACTGACGGACACACAGAGCGCTATCCATAAGTCCCCTCCGGTGAAACCGGTAGGAGACAATAAATGGGGTTAAACTACACTAAATATTGACTTTACAACAACTTACTTCTTTCATAAAGATCTTCTGAATTTCTAAAGTGACATCTAAATGGTCCATGGACGTAAGATCTTGTTGCTTCTGCTGTTGCTGATGAAGCTAAGCCATCATCTGTTACTGCTATTGTTGGTGCTGTGGCCATTGCTGCTGTGTCTGTCTATTATGCTGTTGCTATTTTCTTAACTGTTGTTGTTGCTGCAATGCGCAATCTTGCAAAAACAGCATTTAAAAAAATAAATAACTTTATCTCTATATCTCACAACAACAAAATTAGTGGTTAAACAAATGCATAACATAATGCGCCTTCCATTTTATATCCAGGTGTACATGATATTATACACATTGTTCCTATACGTTTTCACAGAGCTTTTATGATTGAATGTTTTCACCATTAACATACAAACAACTCGGATTTGTTGTTTGTTGAATTATGGGGACACAAAATACAATGGAATAACTAATTTTGTTTTTCATTACATTATATGCATATTGCAATACCATACAATATATATGTACTACAATATATTAGTATAATATTGAGTTATATAATTCTTTATTTGCATTTGCCGCTGTTTTAAACAGTATTTCAGTCATATAAATGCCATCAGTTAACATACTCACCCCCTTTTTTTTTGGGGGGGGGGGTATTCTGGTTATATTCTGGTTGACCTTAATAACTGATAACTGCCTTTCGCAAATCAGAGGTACGAGATGAATGACCGTGGCAATAATTTCATGACTAATCACAGCCGATGTTATATGGCTTGGCTAAAGGTCAAACCTGTCATTTTCAGTTGTTTAGTCCAGCACTTTACAAACTGAATTAGCTAGGCTGGTAACGTCCATCATTGCATAATGCAATCATAAAAGTTGTGCTACATTTATGCATTTTGCGATACAATATGATTTGCCATAAGTGAGGGTAAAAGCATAAAGCAACACAATATAACTAAAGCTCAGCATAACATAAGTAAAAAAGCATAAATACGCATTTGATTTAACAAAAAAAAAAACACAAAACATTTTGATTTCAAAATTCTTGAATAAAAACACGCATAAAAAGTAATCCAACTTTGATAATTTTGTCCCTTTACAAAAAGTACATGTAAAATACATCAATATTGGATAGTCTTCATCCAACACTTGTCCAACATGTCAGGTTTTGAAGTGGCCAGTCAATGGCTTTTTAAAGAATATAATATTTCGATGAACTTTTGACCTACGTCATTTTGACCTTTACTAAACCAATGTTTAAAAAAACTGTCAAAGTAATTTCGAATGAGGGAAACAGACTTTTGTGACCGTCAAATAATTGTTTAATCATACAAAAGTGTACTTTAATAATATGTTTCTCATTATATTGTAATAATTTCTAATAAAAATAAAGTATTACAATAACGAATTCCCAAAACCATAAACAATATTCTACAGAGGACAAAGGTTTGTTCTTGATAACGTATAACACAATATTCACGTTTTCAATAAGGGATTAAATTCAAAATAGAAAGTGCCTTAGTGACTCCATTTTTTCCCTATGTGTCTTGATGAGTAAGTAATCAGGTACAAGGACACTACAACATGTTAATGACTAAGACCTTCAAACATTGGTGTAAAATGTGCAATTGTAAAAACATGAATTGATGATTTTTTTTTAAGAACAGAAATTTAAATCAGGGAGTAAAATATGAATTGCCATTAAAATTATCTGATATAATGCCTTTTTTCCAATATATTTACGTAAGTGAAATATGAAAATATGAAACTTTAGGTTGATAATTAGCTGTGGAGGCCAAAACTTGTGCAAGTGAATTTATATCTGAGATCAATATCTATTTAGATCTATATCTCTGTTACTGCAATGGATTATAATAATTTTAATTTGATATTATGCTGCAATGGCTTACATTTTTGCAAGATTTGTTTTATGGGCGTTTATGTTTGTGTCTAGAGAAATAAATATAAATTAAATCAAATGTATAAAAAAAGTTTAGTATAAAAAAAGTTTATCTACTATTTGTATTGTGATATTTTACAATGTCATGCAACAACAAGTTATACAGGTCAACATCGTGTTTAATGGACCAAGGCAAACAGTTAATTTAATAATCATTGTGTTATTTAAATATTGAAGACAAAAAGTTTGCACCAAGATCTTAATTTAAACGGACCATGTGCCATCTTACCTGTCTAACATTCCCATCTTGCCCAGACCACCAAAGCCCATGAGGCCTTGAACCTGACCCTGACGCAAAAGCAAGTACTGGGCGAGTTGTAGGACTTCATCGTCATAGAAACGGCTCTGTACAGAGAACAGACCTGCTGTTGCGCCAGCAGTGGAATGGATCCAGATGAGATATTGTGCTGCGACATAAGTAGTGGATTGGCTAAGCAACACAGCAAGCCGACTGGCTCTGAGAGGAAACCTAGACAGAAGAGTGGGAGCTTTTTAGTTCCAATGTGTACATGTATTAATTTGAAGCATTTATTGACAAACTTCAATACATGCCAAAATCTGTGAAAAGGTCCCTTTAATGATTTTTTTCTGATTAAATTAAAGTTTTAAAGAATTCATATTTTTGTTGTTGCACTACTAATTTATTAGTTTTCAAGCATATGCATTAGTGTTTTCGATGCATTATGCAATACAATATATATATGATATATACTGCTTTATAAAATTTGCAATTATATGTTTTGTATATATTGTTTTCTTAGTAACTTTATCAATATATCGTTGTTTCTTAAATGAATGAAGAGAGGGATTACATTAGGCAGATACAACATTCAAAACAAGATGAGTTTGTGAAACACAATGTCCCCCTATATGACGTTTGACCTTGAAGGATGACCTTGACCTTGACATTTCACCACTCAAAATTTGCAGCTCCATGAGATACACATGCATGCCAAATATCAAGTTGCTATCTTCAATATTGCAAAAGTATTCATAAAATAAGCGATTTGGGCCACATATATTTGACCTTGAAGGATGACCTTGACCTTTCACCACTCAAAATGTGCAGCTCCATGAGATACACATGCATGCAAAATATCAAGTTGCTATCTTCAATATTGCAAAAGTATTAATAAAATGAGCGATTTTGGCCAAATATATTTGACCTCTGACCTTGAAGGATGACCTTGACCTTTCACCTCTCAAAATGTGCAGCTCCATGAGATACACATGCATGCCAAATATCAAGTTGCTATATTCAATATAGCAAAAGTTATTGCAAAATGTTAAAGTTGGCGCAAACAGACCAACCAACCAACAGACCAACCAACCAACAGACAGGGCAAAAACAATATGTCCCCCACTACTATAGTGGGGGACATAATTACAAGTAACGTTCTAAACTCCACTACACAATATTAAAACAAACCATACTGAGCAGACGTTGAAACGGCTAACTCCATCCCTGCTGCTGATTTATCTGTTGCTGAGTGATCAAGGTTTGGTTGCATGGATACTGCTGGTAGCTAAATATGAAGCGCTGGTTTGGGGCATCATGCTGTGAAAGAAAATAATCTACGTTTACATGGCTTCTTATGTATCACGTACGGTCAAAGAGTGTAGCGTAAACCAAATATATACTAGTATTCACTACTCTGTATCACATCGTTCAGATTCAGTATGAAGCCCTGAAACAAATTTATGTTACCCAGTACATGTTTCATTTAACAGTATCAAACTTATAGCAAGGCAAAATTAGCTACACTGCATGACGTCATCATGTTTATTTCCATGACGCCATTTAGTTTAAACCTATTTACTTTAGCTCGATTGCATCGAAAGCCTTAGGCTTATATAAACGCTCTCGAGTCCGTTTCCTGGGCCTAGAACCAGTACTTGGTGTCTTTTGGGGAGATCTAAAGAACACTTCCACAGTGGGGATCGAACCCGTGACCTCCCAGTTGCTAGGCGGACACCATATCTATTACACCACGGCGACCTTATGACGCCATTTAACAACTCTAGAAGATGTAAAACTTGAGTATTAGTACTATAAATTTAAAAAATGTTGTCATTAGCTACCGGTACTTTACAATAATCACATGCAAAGACAAAAAGCATCATATTAATTATTTGAATCATGTGCTTTAGTTCAAGGGCACATTACCTTGCAACAAGTAGTGTGACATAGACAAAATGTAAGTCTTGCACTTCCAGGTAGAATGAACAACATACAAAGAAAGTTTCATGTTGATATGAAAAAAACTAAATGATCAGTTCAGGACACGAGTACACATAAATTTACAAAGATGTTTCTGAACCAAGGTTTGTCTAAATTTAAGGGCACAAAACTAATAGAATATTACAACATATGAAAACAATGCCTTGAACTTTTACATGGTATAAACAACGTATAAATAAATATTCATGTTAAAAGGCGGAAAACTACGCGACACAAAGTACACATGTACAATGTGGCAGGCATACATACCGACCGACAGATTGATTCAAATATACCCTTGCAAACCAACCCACGCAAACTTACTTTGAGGAGTATATTGGTTTCAGAATATTAGTTATGCAGTTTCAAACTGCCACTCTTCGATATGATACAGGGTATGTTACTTTATATTGGGCACAAAGCATAGCTTGGCCAATCAAAACCTTTATCTGTGAGAACACCATCTACACTTTATGGTGATGAGACAAACTATTATAAATTTTAAAAAAATCCCCTGACCTACCAACCAACTGACAGAGTGACTCCAATATACCAAGGGTTGTCATTAGTAATTGGTTGCAAATCGAATTCTTTGTTTCAAATCATTATGGAACCTGACCTTACTTTCTTTATCTCTCATACCAATCACTATTACTAGTATTACTATGAACAGCAATGGGTTGTTTCACATACAAGCCTGCTAGACCCTAACCAAATTGCTAAGTTTTATATGATAATCGCTTGTTTCAAACGCTAATGACAATCTTGGATTGTGAGGGGTTAATAATTGTAAATTGACGTTCCCACCTGATATGCCATGTTGATCTACTGCTATTGGGAAGAGCCCAACAAGAGCTGTTGTCCAGGGGCATCATGACAACACCTTGGGGCTAACGAGGCTTGTGCTAGGGGGCGGCCGGTGGACATCTTCGCGAGATTGGAACCAGGTTGATATTGGGCCTAGGTTCCTATTCCTCTTAAAAATCATGTTCTACGCACTGGCTCTGTTCATTAGCTCTGCGAGGTATTCCTGGAATGGAACCATGTTGATTGCCGCGTTGTCAAATAATTGAAGAGCTACAAAGGAATACATTTGAGCATAGAGGTGAGATTTAAGACCAACCTCATAGGAAGAGTGCTTTAAATACTTTACCCAACTTACCATATTGAAAAAACTGAAATTTGCAAAAATGTAAATGTTCATAAATAGTTGTATCTTTGCATTACAAATTAAATACTTGCACATATTTGAAATAGGTAAAGTTTAATTTGAGGGTGGTACACAACATTTAAATTAAAATCAGAGGTAGATTTTCCCGTCCGTTTATCAAGTATATATGGTATAACATCATTATAAAGCATGTGAAAAGTTGTAATTAACCAGTCAATAAACAAATAATTCACCAAAGGTGTGTGTATCAATATAAGTATTAACAATTACTACACATTTCATTTAATCCAATTTATTAAGCACGATTCTAAAACAACCAAAGGTTTATGGAGACACTTTTGAGCCTGTTTTCTGGCTAGAAGGATTACTTTATGTCTTTGGAGGACTCCTTATAAGAATGCTTCAAGAGTGAGGATCCAAGCCTGACCTCCCAGTCGCTAGGAAGACAACATGTCTACTATGTCACAACAATATTACATTTGAAAGCCTTGTAATGGATAGGCTATTGATGCTGAAGCAGCTATTTGTTCTTATTGGGTCTTATCCTGTGGCTTTCTTTCTTCCTTGATCATGATCAAATTTTGGGCACTCTTGTTGTAAGCAAGACAACTAGACCTTTAAACATTGAAGCAAAAGTTTAGTATTTTTGTTAGTCAAATTCATTGCTTTACAAGTATTTAAAAAAAACTGTTTAATTATATATTCATTAAAAATGCAACAATGTTAAATATCAAAAAACAAAGTACATGTTTATGACATGATATTTTATGGATTTGTTAAATCAGAAATATTTGGTACATCCTAAATTACTGGATTAAATAATAATTAATATGATCCAGAATTCACTGTCCAGGAATTTCTGTTACATCTCAAAGAATCACATTTTACCTTAACTTCCTGCTGTTTGTGCATGTAGTTTCTTATTTCATGGATAAGTGCATTAAACTGGCGAATATCATCACTGGTAAATGTAATTACAGCTTTCCACGATCAGGGGAAAATCCACATAATGTGGTGAAAATGTGGACATTTTTTTAGATTTTTTTTGATAGTGCATAAATCGCGTCTAATGTTGCATCTTTATGCCGAGTTACGTCTTGAACAAAGTAAATAATCAATAAACAGATGGAACCCCTAAAGCATGCTTACAAAATAGAAGAGCCTCTGTAAACCATTTAAAAGAAAAATAGATTTTTAAATTGGTCCTTCGAGACGTAATTTTCGAGTCCAATTTGTTACGTCTTTAGAGATATAAGTTTTACACTTAAGTCTGTGTCTAATCAGTGCTTACAATGGTACGGTGTTGCCTTCAAAATACCTACAATCATCATCAGAATAAATCAATTTGGGGGGTAACGTTACATTTCCGCTATTTCTAAAAATAAAATCGGGCGACCTTTTGTGTCCAAAATGTTACGTCTCGAAAAATCATTTTTTTTACGATAACGCTGTTTACTTTCACATATCGGTTGCGCAAAGGCGCCGGAAAATAACTGCACACATAATTTGATGACGTAGAACGCATTCAACGAATTTGTGTACACAAAAGCTGACAACATGGCCGAATCTTCGACACGAGTTCGGTAAGTGAAGAGAGTTACGTCTGAAATAACCTAACCTAGCCTTAAACATCCGAGTTTTTTTGTGAAACGACATGCCTTAGGTATCGTTTTATTGTTTTAAAGTAATTCGAATAGAATTATGATTTGACTTTGGTACGAAAATAAAATGCAAATGAATAAAGGACGACAGAACTGCAAGATTCAATGGCGATGTTCAAAATAGACGTCGTGTCCAAGTTACATCTTAGGAATGAAAATGCATTTAGTCGTCTTTGTTGTCTGCTACGACTTATATTTTCCCACATACTTGTGCCTGGATGGAAACAAATTAGAGATTACCCTGTTCCATGTTTTAAATTGTTATGTTTAACCAAATACAGTGTTTGAACAAAAGATGTAACGTGGACTACATTTTCGACATAAAGGATGTAACTTGGACTACAATTAATTGGGAAACCCGTCGTGTCCTAGTTACATGCCATGTCTTATCAGAAGGCAATTTCTGATCATTTAATTGTTGGGAAGAAAATCATCATGACATTTTTAATCCATTCCATCCTGAGTTGTTTCCCTATTTATTTCATACAATAAATTAACTATACACTGTTCTAATTGAGTTTGCTTTCTAAGATGTAACATTGATGCAATGAGTTGTGTCTTTGTTACAGGGACTTTTTTGTTTTGGTGTCAAAATTACATCTTCAATGTGCACAAGTAATAGTTGTATGTGCATCAAAGTGTTATAAGTACTTTAAATGGTTGCAGTGCAGGTAAGTTCATACATTGATCAGCAATGCTTTTTCTTTTATCTGAATTTAACAAACACATGTTTTTCCTGATGTCTGTGCCAAGAGATGTAACTGGACACTAGTACCTGATGTACGTTTGTGGTCCTACCATACATACACATTGGTTCAAAACAAATAAACATAGACATATTCAGTGTTCATAAGTTTTATGTATGTATAAGTATGTGTTTTACGACAGGGAGCTCGAACAGTCTCTGTGTAAGCAGACCAAGAAGTCGGCCATTGACCAAACCGAGCAGCCATCCAGTGACCAGACAGCCAATGACCCGACCAAGCAGCCAGCCAGTGACCAGACAGAGCACATAGCCAGTGACCAGATGACTTCATTCAGGTACATCATTTTAATACTATTCTAATTAAGAAAATAGAATAGTGTTGTGACGAGTGATGGGGTTTACGTCGCTTTTTAACAGCTTCGGTCATATCATGGCGGTCAGTGCATCTACCATGCTTTCCTGGCTTTCTCACACCAGTACTTACACCACTTCTTTCCATATCGCTGACTTCATACTCACATAATCTAAGAATTGTAGGTGAGTGACATATTTTCATTGCCGGAAAGAAGTTCGACCCGACCGGATCTCGAACCGGATACTCAATAGTTAGTTTCACCAAAGCTACAATATTTAAGTTATGTTATTTAGGTTATGGTAGATATCATCTCGGGCTCTGACAGTGTGGGTTAGAGTCCAAGTCGGGGTAAGAACTTCTGTGTGGGATGCTTTCCACTTACCTGTGTTTGTGGTTCTACCATACATACACATTGGTTTAAAACATAAACATTCAAAAAGTTATTAGGTATGTATTTATAAGTATGTGTTATACCATAGGGAGCTTGAGCAGTCTCTGTGGAATTGGACTGAGCAGTCATCCAGCAACCAGTCAGAGCAGTCAGTCAGAAACCAGACAGAGCATTCTGATAGTGACCAACTCGAGCAGTTGGCGAGCAAGCAGACCAAGCAGTCAGCCAGTAACTATGTCGAGATGTTACCCAGTGATGAAACTGTAAAGAAGTTCAATGATGTGACCAGACAACCACCAAGCTCCAATACTGAACAGATAATCAGGTACATTTATATACTAGATTTATTATGCTTTAAGAAGTTTATTTTAATCTGATATATTTTTTCCCAGTTTTTAAATTCAAGACAACTTGCAGGTCTCTCTCTCTCTCTTCCCCTAATTTAAGCATTGTAGTAAGCAGTTACTATACACTCAATATTGGAATACCCTTACCCAGGAAATGTATGTTCATGTATAAATGATCACTGTGATACATGTAGAAACTAATGAGTGTTTGAAAAGGTACTTGTCTTAATAAAAAATAATAGACTAAGGTGATAGATATAAATATTGTATTAAATCATTACCATAGGATTTGTGCTGGAGATTACATATTGATCAAACATGGTAGAAGTTTTCTTCCTGGTGTAGTGAGTAATCATTTTGTTGGGGTTAATCGTTAGTCCAGTTTATTGTTTCTGTTCCATTGTTTTCAAGTACTTCAACCCTTTGCAGTATAAAATGAAATTGAAAATGCCATGTGTGGATAGCATGAATCAGCCGGCTGATCTTGTTTCATGCTATTCACTACTAATCTTTATACTGGTATAATCTATATAGTGGTATGCAAAACAAAATTTGTTATGTCTATGAAATGTGTACCATTGGAACTGTTTTTTTTAAATTGAGTAGTAACATAAAAGATGGGTATATGCTGCAAAGGGTTAATGTCATTCACAGTTATTTTTAAGAATTCATTTTCTTTCTAGTTTGAAACTATATTGAACTGTCTTTGAAATTTGAAATCAATGTCTGGCAAACTTTTAATATGTTTGTATACATGTATATATTTAATAAATTTATAATTTGATTTTTGGAGATAATTCAGAATTTCAAATAAAGGTGTTTTTTTAATGAGACAATTTCTTGTTCCAAACCATAAACGACACTTAAGTACTGAAGTGAGCATTTAATAGGAAGCAGCTAAACATGCCATTGAATCAAGCAAGCATTTGTTTTAAAGCTAGAAACACCTTACTTGTTATAAGTAACAATAGTATAGAAGCTTTTGTTTTACTATATAAGCAGCAACTTTAACTCAATAGTTAACAACTAAACATGTATTACATTTTAGGTGGATGAATGGCCGTGGGTCATATTCTTCAAGAAATATAAAGATAATGCATGGGTTATGAATGAAATAAGGCATACCATCCTTGAATCAGATATCCAGAGAAAGTTGGAACCACCTAAAGTGTCCAAGCTAGGTCGTCGGCTACTTTACAGATTTGAAAGTAAGTTGAAGTATTTAATGTTACATTAAGTATGCATCAACTGTGACATGTACATTGTAAATGTACTGTGGCCTAATGGTTAAGGTGTCCGCCTTGGGACCGGGAGGTTGAAGGTTCGAGCCCAAGAGGGAGCGTTTGTCCAGGAAATGTTTCTTTTGGGACTTATTATAAAATGGCCAGTTCCTGAGCCGCGAGCTAGTTAAATTAATGGTTAGTGACTGAAATCCGTCTGGCATCTTGCCTAGTGATAGAAGTTGGGAGGTACTTGGTATAATCAGTTGGAAGTGTCTCATAAGCCAGACTGACTTACCCTTTTAATAGGGGTGACACTATAATAAACAAAACCTTTACCTACATACATTTGTTTTCTCAGATTTTGAAGCATTTCCCCCGTCTTTGACTTTATTTTGACTTCTTGTTTTGAATTTTAAAAATATGTAACTCATCCTATATTTCCAGGTTACAAGGAAGACAAGTGAAGCAGAGAGAGAGGGAGAAATACCATGTTTGCAGTTTAGAGTTTGCTGTTGTTTTAGTCTGTGAAAATCTCAGAATAAATAATATGTTAATTACTATCTGTCTCCTTAAAAGCTATTATTTTTTTATTACCCTGCAAGTTAAAATCCGTTTATCTGATTAGTCAATATGCACTGAATATAGTTTAATATTCCTTGTCATTCATATATTGATATAAAATCAGATTTGTGGTTTAATTTTTGAAGGTGTTTAGCCCCTTTTAAGTTCTGTAATGTGCTTAGTTTTTTATTTTGAAAAGTGAACCAATTAACTAACCAATTAGCTAACCAATTAGTTAACATTGTTTAATGCAGGTTGGAATTAATGCTGAAATATAGGAGCTTTCAGCATTTCTTTCAATCAGCATTAAACTACATACATGAAAAGGTGAAAATAGGATAAACTTCGGTTATCTCTTCGCAATTTGTCTGATTTCTTTGACATCGAGATAACGAGAGTCATTTTGTCGTCCAATGTTAGTCTCTGATTTCTAAAAACATGTCAGAATTGTCATTTATAATCAAGAATTATGAACTGCTATCGTTTTAAATGTTTCTAAGTAACTAGTCTTTCATTTGGAATCAAAGAAAGGAAAAACTTTTGATTATTTTAATGTTTTTTATTGAATAAATGTTCAATTTTTGTGTCCAGTTACATCTTCGATTAAAATTGCACATATTTTAATGTCATGGCACTTTGGAGTGGAAAATCTATGCTAGGAACATGAAGTTGTTGGTAATTCAAGAAAGGAATGAATCTCATTAGAACTGTTCATCTATTTCCAAAATTAAAGGCATAAAATTCCATCGAGTCCATGTTACATCTCCAAATTCAGGGAAAACAAAACATCATAATATAAGGGTACACATCTTAAATATGAATTTGACAATTTCACAGTACAACCGTCTTATTTCAATACAAATATTCACATCATTTTATTTTAAGTATCATGTTGTGAAAATCCTGGACACCAAACATTTTGAGATGTAACAGAAATTCCTGGACAACGAATTCTGGATCATATAGGTTTTAGACATAATGTTTTTTGATAATTTTATTTCATTTTTGAGCAGATCTACAAATATCCACAAATATTACAGATCAAGAATCAATAATGGCTGTACAGTATCAATTTAAATACTCCCAGGGGGGTGATCGTATCCAGAACCTAATTGCTAAGTATACACCACATTATGCATGAGAAAAGACTCACCTGTTGAGATATAGGGCCACATTGGATTTGGGGAACATGGTCCTCTAAGCTTGAACTGGCAACGGTATGACCCCTAGAAACAAAACAAGACATCTATTTCAAAACATGTATTCCAAAACATGATACCAGTATATATCACCTTAACAAGAGCCGTCTCAAAGGCAGCAAAAGCTTCACTACATGTATTCTCCAGCTTTGATAGAATAATGTATGTTTTCTGTCAGTCAACTTATATAAAATTACAACAAGGGCTGTTTGTAAAACATGCATGCCCCCATATGGGATGTCAGTTGTAGTGGCAGCCATTGTGTGAATACGTTTTTTGTCACTGTGATCTTGACCTTTGACCTAGTGACCTGAAAATCAATAGGGGTCATTTGCCAGCCATGATCAATGTACCTATGAAGTTTCATGATCCTAGGCCTAATAATTCTTAAGTTATCATCAGGAAACCATTTTACTGTTTTGAGTCACTGTGACCTTGACCTTTGACCTAGTGACCTGAAAATTTATAGGGGTCATCTGCCAGTCATGATCAATGTACCTATGAAGTTTCATGATCCTAGGCGTTAGAAGTCTTGAGTTATCATCCGGAAACCATTTTACTATTTCGAGTCACTGTGACCTTAACCTTTGACCTAGTGACCTGAAAATCAATAGGGGTCATCTGCCAGTCATGAGCAATTGTAACGGTCAGGGTTACAGAAGCTGTGATAACCCAGCGCAATAACCCCTCCAGAACCAGATACAAATAAACGTGATCAATAAATCAATTTATTTACAACATTAAAATAAACTATTTACAGTATGATATGACTATGAAAAGAAATAAACAACAAAGTATGAACGTTAATGGCCAGTTAACGTAGTCACACTGTAGATGGTAGATGTAGTGGTGGAGCACTATTGAGTGTCATAACCTGAACCTATGTCCAGCCGTCAAATAAGTTTTATAAAAATGACATTGAATAAAAAAATGTGGCTGTTTGTTCCTTCTATTCAAGGGATATTTTTGTCATATATAAGGAATAAACAAAACAAACGTATGGCTTAAAGGCTTATTTTCAGCCAAAAAACCAGACACAACTTAATAATGATTTATGTCAACTGTTACCTATGGTATTTACCCAGTTTGACCAATTTCAAACAAGCAATTCCCAATGGATGCCTTTCCCCAAAAGGTCAGAAGAATTATTGAAAAACTGACGTTCATGCAGCCCGCAGAGGTTAATCACTGAAAACACTTCCCTCTTTTATGGATTTTTTTGCAAAAGTGATGTTTCTTCTCAACAAAAAAGAAATTTAAGCATATCTGGGAAGAAACTTAACGAACATGCATTAAACACCATTTTCCAAGACCATGAATCAATAATACCCAATAAGCGAGTATTTGTTTGAGAAAGTTGAGATTGTCATTAACATTCACTTAGACGATGTTTGTCTTGTTGGCTAATAATGTTTACTAAAACGGCAATGGAAAGTAAACTAAAACTAGAGTTATATTAGTGACAAGTGAATATGCCTTAAAGGTCATGTTGCTGTACTGTTGCTGTTGGGAAAGAGATGTTCAGAGAGCAATGAGACCACGGTTGCATCATGAACCTGCCCCCCACGGCTACGGCTGCTTTTTGGGCACAGATTGGTACTAGTTTGACATTTGGCCTGGAATCCCAAACGGTCATGTTTAACGCAGTCAAACTGTTTATTAGTTTGGTGAGGTTTTCAAGGAAGGGTGCCTTGTTCATTGACATGTTGTCCAATGAAATAGTCACCAATGACATACAATTAGACAAAGGAACAAAACACAACAAAGCACTACAAAGTTTATCCACGTGAGCAGTACACTCAAATGCATATGCACAGTCGAGAAAATTAAGCCTACTTGCAGAAATTCTGATTGCTTTTAAGCATAGAAAAGACCCAACTTTTCAGACAGTTTATACACCAATGAAACGAAGGACAAGAATGCCGACAAACTTCAACTGTTTAAAGGCTGTGTTACATTTAAGTGCAAAGGCAGACACGGTTGATTTGCCAATTTTACCTTCATTCCAGGACCATATTTTTGAGCTGCTACAGACAATCTGGCTGGTGACTATAAAACTTGTCATGATATGAGCCGCGTTATGGGAAAACTGGGCTTAATGCATGTGCTTAAAGTGTCATCCAAGATTAGCCTGTGGTTTCCACAAAAACATTTACATAAGGTCATCACAAAAGATGTTTGTTGGCAAAATATAAGGCTCATTCTGGGAAAAATGGGCTTAATGCATCTGAATAAAGTGTCATCCCAGATTAGCCTGTGCAGTCAACACAGGCTAATCAAGGACGACATATTCTGCATTTTTTGTATTTTAAGTTTAAAAGAAGGTTTTTCTTAGCAAAAATCCAGTCTATGCAGAAAGTTTCATCCATACATACCACCCATTCACAGGAAGTGACCCCATGCGTTCAGGCCTGGCTTAGGAGAGAGAGCCTGTTGTTCAGCTGTGCACCAATCTGTAATTGTACGGGGTCCTGTAGGAAACAGCTAAAAAGTACTGGAATTTTATCTTTTTTTTTAATTGATCCTACACACACAAAAATGCATTTTAGTCGTAGTAGTGTGGTCATTAAGTTAACCTTTTCCTGGCCTTACTGAGTACATATACTTATGCCAGTAACAGACAATTGCCGTACTAGAATCAGAGAGAGAATGGCCATAGAAATTATTTCATGACCATTAAATTATTAAATTAACAAGTTATGAGGCTGACTCAATCCGAAAGCAAAATATGGCTCTTTTTTTTAAAATACTTAGAAGAAAACAACATCTAGTCAAACAATAATTTGTAACCATTGTTACATAGAATATCCCCCAATGCCACAAGTCTATGAAGCATGAGGTTATATAATGTCTAAGTTTTGTAATTTTTAGAGTATTATGATACAAAATGTACATGCACAACCACGTATGAGATTAAACAATACCTGAAAGTTTGAATGCTTAACGTTGAATTGTAAGTGAACGCCCACAGACATATGAAAAGAGAGACAGACGTCTGTCCAAGGTGATTCCTATATACCCCAATTAGCCGGGGGCAATAATTAATTAATATCTTCACTTCATATTCTCACTCCAGGGGCATATTTGTAAACTGAAAACCTGGACAGGTGATTAATTTCAATTTATGTAAAAATATATTAAATTTTGTTACCTAATAATAAATGAAATGCAGATAATTTTTTTAAAATGTTGACTGCATTTCAATAATTGTTTTATTTAAATAAAACATCAGTATTTTGTATAATTTATGTAAGGGGTTTATATACAAGTGAAAACAAACAAAAAGGTATGAAAATATGCCCTTACCCCCATGGTTAAAACTGATATCAAATCAACTCTAATATGCATTTTATTAACTCAGTTTGAACAGTCAAAAACCGCAAAATTCCTGATTGGTAATAAGAACTTTTCTCCAAAAAGGTCAGTAAAGCTGATGTAATGTGAACTAAATGTGCAACTCTAAACTCTTTAAAAACTGGGCTAAATGCATAAGTGTAAAGAGTTGTTCCAGATTTGCATGTACAGTCTGCACAAGCTAATCAGCCACGACACTTTCAGCTTTTATGGAATTCTTTGTTTTAAGATACATTCGGAAAGTGTGGTCACAAATTAGCTTGGGCAGACTTAACACGCTTTCGTGGGTAAAACACTTTAGGCACATGCATTAAGCCCTGTTTTCCCAGAGTGCAGCTGAAATACTTCCTGTTTTTGTTGCTGCTGCGACAGGGCCATAGACAGAGGTTGTGTGAGTCTTGAAAATCATCAGCCATGACACTTTCCGCTTTTATGGAATTTTTCATTTAAAGGCTTATTCGGAAAGTGCGGTCACTGATAACAGCCGGCAGACTTAACACCTTTATCTGGGACAACACTTTAAACACATGCATTAAGCCCTGTTTTCCCAGAGTGCAGCTGAAATACTTCCTGTTTTTTTTGCTGCTGCTGCTGCGATAGGGCCATAGACAGAGATTGTGTGAGTCTTGACGCCAAAGTCACCGCCCTGAACAGGGAATGTAGGCCAACACTGCTCCTCAGGCACAATATTAGAGAGCAACATATGAAGGTCAGTCACGTTAACAGACGAGTCACTCAGCGTCTGCTCTATCTGTGGATCAGATTGTTTCACCTCGAGCGACTCATCGGGACAGGAGTGGAACTCACCAAGGCTCAGCTATTGGAAGTGCTGATGTAGCCGCCTTGCGAGAAGATGTTCATAAGTGACGTGCTGAATTTCTTAAGCGAGTTTTAGTATATGTGCGAAATGATTCAACGATGTTCGTCTTGTTGGCTTATAATTTTATCTGAAAAGGAAATGGAACGTTAACCATAAAAAGTGTTTTTAGTGACAAATGAATAAGCCTTGAATATGAATACTGCAACACCTTTCTTAACATCTACAATGTGTTTTTTCCGCAAATTAGCACTCACAATAGCATTGTAATAATGAATAACATGCACACACTTATTAAATTGAAATGTTTGGGGCTTAAAACAGCAAGGAATACAATACATGGAAAAGTACAGTATGTAGCAAGGTGTCATAATTATATATATATATTTTTTGAAACCGGCATAACTTCAGAAATTTAAATGTGAGACTATGCCACTTTAAATGTCACTGTGACACAATACAACTGTTTCTTAACAAATACTTAAAAAAATTATAATTAGTGCTATAAATATTAATTTCACTTATGACAATGTTAAACTTAAACGTGTTGGAACCTATTAAATATAAATAATTTTTTTCAAGCAAATCTTTAATTGGGAACTTAAGACAGTAATTATGGGAAAAATATGGAATAGACTTTTTGATATTAGGAATGGTGCTGAATTTTTGCCCCAACTTTTACAAAGTAAATAACACTGTAAGGTCTCACCTGAAGCTTAAGAAGCAGAGATGACCTTCGGGCCTCGCTGATAACGCTAAATGCTGAGTTTGCGTTCTAACTAACGTTGGGTTGAGAGTCGAAGAGCAAACTGGATGACACATCAAAACTGCTGTCATTTTTCAACGCCTTCTTTATCTTCGAATCAATGTGAGGCTGTTTGGTCTTGAAGTGGTTAGTAACACACTCTGATGGGTTCACCTTTAGCATCTTGTTGCAGATGGAATTCCCACCTGAGGCATGCCCCAGGGATGTACCATGCTTGACTCTTCACAACGAAGTTGGTACTGCCTTTCTTTGTTAGCATCTGCGTCAAAAATAAATGCATTCTCTTTGGACAGTTTGGACACCTGAGAGGACAAACCTGGACTGTCCCTTAAGTTAAGACCATCCAGGAGTATCCCCGGTGGAAAGCTTACGCTTCTGACTTAAACTCTTCAAACATTCCCATGATTTTCCCCTGTTCCTTGCTGCAGGTCTGTTTGTCCCAAAAAGAATGGAATGAGTTATCCATCTTTGTATTTTTTCGTAATATTCAATTTAATGTCAAACAGCGCCGCTTTGAAATAAAATTTATATTTATCATTTGGCAGGTATAGAAATCATCTCCCTTTAAAGCTTATTACTTCCCTTGGATTTTGTCCAATCCAACCAGGGGGGGGGGGGGGGGTCAGAAGACAGTCAAAATGACGAAGTCAGACATCAGTGACAACCAAGGTCTGTGGCTTATCAAAGAGATCATAGCCAGAGCTCATCATGTACCTATTGACATAAGTCCATCAACCCTTCCATTCACAAATTAGTACAGTGATTATGATGATGATGTATTCGAAGTTTATTTGAAGGTCCTTCCTCCTCCTTCACAGAGTGATTACAGTCCGACCTTTGACAATTAAAAGGACGCTCTTTCTCTTCACCACGCGCTGCACCGCCTTTATGGCCACTTCTTCCGCCATCAGCCGTCGCCCAGATCCCCGGAACGGTTTACCCAGCACGTTGAGCGTACTGATTACCGCCGCCCCGAGTCCCTCAATAAGGCCACCCCCTCGATGTTCTGGGACCGCCAGACCCAGGTCCGCCCCGTATGTTCTCCACACTGGTAAGCTCGCTGTCCCGCTCTCCCCCGTCCCTCTTCTGGAAGTCATAGTGTGAAAGCCACACTATCCTCTTTGACCCTTGCATACAGAGTGGCTTGGGCCCCCGATCTTCTAGATCCGGGAGACAGCAAACCCCCGTCGATTAACAGCAGTTGACTAGACTGCTGCATCTTCGGGGAGACAGCGAACATAGCAGTGTAGAAGACGTCCGGCTTGAGGGTGACAGACTCAGCTGGATTAGCAGAGCCACCCGCAGAAGTTCCCTCTATAAGGAAATATGTACAGTTGAGAAGATCTTCTGCGGGTGACTCTCGCCTCGGACGCGACGCGCATGCTCCAGCTGCTGACCGAGAAATTAGTACAGTAAAGAAATGATAACTATATCATTTAAAAAAAAAAACTTTAACAAATCATTCATTTATGGTATAAATAATCCAAATAATAAATCTGTACAGTAACTGTGAAAAGAAGTTAAATTCTTGGTAAGGAAATATATAATATGAGATTTATTATTATATAAATTACTTCCCTTGAAAATAATTGTATCTAACAAATCTCTATTTTTAGTAGCAAATAATTTAAAAGCCACTCTCTATTTTTAGTAGCAAATAATTAAAAGCCACTACCCTGACTGTAGATTCACAACTCAATGTGCAGCTCCATGAGATACACATGCATGCCAAATATCAAGTTGCTATGTTTAATATTAAATAATTATTTCCCTTTAAAGCTTATAACTTCCCTTTGATTAGTATCTTTTACCTTAGACCACGAAGGTCCTTCATGGTGAAAGGTCGAAGGATGACCTTGACCTTTCACCATGATTTGTTTGTCAGAAACACAGTGCTGCCTACTGCGCCACTTTAATTGAGTAAACAAAAATATATACGTTGGCAGGTCAGATAATTATATCCATTTAAAGTTTATTACTTCCCTTGGATTTGTTTTTTCGACTCTAGACCTTGAAGTATGATGTTCACCTTGAAATTTTAGCACTCAAAATCTTCAGCTTCATAAGATAAACATGCATGCTCAGTGTCCGACAAATTTCTTATTTTTCAGGTAGCCCACTGGGCTACCAATAAAAATATTTGGTAGCCCATACAATTTTCCTACAAAATGATAAGAGGCAGGTTTTCATCTTCATTTTATTTCTTCATTTACATATACATAATATGTATACAAACATATACATAATACAGCAATTAGTCTGATGTACATAGTCAATATCATTAATATATGTTACAGTACAGGCACCGTGTACTTAATTGTAAATGTACCAAAGAAAATCATATACTACATGTAGATATTACATGTATCAGCACATGTATGTGTACTTAAATTCGGACAGCACGTTAAGTTGGAAACGTAAATAAAGCATTTAGATGATCAAAACGATTGACTCGTATGGTGTTAATCAATGTAATTGCCCTTTTTAACAACAAAAACCGAGTTTCAAGAAATCAAGAGTATTAAATCATTTATTTACTTGTGTCCGACTTTAAGTACTGTCAGAATTTACGTATTACATCCGTATGTTACGACACTTGTGTGCAGTCAGTATACAATACAATAATTGTTTCAATAATGAAGGAACTGATACAGTGTAACGGTAACGATACAGCGTGTTTATATTATATTTTATTAAGAGGAAATGTCAATGCCAAATAATTCGTGAGATACCCCGGTACTTTAGTTGAAATTCACAACGAAACTTTTAATGGAAATTAAATGATCTCAATGTTGTACCCGCTACGAAATTTTTATTCACAAATAAAAACACCCATGCGAATTTGCGCGCTTTTTATCTGGACAAAGAAATTCATTTATTAAATGTAGAATTTTGTAACCTTAAATAGCTGTACACAACGCGTGCAAACCGTGGAAGGTGATTTACGCATGTTGCAATTGAACGGTCTGATTAGGAGCTTATTTCATCATATCTTTTAATAGAACAATGTGCCGAAATTCATATGACACTTTAGAAAATTTCAAACGTTTGTGTTTATGACTCTTATCGTCTATATTACCCACCCATAATTTGGTTTAAAAAATATAAATTGGGCATATATGTGATTATTGATTAACAGTCGATTAATCCAATTATTAATTGACAATGCAAACTAATTAGCAGGTGTTAATCGTGTTCACACCGTTGTTATTAATATTCATTTTCGGTTTTGTTACCGTTTTGAAGAATCGGCTATTGTTTTGATTTATTTAATGTTCGGCGTCCTTGGATATTTAACGACATCAAAAACATTGTTGCTATTACTCATTGTTGCGGTTAACAAAAAATTGCAAACTGCGAAATGATGTTGCATCCATGTGTGCCAACTATCCAACCGGCTCTCATTATATTATTAGCAGACGACAACTGTTGATTCTGATGGGATGATTAAAATACACTGTTACTGTTTACGACATTACCGCAAGTGATCGGTGACTGATTAGATAATTGATTGCACTTTGTTATTGGATTATAAGCAATACACAGTGTAGAAACACATGGTTAGCGTGTTTATTCTACGTATGTCTGTCATTAAAACGGGCTACCGCTCTTATAGATTTATAGTTGCCCGGCGGGCGTCAGCTGGAAAATTTCAGTAGCCCGATGAAAAATTTTGGTAGCCCCCGGGCTCCGGGCAATGGATTTGTCGGACACTGATGCTTAATATCAAGTTGCTATCTTCAATAGTAAAAAAGTTATGGCCAATGTTAAAGTTTTTTTCGGACAGACAGACTGACTGACATACTGACTGACTGACAGTTCAACTGCTATATGCCACCCTTCCGGGGGCATAAAAACCTCACAACTTTATAAAAACTCAAAGCATCAGGAGGAAGACAGAAATTCTAGAGGTGTTGTGTTACTGAGGTTTCTGTACCAGCTAGTTGGAAAGCATCAAGTTAAAGAAGGGTTTGAGTTATTGATACTCAAGTAAAAGAAGTCGTGCTGTAAACAAGATAAACACAAGAATAAATGCCATTTTACCTTATGTGAAATCATATCATTCTTGTCAACTTCATCTTCAGCATTATTAATACACAGGTACACTGTAAAATCATTATTATTAGTGGGACATTATATTTTATTGATTTTAAGGGTTGAGTGATCCACAAATTTCACACAAACACATGAGAAAATAACTGACATAAATTTCTCATTTATTTTTTCCAAACTGAGAAATCCACAAATAAAAATGATTTTACTGTATACAAGCAATTAATATTTTACCTTATGTTAATTCATACTGTTCTTTCCCACCTCACTTTATTTTCATTCATAATACATAGGAAATACACAAGCAGGCCTTTTCCTGGCATATTTATGGGTCTGTTAAACGGAACCATACCCAAACCGTTTTTCTTTTAGATTTTTTTTTTTTTTTTTTTTTAGATCAGTTTATTTTCAGGTCCTACCGGCCCCTTCATGAGGTCTTTATGGTCCGACCTGCCCCTGCACTGACCTTTCAGGGGAAAAAGATTAATTTTGAGCCAAAGTAGGTCAAATTTACCCCGGCTTCACGGGTATTCGCCAAAGATATAATTAAGATCCAAATATACCAGTGCACAGTGGCCAATGAGACCTTAATGTGCACTGGTAGTTGAAAATTCAAAGACAAATTCTTGTCTGTACGCAGCTCCACCAAAGGAGTGCAAGCAAGCAGCTCTGCCTTTATGGCCCCTCTCGCTGTCACCGGCTGTCGTCTTCATCCCCGAGACAGTTTCCCCAGTGCGTTGAGCGTACTAAGTACCGCTGTCCCGGGGTCCCTCTTTAAAGCCACCCCCTCGATGTTCTTGGGTGTATGTCAGACCCAGGTCCGTCCCGTATGTCCCCCACACTGGTGGTCTCGCTGTCCCGCCGTCCCCGGCCCTCTTCAGACAGGACCTCTGGTAGGTCCGGACCGGCGAACTCTCGACGATAAACAGCGGGTGACAAGTCTGCTGCATCTTGGAGAAGACAGCAATCCCAGCAGTGTGGAAGACGTCCGGCTCGAGGGTGACGGACTCAGCTGGATTTGCTGAGCCATCTGCAGAAGATCGAGCTGCGAGAATCAATCTTCTGCAGGGGGCTCCTGGCCTCGGTCGCGACGAGCACGCTCCAGCTGCTGACCGAGTTTTCTTTTAGATAAGCGCCTTATGATTATTATATCTCAATTATATTTCAATTAGACAAACACAGTATTGAACTATCACTATATGATTTTATTATTATAATTTGAAGTATAAGAAAGAGTAATGTAAAATTATTTGTTCCCAAATTAATTGATTTTTCATGCAAAAAAAATTGCAATTCAAAAAAGCATTTTCCCCCAAAATGGCCAAGAAAATGCCTGACAAATAAAGCATCTATGCTACCTTCTGCGTATTCAGGTTATTCTTGTCCACCACATCCTCAGCATCGTTGTCCTGACTCAGCAGCCACTGTAGCAGCAGAATAGCTTGATGTATGTCTTGTATGTATATTTAGGACTCACACACATTTATATACATGAAATAAAAAAGCAATAACAAATGTTCAACACCATAAAACAAAGTAAATTAATAAATCTCACATCATGTGTCAACTATCTGTTAACATTACTCAAAACATCAATATATATTCCTCCAAAGATTACTACAACTATTTCATATTTTATAAAAAGTATTCATCAATATACATTTCTTACATAACATGGTGCATATTAAAATGAAAGTCTAACAAGGGCTGTTTGTAAAACATGCATGCCCCCCATATGTGCTGTCTGTTGTAGTGGCAGCCATTGTGTGAATACGATTTTTGTCACTGTGACCTTGACCTTTGACCTAGTGACCTGAAAATCAATAGAGGTCATCTGCGAGTCACGATCAATGTATCTTTGAAGTGTCATGATCCTAGGCAAAAGCGTTCTTGGGTTATCATCCGAAAATCATTTTAGTATTTCGGGTCACCGTGACCTTGACCTTTGACCTTGTGACCACAAAATCAATAGGGGTCATCTGCAAGTCATGGTCAATCTACCTATGAAGTTTCATGATCCTAGGCGTATGCATTCTCGAGTTATCATCAAAACACCATTTTACTATTTCGGGTCATCATGACCTTGACCTTTGACCTAGTGACCTCAAAATCAATAGGGGTCATCTGCGAGTTATGATCAATCTACCCATGAAGTTTCATGATCCTCTAGGCATATGCATTCTTGAGTTATCATCCGGAAACCATTTTACTATTTTGGGTCACCGTGACCTTGACCTTTGACCTAGTGACCTCAAAATCAATAGGGGTCATCTGCGACTCATGATGAATGTACCTATAAAGTTTCATGATCCTAGGCCCAAGCGTTCTTGAGTTATCGTCTGACAACCACCTGGTGGACGGACCGACAGACCGACAGACGGACCGACAGACCGACATGAGCAAAGCAATATACCCCCTCTTCTTCGAAGGGGGGCATAAAAATAGCACCAGATGCCATGTACATAGGCATGTATGTGCAGAAAATAAAATGTACACTTAGGCTTTTGTTCATACACAGTAACAACTGATTACAACTTTTTAATTAAAAGACAATACTGAAACAATTGTTATAACAACATAACATAATACATAAAAGTTCTTTTACCGGTAAAAAACAATATGTGTGCACAAAATATTTGTATCTGCAACTGCACACACACCGTTGTATAATAGAAGAAGACACTTTAATGTTCTAATGCTCAGCAACACATTGTCATTAAAATAGTAATCACTAACTACAAAACCTAATACATACATGTACACACTATTCCACTCTGAACACCATGATGTTGTCCCCATTTCCCACAATGATGCATGATGTGGTGCTGCTGTAGCAGACTGACTTAGGATACCTCACTCCATCCCTCTCCTGTATATACAGAGTGGCAAGCTTCCTACTCCCCTCCCTGTCCACCTGTAGTAGAGTGTTGGACCAGCGTCCACAGACCAGCACCTGGCCTGCAGTGGTCACATGTAGACCATGTGGCCACCCTAGTGCTGGGTATGTGAATGTAGCCAGGAGTGTGCCATCCCTGGCCAGGGTGAGAAGCTTGTGCTTGTACTTGCTGGTGATGGTTATGTACAGCCTGTCTCCTGTGAGACTCACAGCACACTTGTCTACTGCAAAACAGAGTAACATCAAGATATTGAATTACTGTTAATGTTAAATAATCTTATTAAACATACTGCAGTGATATTGTATTACACATATGTTGCTATAAAGAGGCCTTTACACATCTAAAATATATGCATACATTTCAATGATTCAATAGTTAAGCGTGACATTAAACTTCAGTAGCAGAGCTATTTAGTTAACGTTTGACATGTTGAAATGCGACTGGTGAGTAAGATATGAATTAGAGCAAAATTACACAGATGGAAAGAATTACACATACTAAAACAATTGCTCAGTTCAATCAACAGGTAAACATATTGTACATGTACAATCATTTAACAACCACAAAATTAAGACAGGGTCAGAAAGTGTCTCTTTCCCAGGAACTCAGTTTCTATTTATAGACATGTCATGTAGTGACAGTCAAAATACTTCATTACTCATATTTATAAATCAATAATAGTGAATCTTGTTTTGGCTACAATGCACTGTAGCATTCAAAGGGCACATATGAATTATATAACAAATATTTTATAATACATCAGCGGGATTTCTGCTATTACATCTGAATTTTATTTTATTATCATCTCACAAAGTATATACCTATAATTTATAAGATTTTTTTTCAAAATAATAAGATAATGGCCTAATGGGTCAATATTTGTTGATTAAAACAAGATGTGTTTGTGAAACACAATGTCCCCCTATATGATGTTTGACCTTGTAGGATGACCTTGACCTTGTGAAGGATGACCTTGACCTTGACCTTTCACCGCTCAAAATGTGCAGCTCCATGAGATACACATGCATGCCAAATATCAAGTTTCTATCTTCAATATTGCAAAAGTATTAATAAAATAAGCGATTTGGGCCACATATATTTGACCTCTGACCTTAAAGGATGACCTTGACCTTGACCTTTCACCACTCAAAATGTGCAGCTCCATGAGATGCACATGCATGCCAAATATCAAGCCATTTGGGTCACATATATTTGACCTCTGACCTTGAAGGATGACCTTGACCTTTCACCACTCAAAATGTGCAGCTCCTTTGACCTAGTGACCTGAAACTCAATAGTGGTCATTTGCCAGTCATGATCGATGTACCTATGAAGTTTCATGATCCTTGGCATAAGCATTCTTGAGTTATCATCCGGAAACCATTTTACTATTTCAAGTCACTGTGATCATGATCTTTGACCTAGTGACCTGAAATCAATAGGGGTCATGTGCCAGTCATGATCAATGTACCTATGAAGTTTCATGATCCTAGGCCTAAGCATTCTTGAGTTATCATCCAGAAACCATCTGACAGACAGACCGACCAACATGTGCAAAACAATATACCCCCTCTTCTTCAAAGGGGGGCATAATAATATATGCAATCAAAATTAATTAATTATAGACCACGTATTTTTACTAAAACTTTTCATTAGAAAATAGTGCAAAAAACAACAACAGTTAAAAAATGTATGTTATATGACACTCAAATCATGCATATTCATACAAATATGTAGCACTATTATTCAATAACATTTCAAAACATCAAACCTATTTCTAGTTTATCACTTAGGCACTGATTATTTGAATTTGAGTATGAAGTACCTCCTTTGAATATAAATTGTATTGTTATTTGCATTTAATCAGTATATTTGTTTGTTGTTGTATTTATATAAAAGAAACATGCATTCATATCTTGCTATTACTTTTTTATAGGTGTTTGAAAGTGCTTATCAGTCATAATGACTCTTCAGGTCCAACGAGTTAGAGTAATTCCAGGGATCAGATTGAATGATTTCATGGGTAATAATATCAATATATATCGTCTCCAAAAATGGCTATTTATTCTTTATAAGGTTTGGCATTAATGTATATATTTATGTAGATATAATTTTAACTCAACAGTAACATGCCTCTAGTACAAAGATTCTTAAGATTAAAAAACACTTTTTTAATATGGACATGAATGGTTTTTGTGAGAACAAAACATAACATACTTTATGTGGTAGGACTAGGAAATTAATATTAACTTTATTGAAAACCATTCAAATAAACATTAAGATTAATGTATGTATAATAATAAACTTATTTATTTTAGCTAGACTGCATCCAAAGCCTTAGGCTTATTGAGATACTCTCAAGTCTGTTTCCTGGGAAGAACCAGTACATAGTGTTTTTGTAAATATCATGAGAACCCTCCCCAAGAAGAGATCAAACCTGTGGCCTCCCAATGGCTAGGCAGGCACCATATCTACAATGCCACAACAAGATTATTAAACAATACAATATATAAATAAATAAATAAATATACACTACAGATCCATTATATCGCGATTGACGGGGTCCAAAGATCGCGATCACGATATATCCGGAGCGCGATATAAATCAAGACATGTCTGACTTAGTTTTTAAGCAGTTGATGTGCAGTTAATGTGTCAAATTTCATCAGTGTTTTCATTTTATGTACGGCGCTGCTTTATCTTTGTATCGTAATAATTGCAAACCAATTTTACATGTACTTTTGTAAAACAACAACACAAAATTTATTTGTATAAAATAATATCGTAATTAAAGTTTTGATTACCATGGAAATTGTAATGCCATTATTAATTTTTATTTTCAGGTACGCTCAGCGTAATATACACCTACATTTGTGTAGTGTATTAAAGATATACACCTACATTTGTGTAGTGTAGAAACCTAGATTTACGCTACTCTCCTAGTTATTATTTTCACGTTTTAATTAGCGATATGGCACGTAATGCGCTTAAACAAATTATCGTTGCATTAATTACGCACAATGTTAATGTTTCGTTTGATTCTCAAATGAGCTTTACTAAATTTGTAATCCGAAACACGTTTCCGAATTTTAATGCTAATGCGACATTAACAAATTCTAGCGTCAAATAAACAGTGCTAAAATATCCTTTGTCTCCATAAAAAGCGCGCGAAAATTATGCAGACATGTAGAACGTCGCATGGAAAGTGAGAATGTATTTTGTGTTGTATAAAAAAATGAACATCACGTCAGGCGATTTACGCGTGTTCAGTGGGAAAAAAACGCCCCGATTGGACGTTATTTCATCACATCTTTAAATAGTAACAAATGCCAAAATGTATTTGATATTAAGAATAATTGCAAATGTGTGTGTGTACTGAGCACTTTTATCGTAAATATTTACCGGAGTTTGCTTTAAAACTGAAATATACGGGATTATCGGGTAATGATGAGCGATATCAACTGTATAATATAAACAAAATGAAACGACTGTAGATACGCATAGTCAAACAATAGTTATAATAAGCTGATAATTAACACGACAATTTAGTGTTTATTATTGATGTGGCTTCAAACTGCTAAATGTCTCAGCTAAAATATAATAGCAAAAACAACAAACTGACATTATTATCGAGAATGAGACACTAATAACTCAAGTGCTGCAAACAACTCAATCCGTGTTAAAGCAACACTGTCACTTAAGGTCTGTTTTCACGCTTCACTGCGTGTCAAGTATAAGCCGCGTAAAACGGGTGATCAATTACTAGCCAGAACCGGTTGTTATCGCAGTTTGCATATTGTCAGATTATAGCTTGTCAACGAATTTTAAAAAAAATGTGTTTTTGTGATCATTCTTGTCGGATTTTTGGGAGCCATAGCCGACTCGCGATATAATGGACAGCGCGATATAACGGATCGCGATGTAACGGAGTTGCAGTGTATACATATAAGAGTTATGTATTCCATTTATGCCAGGTCACATGCTGATGACACCGGTGTCGGTGATGGCAGCTCTGAAAGTGTCGGTGGGCAGGCATCTCCTGACGAGCATAAAATCTCCACAAATAACAAACAAGAGGGCCATGATAGCCCTGTATCACTCCACTGCTGAAGAAAAGGCTGAAACAAATATTCTTGGCATGTGCAAATACTTAAATATAGGCCCTAGTTAAGCACATGTACACTTTTGTGACACCCTGGTCTGGGTCAAATTTAACCTCAGGGGCATAATTTGAGCAAACGTTGTAGAGGACTACTATATCTCACTACATACAAAATGTGGTAGCCCTAGGTCCTATAGTTTAGGACAAGAATATTTTAAAACTTTTTACAAAATAAGCAAGATATGAGCGTATATAATGTTCAATTTTGTGACCCGCGGGTCAAATTTGACCCAAAGGGCATAATTTGAACAAACTTGGTATAAGAGGACTATAAGAATGATGTAACTGCATACCAAATTTGGTAGCAATAGTCCAAATGGTTTTTGACAAGAAGATTTTTTTTAAAGATTTTACAAAATAGGCGCTTTATACGCATTTATTCAATTTTGTGAATCCCCGGGGCAGGGTTAAAGTTGACCCAGAGGCATTATTTGAACAAATGTGGTAGAAGTTTATTAGATGTCTATTATATATGTAACATACCAAATTTGGTAGCCCTAGGCCCAATGGTTATGGACAAGAAGATTTTTAAAGTTTTCGCAAAAAAGGCCCCATTAGTGTAAGGTCAGTATTGTGACCCCCCGGGCATGGTAAAAATTGACCCAAGGGGCATAATTTGAACAAACTTGGTAGAGAACTATTAGATGTCACTACATACCGAATTTGGTAGCCCTATCATGCCTTGTAACACTTTTGTCCTAGTAAGCTGACTGAACTCAATTTGAACTATCATACATGTAGGGATGCTCTTAAGCCTTGGTTATTTGGCAGTCAGACTGATGTTAAAACGGTCACGAACTGCTTGTTTACTGGAGTTAGAATAAAATACTCCAATTAGACAGGGTGATGGAAAGTTTTGTTTACTTGCTGAGATCACGTTTTCTGGAACATGACCGTTTGTATAAGCACTTTACATAAGCATTAGTATAAAAGAGGGGTATTTTAAATTGAGCCATTATTGATAGCAACTCGCACAGTAAACATTATAATTTTACGGCTTTACGGTAAGTGCAGGAGAGAGGGACATTTACTTTCTTGATGGATTATATTTGTGTTTGAGTATCTTGTTTCTTTCTTGTTTTGATCTTGTTCAATTTCTTTATAAGAATTACATACATTTACAATACAAATAAGAATAATATACATTTACAATACAACATATACAAACATTTTAAACAAGAATAAAAGACTATATATGCTATAAAAAGACTTGTTGCATTCTTTCGCAAACTGATGAGTAGTTAAACGAACCTGGAACATTTTAGTAAAAACAAAAAATTACACAACGCGACTTAAACGAACCTTTGAACACTAATATATTCACATAAGGGTAGAAGTGCCACAGCCTTATGGTTAAAGGACAGGAAGATTTTGTAAGTGTTCACAAAATAGGCACTATATAAGCATATAATCAATTTTGTGGCCCCAAGGGCAGGGTCAAATTTGACCCCTGGGGCATAATTTTAACAAACTAAATAAAGGACTATACAATGTCACTACATACCAAATTGTGTAGCCCTAGGCATAATTGTTATGGACAATATTTTTTTTTTAGTTTTCACAAAATAGGCATTATATAAGCATATGTTCAATTTTGTGACTCCCGGGGCAGGATCAAATTTGACCCCTAGGTATGATGGATAAAATTTGAACAGATTTGGAAGAGGACTATTAGATGTCACTACATACCAAATTTGACAGCCCTAGACCGAATGGTTATGGACAAGAAGATTTTTTAAGTTTTCACAAAATAGACCTTATATACAGTACAGCCAAAGCGGCACAAACATAATCCGCGGCTACGCCACGGCCAGATTATTAGTCTGCGGCGGCCGAATCGTGTGTTCACGCGGCGTATCGCCGTGGCACTCGGCATCGATCCGCGCAACGACGCAGAGTCTGTATTAACCACGCGTACTTTCGCGGAGTAAATCCGCCGCATACGTACGCGGCGGATCGAGTGAAAAGATATCCACCTACATGTACATACATGTATGTGTAGCGTAGAATTAATTACGCGCAACTGTTTATGTTTCGTTCGATTATCATTATTAAATTTGTAATCTGAAACACACTTCCGAATTTTAATGCTAACGCGTCCTTTGGCAAATTCTGGCGTCAAATAAACAGTGCTAAAATATCCTTTGTTTCATAAAAAGCGCGAGAAAATTATGCAGACATGTAGAACGTCGTTTGGAAAGTTTGGGTGTATTTTGTGTTGTATAAATACATGAACATCACGTCAGGTGTAAATCGCGTGTTCAGTGGAGAAAAAAAATGCCCTGATTAGACGTTATTTCATCATCTCTATAAATAGTAACAAATGCCAAAATGTATTTGATACTTAAGGAAATATCGAGAATGTTTGTGTATCGTAAATATTTACCAGCATTTGCTTTAAACCTGGAATATACGGGATTATCGGGTAATTAGTAGCGATATTAACTGTATAATATGAACAAAATAAAACGTGTTTATATATGCATATTCAAACAAAAGTTATAATAAGCTGATAATTAACAAAACTACAAATACGTTGTCACCGTCTTGATTATTGATGTGGCTTCAAACTGCTAATTTTCTCAGCTAAAATATAATAGCGGAATCAACATGCAATTAATTTATAAATCCACCATATGCTGGAGCCTTGACCACTTGTATGTGCGGAAACATAATTACGTGACCTTGTTTATGTGTGAAATACATACGCTACGGGCGGGCAACAAACTTAATAATTGGCCAGACACATTAGCTATGCTTACATGTATATGCTAATACAATCCGCGCACAATAAATTTATTATGATTTTAATTATTATTATAATTGTTCTTTCAAAATTTGTTAACTACATGTAACTAATAATTAAAAAAAAAAATATTTCATGATCGCATCGACTCGGCATCATGTCGCGGACCGCGGCATGCCTTGGCGGAGAGATGCGAAGTTTCGCGGCGAAATGCGACTTGCCGCCGCATACTGACGCGGCTTCAACGACGCAGCATCGACTCGAAATAAGTTTGTTCCGCTTTGGCTGTACTGTAAGCATGTGTTCAACTTTGTGACCCCGAGGCAGGGTCAAATTTGACCCAAGGGATAAAATTTGAACAAACTTGGTAGACAACTATAAGATGTCACTACATACCAAATTTGATAGCCCTAGGCCCGATGTTTATGGACAATTTTTTTTAAAGTTTTCACAAAATAGGCTCCATATAAGCGTATGTTCAATTTTGTGACCCCCACGGCAGGGTCAAATTTGACCCCAGGGGCATAATATAAACACACTTAGTAGAGGACTATAAGATGTCACTACATACCAAATTTGGTAGCCCTAGGCCCAATGGTTATGGACAAGCCATTTATAAGCATATATTCAATTTTGTGACCCCCGGGCAGTTTTAAATTTGACCCAGGGGCATATTGAACAAACTAAGAAGAGAACTATTAAATGTCACTACATGCCAAATTTGGTAGCCCTATGCCATACGGTTATGGACAAGAAGATTAAAAAAAAAATCCCACAATAGGCCTTATATAAGCATATGTTCAATTTTGTGACCCTCGGAGCAGGGTCAAACTTGAACCCAGGGGCATAATTTGAACAAACTTGGTAGAGTACTTTAAGATGCTACTACATACCGAATTTGGTAGCCCTATAGGCCCAATGGTTATGGCCGAGAAGATTTGTAAAGTTTTCACAAAATAGACCCTATATAAGCAAATGTTCAATGTCGTGACCCCTGGGGAAGGGTCAAATTTGTCCCCAGGGGCATAATTTGAACAAATTTGGTAGAGGACTATAAGATGTCTTTACATACTTAATTTGATAGCCCTATGCCCAATAGTTATGGACGAGAAGATTTTGAAAGTTTTTACAAAATAGGCCTTATATAAGATTTTTTTTTTATTTTGTGACCCCTGGGGCAGGGTCAAATTTTACCCCAGGGGCATAATTTGAACAAATTTGAAAAAAGTTTACCTCAGGAACATTCCTGAGAAATTTCATCAGAATTGGACCAGTTGTTTAGGAGAATAAGATGCTTAAAGGAAAAGTTAGCGCACGGATGGACGCACGACGGACACAGGACCATGATATAAGCCCCGCTAGCCTTTGACCAATGGAGGCAAAAATCAGAAATAACCATCAAATATGTTAATGCCTCAGACGATAAAATCATGTTTTATACTGGCTTGCCAACTTTCGTTTTTTTTTTTAATTCTTTGTTTTTGACATCGATTGAATTTGGTGCCTATGAGTTATGTTCTGAAAAACTGAAAACTGTTAAGATTGCGAAGGGCGTAAAAAAAGTTGACCTGTTGATGAATGTCAATGACATAAAATAAATAAACAAATTATTTGAATTGTGATTCAACAAAATGAAAAAAAACCCTCTTCATTGCAAGTACTGTATTGATAAATAAAACATTTGTTAATTTTTAATGAGTTGTATCTTTTCATTGTATTGTTGTTCTTTGAGTGCTATGTACAGTCACATGTGACAGTAACATATACTTTTAAATCACATATATCACAGGCCATATAAGTATAGATTGATATATTTATCACAACAGTCCATATTTATTTCCCAATTGATTAAAACTAAACAATTGGCCATGTGTTTATATAATGAACCAACAAAGACTTGAAGAATAATATGAAAATAGTTTTTATTGTTACTGTGCCCATATGAATTTATAAATGTATTTCTTTGATGTCAAAATGAAACACTTCAGGTATCTGTAAAAAAAACTGTTGGAAACTTTCTTGGTTCATTATAAATGAGCATATATCTAATTACATAATTTTGCAGACATTTCTAAAAATTATGGGATACAGAGATATTGCTCATTTTTAGAATTTTCCACTTTTACCACAATTATTCCTAATTTTAATTGTATCTCTATTGATGGTTTTACTATATATATGAAGAACAAAAATTAAGGAGACACTCATCAAAAATATTCATAATCCAAGCAATTTAATTTCACGTGATTAAATCATTATCAGTAAAAAGCATTAATATTAACCGACTGGAAATTAAATCAGAATCTTAAAGCAAGCAGACGAATAAGGCACTTACTTAATAAATTAACTCTTTTTGGGAGGCACAAAACATTTGATCTAGAAAGACATTCTCCTAGCAGAGTTGTTGTTTGTGCCTCAACATACAACATCTCTATAGCGGGCTCAATTCCAGAAATCTTGGCGAAACACATCAATGTAATTTTACGCTCTTTCATGGAAATATCTAGGACACCAAGCATAATATTTTAAGTAATTACCTTTAAAAACTCCATATATTGTTAATTTATTGAGATATTTAATAACAATTATGAGAACAACTTTCATGCCCATTTACGCAGATGACATCACTCCGCTAAAATGTAAACAAAGGCCAAAATGGTGATGAAAAGCAAGTGTTAATCTACAAACACATTGAAAGTTTTGTGTATGTTTATGTTAAATGTGTAATCAAATGAAATAGCTAATTATGGGAACATATCGTAAGTTTGCAATTTGGATAGATAGATAATATTTATTTTGATAATTAATAGTGTATCATTGTATGAAGATAATGATCAATGTTTTTGTTTTGTTTTGTTCTGCTTATTTGGCTAGGCTGGTCTTGGTTATTGCTCTGTCATATATTTGTATACTACCAGGTGCTAAATAACCACTTTGCCATGCTTATTTTATGTCTTTAATTGTCTTCATTAATTTGTAAGCTTACGGTTTAGATTAGCGCAAATGTCTCAGTTATTATTTATTACTATTAGGTGCTTATCATTTTGCTTTATCTTTTGCTTTGTGTTGCTTATTTGGCTAGGCTGGTCTTGGTTATTGCTCTACCTCATATATATATATATATATATATATATATATATATATATATATATATAATAAAAGTAAAAACACGTGTCTGGGATTTTAAATAATAGTGCCCTGATGAGCTATGCGAAACGCGTTGGCTAAATCAATATATATTTAAAATCCCAGACACGTGTTTTTACTTTTATTATATAATATTCACAATCTGGATTATTACATTTTACTTATATAACTATATATATATATATATATATATATATATATATATATATATATATATATATATATATACTACTATGTGCTTCTAGCATTTTTTTTAATTATTTGTTTTACGGGAGCGCCCGACCCTATTTTTCGACAAATAGAAATAAAAATAAAAGTCACTTTCGTTTTTTTAAATTTATATTTCACCCGCCGACCTGGTATTTTATCCAAAACTAGAATTTGCGGAGATTGCCGAAAGTGTTGTTCAAAATGTGTTTATAATACGGGTTGTTTCGTTGTGCCAAGTCGACTTGTAAAGCGTCAGCGATTTTCATTGGCTATTGCAGCCAATACCACACGCTATTAGCCAATAGGTGAGTATTTAACAAATGATTTTCAAATTACATTTCAGAAATGACGGACATTTACAACAACGAGACGAATGTAGCATATTGTAAAATCAAATTAATTAAAAACGGAGCAGAAACAATTTCAATTAGAAAAGTTAATCTTCAGAACACCATTGTTGATATCATGTCTATATTATGTGATACGAAATTAAAAATAATTAGAGTTTTTGCAGAGGTGTCACCATCGATTCCTTTCAGTGTGTTTAAACGATTTGGGTAGGTTTAATAAATAAGCATATTTATTAAAATGTAGATCCTGTAATATTTTTATAAAACATTTCTTTTTAGATAAAAATCAACATCCCGAAAATGTCCAAGAAGTACTAATTCATGTTTCTTTATAATGAACATGAGGACTGAACCGCAGGTACTTGCATCAATAATCCCATTCTCCACCCACCTATATATATTGTTTATTTAGAAAAAAAAGTATTCAATACAGCTTCTGAAGAAAATTAGATTGGGTCCAGATGTCCGTATGTCCGTCAAAGTCACAAGAAAGTTTTAATTATTTTTACTAAGCAAATAAACATGCTTATTATTCTTCATTAACTTAAAACAAAACATTTTTTCCATATATTAAACTGTATAACTATTTTTATATCAACATTTTAACCATTTTTCCGGTACCTTTACCAAGTTAGGTCAGTTTAAATCAGTTCATTTAATTGAATTACTACAGACGAAACCAAAGTTTTCACTTTCAAAATGTCATGAAAAAGCAAATGGAATTTATTTTTTAAATATTTGATCAGTTTTGTAAATCAGAAATACATCTTTAATGTATTTTTCAAAAATGAGTTATTATTTAGCCGAAATATGATGTTCTATCAACTGTACATAATGTTTTCATACTGCAGGATTTGTTCTGCAAGGAATACAAGTAAATTTATCACACCTCAGGCTCTGTTGATAAAATGTGCTCAATTGGTTCTATGTATTTGTTCCAAGGGTTATTATTATCTTCACTTTTATATAGCTCTCTCTGTTTATTATATATCCAAAACATGTTATTGCTGTTTCTCCTTAAAATAATACAGACAACACATTCCATAGAAATTTTCATTTGAACTTAAACTGTGAATAAGAGAGGAACAAAATAATATGTGCAAAAGTTTACACCATTTTATTTTTTACTCCAGGACTCCGGGGTCACTGGTTCGAGCCCTGCTGCGGGCTACCTTTTTTTCCCTTTTTATATTATTCTATATTTTTTACTGGAGCTTTTTAGATCCAATATGTTTACATTTATCAATATAAAGCTTTAATTGACAAACTTCAAAACATGCCAAAATCTGTGAAAAGGCCCCTTTAATACTTACCAAGCACTATTAATTACTTTAGAAATGTTACTTCTGTGCTTGTTCAATATTTTGCTTTTAATGCTTTTTCAGTAAAAATCACAGGAGTTTGAAATTCTATCCATGAAGCTAATAATCTAATGGCTAAATAATAAAAACTAGACCCCTATATACTAATATAGTATATAGACTTACTATATAGGGGTCTATTTTTATTATTTTGCCACAAGATTAGCTTCATGTATAGAATTTCAAACTCCTGTGGAAAAAATTATACACATAATTAATGCTCAAGCATAATACATACTGGGCATTGTAAATATACTATGGTATTTTATGTTTTGATGACACAGGATGAGAAAATTGTGCAGCCAGTCCGGGATTTTAACCAGGGACCCCTTGCTTTTCTGATTGAGCTAATGATATGCCAAAAAACATCTTCTGTTTAGTGACAATCACTAAGTTCGTGCACTAACATTTTCTTCTGCCAAGCTGGAGTTTTTTCGAGAATTCGAGTCACGGGATCATTGTAAACTGGATCCATTCAAACCATGAACAGGTTTTGTTGAGAATAGATTGTGCCATGGTCCCACATTGGGCACCAAATGTTGCAGGATGGGACAACTGTACAGCCAATCCGGAACTCGAATCTTTTACCCCTGGCTATCAGGGCCAGTGTCTAGGATTATGCTGTTTACATGTGTACAATTAATAAACATGTAGTTAATTTCTTGATCACTATTTATGGTAACCTGTAACCTGCTAATTTGGAACTGCCACCATTGTGCGATCATACTATTGGACCTTTATATCAAGTTATGAGTAAATTGACTACCGTAACCTACATGTACATGTAGAATAGTAAATGATTGTTTGTTTGTTATAATGCTTAAAACTATAAATGTATAAACTGCAGTTCTAGGTCTTTATTGCCACTTACAGATATAATAAATTATGATAAATGAAATGCTTAACGTTGCTGAATTCGTAATTCCTGCCCTTGCTTTTCAAGAGAGAATACTTTCCAGTCAACCCATTTGAAAAGAGGTCAAATTTTCTTACACTTTCCTTTAAACAGGTTTACTAGGATATATGTGCTATCTTTAATTTTGATACATGACTAAGATTACATTCAGAACCATTCTTAATGTAATGTACATGTATCATGAAATTTGTTTAAAGTTTTATAATTCCAAGCATATTCTGAAACAGCTTGTGGTACAATAGGCCCCATATACAAATTATTCACAATATAAATAATATATTTTTTAAACAAAAATACTATAAACATTTATTATCTTAATAAGTTAATTGTAATTATTACAATATAATAGTAATTAGTAAATTATCACAGTTATTGTTTAATGAATAAACTTCACTCCAATCAATGTTTACATTTATCAGTGCAATATTATGTACCCATTCATAATAATAGAATTCATGATTATGAATAGCATTCATATAGATAAAATGGTTAGATCAAATTTTAATGCTAGAATATTTTTATCTTGAAGTGCTTGCATGTGCATGTATATTTATTGTTGTTTAGATTGAAAAGAGACTCAAAAATATGCTATTGGTAGGGTACTGTATGTTGAAAAATAAATAAAGCTGAACATGAGGGATTAAACATTAAAAGTCAAGTTGTGTTTTCCTTTTTATTTTAATCATTTATTATTTATGGAAAAGTATTCAAGTGTATGAAAGAAACAAGAGATGTGTTCATCAGAAACACAATGCCCCCTAGTGCACCGCTTTGAATTAAAAAAAATAAAATTTTACCTTTGACCTTGAAGGATGACCTTGACCTTGAAACTTCCACCACTCAAAAAGTGCAGCTTCATGAGAACGCCGCTTTGAAATATATTTTTTTACCTTTGACCTCGAAGAATGACCTTGAAGGATGACCTTGACCTTAAACTTCCACCACTCAAAATGTGCAGCTTCATGATAACGCTGCTTTGAATAAAAAAAAATGACATTTGACCTTGAAGGATGACCTTGACCTTGAAGGATGACCTTGACCTTGAACTTCCATCACTCAAAATGTGCAGTTTCATGAGAATGCCCCTTTGATTTTTGTTTTGTTTTTTTTACCTTGAAGGATGACCTTGACCTTGAACTTCCACTACTCAAAATGTGCAGCTTCATGAGATACACATGCATGCAAAATATCAATGCTATCTTCAATATTAAAAAAATTATGACCGATGTTAAAGTTTTCGGACGGACAGACCCCAATATATTTGACATTTTACCTTAAAGGATGACCTTCACCTTCACCTTTCACCACTCAAAATGTTCAGCTCCATGAGATACACATGCATGCCAAATATCAAGTTGCTATCTTCAATATTGAAAAAGTTATGACCAATGGAAAAGTTTTCAGACGAACAGACGCCATAAATTTGACATTTGACCTTAAAGGATGACCTTGACCTTTCATCACTCAATGTGCAGCTCCATGAGATACACATGCATGCCATATATCAAGTTGCTATCTTCAATAGTGAAAAAGTTAATTTTTTACCTTTGACCTTGAAGGATGACCTTGACCTTTCATCACTCAAAATGTGCAACTCCATGAGATACACATGCATGCCAAATATGAAGTTGCTATGTTCAATATTTCAAAAGTTATTGCAAAACTTAACTATCTTAAAGTTTGAAATTTTTTACCTTTGACCTTAAAGGATGACCTTGACCTTTCACCACTCAAAATGTGCAGCTCCATGAGATACACATGCATGCCTAATATCAAGTTGCTTTGTTCAATATTTCAAAAGTTATTGCAAAACTTTACTATATTAAATTTTTAAATTTTTGACCTTTGACCTTGAAGGATGACCTTGACCTTTCACCACTCAAAATGTGCAGCTCCATGAGATACACTTGCATGCCAAATACCAAGTTGCTATGTTCAATATTTCAAAAGTTATTGCAAAACTTTACAATGTAAAGTTTTAAATTTTTGACCTTTGACCTTGAAGGATGACCTTGACCATGACCTTTTACCACTCAAAATGTGCAGCTCAATGAGATACACGTGCATGCCAAATATCAAGTTGCTATGTTCAATATTTCAAAAGTTATTGCAAAACTTTACTATGTAATGTTTTAAAATTTTTACCTTTGACCTTGAATGATGACCTTTACATTTCACCACTCAAAATGTGCAGCCCAATGAGATACACATGCATGCCAAATATCAAGTTGCTATGTTCAATATTTCAAAAGTTATTGCAAAACTTTACAAATAAAAGTTTGAAATATTTGACCTTTGACCTTGAAGGATGACCTTGACCTTTCATCACTCAAAATGTGCAGCTCCATGAGATACACATACATGCCAAATATCAAGTTGCTATGTTCAATATTTCAAAAGTTATTACAAAACTTGACTGTAAGGTTAAAGTTTTGGAACAGAATGACAGACAGAAAGACAGACAGACAGGCCAAAAGCAATATACCCCAGATCATTCGATCCGGGGGCATAAAAAGTATTAATTAAGGACATTCAAATTTACACCCCACCATCCCTTTTTCTCGTATTGCTTTCTATTATTAAACTCATCCTCTACACTTGCGAAGAATACCTAAAAAATCCTGTTATATGTAATCATATTTGTTTAAATGTGTGTACTTTGATGCATTGCTGAACCTTCTGAATATCCTGAATAATGATATTGACATTGAACAAAACAAGGACATGGACTACTGTATCAGCAATGCAGATCTTTTTCCAGAAATTTGCACAGGAGAAAATATGTGATTTACAGTGTACTGGGTTACTCCTTTGAATTAATTTCATGTTAGGCACTGTACTTAAGAAAGTGCAATAATTGAACAAATATAAGTAAACTAATAAGCCTTTAAAAACCTGATGAATCTTTAATGTCTTTCATGATATTGAAGAATTACAGCAACACAAATTGGTGAGATAAAGTAATAAATTAAAGATTCAGGCACTAAGGTGCTTAAAGAGCCGGGGAAAAGGCATGAGTATTACAAGTATTGCAATTCATTATTTAGTTAAAAGATCATGTAAAGAATTGAATTAATGTTATAGCAGCATAATTTGATTCTGTGAAGTTTTGATACTATTCTTCTTTGACAGATTGTCATATTTCTCTTATATAATTTTGTATTTGTAAACATATTCCTGAATGAACTTGTAAGTGTATGATAGATGCTTCCAGTTGTCCCCTTTCAGGATAAGCATGGGACAATGAAATGTATGTTGTTAAAACAACAATAACAAAACAACTGTACTGATGTTGGCCTGCAATTTATTTTAAGATGTGTATTTTACCATAGAATTAGTTTGTGTAAACATCTTCAGGGTCTATGTGTACCAAACTGGCATTGCATTGGTAAAACATCAACAGACTGTTTACTTTGGTCAATATTTATATTCAACATTTCTCATTCACTCAAAATCTTGTCAAAGCAGCAACTAATTATTGATGCTTCTGTATATTATTTTCTAATACAGATATACAGCTTTGACTCATTGTTAATATTGCAATATATTCATTTAGTTAAATATGTGCATAAATAAAATTTAATAGCACGCGCCCAGTTGTAAACTTCAAATACTATCAGATAAAGCAAATCCGATGGGCGTGGCCATTTTGAATATGCGACTATAATCATGTGACTAAAAGTCACGTGCGGTAGAAAGTAGTCCGTGAGCCCACGACAGAGGTGAATGTAATGAACCGTAGTGCAAGAGAGTGCTAGAAGGAGTGCTGTATTCGAAGAAGAACCCGGTCAATTAATTTTGTCAGTGGACATTCAAAATAAACAACACAACACTGAACTATGACCAAACACAACACTCTCACACAGTATTATCAAGAAGATATTTAAAACAAAAATTCAGTTAAAAAACATCATAATGTATTTATCGTAAAATCAAGAAAATAAAGTTAACTGGTATGAAACTGCTGTTAAAACAATTTTTCTTTCAGAAACTGATAGTCAAGTGTGACAGTGACAGAAGAATATCAATCAATATTTAAAATAAACCCACATTAGTGAGGTGAATGAATCAATGAAAAACTTGACAGGAACGTAATAAATGTTGGGAATCAATTGAATAATGCAACAGGCACCGTTTTAAAAGCAGAAAGCTAAATTATCAGTGGTGCTTAACTTTTACTGATGAAGAGCTTTTGGTTGCAAAGTTATATGGCAATACAGCATTAAAATACTAATGCACACAAACTAGTATATAAGTATATCAATCAATAAAGAAATAACTGTATATGTAAATTGAAATGAGCAGTAAATATTACGATTTCAGAGATCCGAGATGCATAACTTGTTTTCGTTTGGTTCGTTTACTTGTTACCCGATACCTACTTGAATGCGAGACAACTCTTGTTTGCCCTTAGTTTGGAAAAGACCGAATATTTGTTGTTAGAAAAAAATCGGTCCATTTAGTCAATAACAAAATTCCCCAATGTGCCATTTTATTGATTTTAAAAATATCAATTTGACCAGACTCTTTTTCCTCAAATACCTAGAAAATCTCTGTACATATCACACATGTTATTAGGATGAATCCACCATGATTCTTACCTGTTACATTAGCTGATGTATCTTGATAGAGTCTGCAGACCAGTTTGCCACTCGATTTGTACTTGTACAGAGCATTACCAGAGCAGGTATATAGGTCACCCTGGTGGTGTGCAATACCACAACATCTATGTTGTAAGTTAAGCTTCCTGCCTTTGGCGAGTTGGCTCTGGCTTACTGTGATAAACTGGACCTCGTGCACAGCCACTGCAACCTCAGTGGGTGTGATAAGACACATGTCCTGTATGAGTCCACCCCTGAAATCCAAGTGGCTCACCACCTGGTACTGCTGGTTTAGAAGCTTGACTTTATTATTGTCAGAGTCTGAAACCAGGACCTGTCCATTTGGGAGAGCACATACTGCTGTGATCCGGCATGTGTTTGAATCACTTGGCATTTTCACATTGTGCACGGACTTCCCATTCAAAGTGAAAACATGGTTTGGAAAGTTCTCTTTTATTAAAATATCAGACTGTTGTATATTTTCCAGACATTTTTTACTGGCAATAAAAGAGAGTTCAGGTTTACCCAGTACTTTCGGTATGGCTACATGGAGATGGAACAATTCATAGTGAAGCCTGATGCAGCTGTTTCTCACAACCTTGATAGGAGCTTGTTTCAGGTTTAGCTCTTTTTTCTTCTCCTTAATAGTGCTTTTCTCAAAATCTGCTAATAAATATTTGATTTCCTCACGCATTTCACTTATAGGGTATTGCATATGTTCATGTGTTGTATTAACTGTGCTGGTTTCACATTCGCGTAAATACGATACTATATTCACACGCAAACCATCCACAATAAGCCTCTCATGTTCTTTGTATGAAACCTTAAGAGACATCATTATGTTCTCCTGGTACGCCTGACATTGTTTCATTTGTGAAAGAGTATTTTCCGTTCTGACAGACAGGTTCTTAAAGTTGGTTGACTTCCCTCTGGCAGCCTGAGGTAATGGAGTTACTTGTAAGCATAGTCTGAAAAACAACCACATAGGAGACAGTAAGTGATTGAATAGAAATCAAATGACCAATAACCAACTGTTTACCCCGAAACAATATTAATTATAATATAAATTTAAAGGGGCATTTTAACAAAGGCAAAAGCGTTCTTAAGTTATCATCTGGAAACAATTTTACTGTTTCGGGTCACCATGACCTTGACCTTTGACATAGTGACCTGAAAATCAATAGGGGTCATCTGTGAGTCATGATCAATGTACCTATGAAGTTTCATGATCCTAGGCGTAAGCGTTCTTGAATTATCATCCGGAAACCATTTAACTATTTCGGGTCACCGTGACCTTGACCTTTGACCTAGTGACCTCAAAATCAATAGGGGTCATCTGCAAGTCATGTTCAATCTACCAATGAAGTTTCGTGATCCTAGGCATATGAGTTCTTGAGTTATCATCCGCAAACCATTTTACTATTTCGGGTCACCGAGACCTTGACCTTTGACCTAGTGACCTGAAAATCAACAGGGGTCATCTGCGAGTCATGATCTAGCTACCTATGAAGTTTCATAATCCTAGGCATATGCGTTCTTCAGTTATCATCCGGAAACCATTTTACTATTTCGGGTCACCGTGACCTTGAACTTTGACCTACTGACCTAAAAATAAATAGGGGTCATTTGCAAGTCATGATCTATCTACCTATGAAGTTTCATGATCCTAGGCATATGCGTTCTTGAGTTATCATCCGGAAACCATTTTACTATTTTGAGTCACCGTGACCTTGACCTAGTGACCTCAAAATCAATAGGGGTCATCTGCGAGTCATGATCAATGTACCTATGAAGTTTTATGATCCTAGGCCCAAGCGTTCTTGAGTTATCATCCGGAAACCACCTGGTGGACGGACCGACCGACAGACCGACCGACAGACATGTGCAAAGCAATATACCCCCTCTTCTTCAAAGGGGGGCATAAAAATGTATCTATCTACTGTGTGTTTGGGAAATAATGCAAACCGCATTGAACAACAAATTGTGCATTTATTCATTATACTGATATTACAACTCTTTAATAATGTCATTACTAGAATGCATGTGTATAACATAAAGTTATGTATATTTAACTCATCATTATTATACTGATTAAAGTGCCACAGGACAAAGTGTGTTTATATTAAGACATTCAGTCTTTTCAGTGTTTCAAATTGAAATAATTCTTATGAAATGGCAATCTAAGTATAAAATAAAATATGTGTTTGCAAAAGCAGTTAATATGTGTTTTTTTCTATAATATTTTTCTTTCTTTTAAGGTTATAAATTATGAGAACTTAATTCCTCTTTACTAATTGCTTTCTTGCATAAATTGGCATCAGCTTCATTAATAAATAGATGAAGAATGATGTGGTAATTCATACTTATTGTTAAATACTGTAAAAATTAACAATGGACTAGCACATACACACATACACTCAACCATTTCAACACAAATCACAAGTATATTGACAAATATTGAAACTCCATTATTTTTAATCAAGAGATAAATTCTTATTACAGTCTAATGTAAAGCAATGGACAAATTTCAAGTGATTATTCAGAGTATAATTTGCCCCCTTGGTGCAAAAAGGTATCATATGACATTGAAATGAGAAGGCACATAGCAATCTTTGCACCAACAATTGATCTTGCATATAAACATGTTATCATTTATGAAACCATTTCTTTGAATATAATAGTTTCAAAATGTTTAGCTCCCATCATAATTGGTTGCATAATAGCCCACACTTGACTTTCTTCTGTTTATAAAGAATGTAGGCCTCATGTCATATAAGAATTAAAGATCAACATAGCATGAATAAAGAGGGCCATCATGGCCCTTAAGGGATAATCTGAGGTCCTGGACATGAATTGTGGAAGACTTCAACTGGTGGTCTTTTGTTTGACCCCACTAGAGTGTTAAGAATTTAGTTTGAGATTTGACTTGGTGACATTGTTTCTAGAGGCATGTTATAAACGGTCATACTCATACCAAGTTTCAATGAAATCGGCCAAAGCACTTCCAAGATATGGGTCCGGACACAAAAGTGCTGGACGGACAGACAGACGGACAACGCCAAAACAATATCCCTCCACCTATGGCGAGGGATAAAAAAAAATGTGCAATTAATGTTATCTACAAAGATGTCAACAAACCTTTACTTCAATTTTACCTAGTGATCTAGTTTTATATCCAACATGACCAGTTTTGAACTCCACTGATATCATTTAAACAAAATTTAATGTTATTACCAAGTTGCATAAAGATGGACTATACAAGTGTGTAATGTACTTCGTTCAAATGAATGATTTGTTTTTTACCAAAAACATGCATAATTATTGGCTGTTTGTATATACTTGTATTAAATATTTGTATAATTTTATGTCGCTTGATATGGTCTAAAATAAAAAAAGTATGTTTGCTCTGATAGACCATGAATATGTTTAAGTGATTACATATTTATATTGTATTGGTCTGTAAAATATGGTTGCTCAGGGCTCAATGTCTGATACTCTTCTTGAGCTTTCAGGAAGAATGCAATCTGGCTAAGATTTTAATTGGATAATGTTACTAAGTTTCATTAGACAATAAATGTGGTCTTTAAGTGTTCACATGCTTTTTTTATTTTATCTAACAAACTATTTGTTTAAACCATACACAACCCAGTTTAAAATGCATCGGGTATATCATTCTGACAAAAAGTTTCATAAAAAAAACTGGGCAATTTTTTGGTCCTCTAGAGTGTTCACAAGATTGTTCTTTCATGTAACCTAGTTTTTACCTCACATGGCCAGACTTGAAATGTGGCTGACATATCATTAGGACAAAATGTTTTGAATGAATTTTATGAAGATTTTCCACTAAATTCCGTCCTTGGGTGTTCAAAAGGCAAATGTTGATAATGGACAAAGGATGACAAAGGACGACACAATTTTATCAAAATAGTTCACCATGGGAATGTTGTGCTCAGGTGAGCTTTTAATGTGACGTGTAGAGCATTTGCAAGGTATCACCATCAGCATGTAAGAAACATGTCCCTCTGTCCGGCATGTATTTAAAAAGCTGGAACTAGTTTTTAACTTAGTGGCTATATGAATAGAAAAAACTCTGAAAAAGTTTAATGAAGATCGGACAAACCAGACATTCCCAAAAGTATTTTAAGGTCACAGGATATGGGTCAAAGACATATATTTCCCGGTCTGGAAATTACATGAAAACTCAGATTTAAACTACAAATGTCAACAAACCGGCCACAAAATTATAATCAAAGCGCTGAAGGCAATAAAGTTGTTCTCTGTTGTCGTCCTTGATTAGCTTGTGTGCATTGCACAGGCTAATCAGTGTGCACATGCTAATCAGTATGCACAGGCTAATCAGTGTGCGCAGGCTAATCAGTATGCACAGGCTAATCAGTGTGCACAGGCTAATCAGTGTGCACAGGCTAATCAGAGTGCACAGGCTAATCAGTGTGCACATGCTAATCAGTGTGCACATGCTAATCAGTGTGCACATGCTAATCAGTGTGCACAGGCTAATCAGTGTGCACAGGCTAATCAGTGTGCACAGACTAATCAGTGTGCACATGCTAATCATTGTGCACATGCTAATCAGTGTGCACAGACTAATCAGTGTGCACATGCTAATCAGTGTGCACAGGCTAATCAGTGTGCACAGGCTAATCAGTGTGCACAGGCTAATCAGTGTGCACAGGCTAATCAGTGCACACAGGCTAATCAGTGCACACAGGCTAATCAGTGTACACAGGCTAATCAGTATGCACAGGGTAATCAGTGTGTACAGGCTAATCAGTGTGCACAGGCTAATCAGTGTAAAAATGCTAATCAGTGTGCACATGCTAATCAGTGTGCACAGGCTAATCAGTGTGCACAGGCTAATCAGTGTGTACAGGCTAATCAGTGTGCACAGGCTAATCAGTGTGCACAGGCTAATCAGTGTGCACAGGCTAATCAGTGTGCACAGGCTAATCAGTGAACATAGGCTAATCAGTGCACACAGGCTAATCAGTGTGTACAGGCTAATCAGTGCACACAGGCTAATCAGTGTACACAGGCTAATCTTATTTGACATGCATTTAACCCTGTTTTCTATGCAAGCAGCCAATATGTAAAAACAGATTTAAATGATAAACACTAGACAGGCCAATGTTGTCTTACAACCTGGTAAATACACTCACTGAGTAGTAGAGCAGACGCTCCTATTGCTTCGTCGTCTGCAGTGCAGACGGGCAGCGGTAATCGTTCCTAGCATAGAGAGTTACGGTTCTTATCATAGCTAAGGCTTCTAAGCACATACAGATTTGCAAAACAAGGTCTGTAAATGACTCGACCAATCTAACGCGACCAACTAAAAATCGATGAAAAGGCACTATTGACGTATATTTAATGTACACAAACTGTTAATACAAAGTTCCATGAATATTGGGCAAGACATGTGGCGCCTCTATAGTGTTCATATGCAAATTGTTGATAACAGACAACAAACAACCATCATAAAGAAACAAAACTGAGAAAAGGTCACGATGAGAAGGTTAAAAATGCAGGCTAAAACAAGCAAACATCAAGTGTGAACTATCCTCCATAAATAGAGTAAAGGAACATATGCATGAGACATTATACAGGCAAGTTGATTAAAGCCTTAAGGTATTGCTATACTATATACTACATTTGTTGCTGAAATGTTGCCAATGTCTTGTAATCCATATGCTTGAACTTTAAAATGTTATTTCAAACAAACACAAATTAACAAATTAAAGCTCAAGAAAAAATTGCACACAAGAAATGATTTTGAAAACCTTATATAACTTACTAATAGAATAATCCAAACAAATTAACATGGATGATGGTAATTGCACAATCGTGATACATCGGCTATCTCGGATTCCTCCGTAAGATAGGCCTCGTGGCTAACGGTCGCCATCTTGCCTTGTATTACTACTTTACTACCCAAAAGGTTATCAGTCTATTGTTATGAGGCTTTAAACGATGCGCGTTGAACTAGCGCCAAACTTTTTATCGAAACTTTGATATTAAGAGCCCTATTAAAGTTCATTTGTGTTGCATTTTGACCTATTATCCAAATGATTTACTTTTCTATTATTATTTAATCAACATATTTTCCATTTTTTAAGATGCAATTACAAAACCAACCAAACCCGAAAGTGAAACTGTATGCATTACGTTACGCTATGTAAACATTAAATATATGTTCAGTTTGAGGAAGCGAATCGATCAGAGACGATAGAATATGCATGCAATACAGACTAGACTATCATTGCCGATTGTAGTACTGGCTAAAAAATACCTTTGATGACAGGTCATGTATGAAACGTTAATCAAAATAGTGACCATAAATCACTACAAATGTCTGGGTTGGTCATTAATATAATTAATGCACGTTTCTGATATAATTAGCTGCATCTGGTTGTAAATACCATGAAATTGATAAATTAAAACGTTTTTTCATAAATTAACATTTCATGTGTTATTATTATCATTTAGGTAATTTAGAATCATATCATTATCATCATTTACTATTCTTAAAATTGAAAAAAGCTTATATTATCATTATTACTTTAAATTAGAATTTTTAAATTTTACTCATTATTTTAATAAATTTCCACATTTGCTTGATTCAAAATAAAATGTATGAATAAGGGTTTCAGTTTTTATTTTTAACCTATTTTTAGTTCCATTAAATTTAAAGTACTAACTACGTACATGTATTTGAAATGCTCTTGAGTTCGTTTCCTGGGCCTAGAACCAGTACTTTGGTGTCTCTTGGAGATTTCTTAATGCTCCCACACTGGGGATCAAACCAGTGACCTCCAAATCATTAGGTGGACACCACATCCGTTACACATCAGCGACCTTTAATTATTTTAGTATTGAAGCATTACATAATATAATGTTGCTACATAATTTTGGAAAATGATTTATGTGCAGTACTAAATAAATCTAAATGCATACAATTTTAATTGTGTATATTGTGTGATTATTAGTTACAAATTCACTTTTAACAGGTATACTGGTATACAGGGAAAAGTCTCGATTTTTTACTATATTCTATATATACTAACGTTAGTATATATAGTATATAGTAACAAGAGCTGTCACAATATGATGACTTATGCCCCATATAAACGCTTGATAGAAGTTATGAGCTTTTTTCGAAACCTAAACGCAGATTTCGAAACCTAAACGCGGACCCTAAGTTCAAGGTCAAGGTCACAGGGGTCAAAATTTGTGTGCGTTTGGAAAGGCCTTGTCCATAGACACATGCATACCAAATATGACCGTTATATCTCATGGGACATAGAAGTATTGAGCATTTTTCAAAACCTAAACGCAGATTTCAAAACCTAAACGCGGACCCTAACTTCAAGGTCAAGGTCACAGGGGTAAAAAATTGTGTGCGTATGGAAAGGCCTTGTCCATATACACATGCATACCAAATATGAAGGTTATATCTCAAGGGAAATAGAAGTTATAACATTTTTAGAAATCTAAACGCAGATTTCAAAACCTAAACGCGGACCCTAAGTTCAAGGTCAAGGTCACAGGGGTAAAATTTGTGAACGTATGGAAAGGCCTTGTCCATATACACATGCATACCAAATATGAAGGTTATATCTCAAGGGACATAGAAGTTATGAGCATATTTCGAAACCTAAACGCAAAGTGTGACGGAAAGACGGACAGACAGACAGACGGACAGTCCGATCACTATATGCCCCCTTTAATTCGAAGGAGGGCATAAAAAATCGAGACTTTCCCTGTGTACTGGATTATGAAAGACTGATAAGCATAAAATTGACAACTCATCTCCCCAATGATACATGTACTTTGGTGTGGCTCATTCTCAGAACAAACCCACAGTCAGTGAGAAAACTACAGTGTAAAAAGACCACTAAAGTGTTACAATTATGGCTGACCAAGCAAATGTTATCATATAAAACAAAGAAAACTTCCAGTTCAATATAGATGTTATACCAATTATGGCATTGACCAACACAGAACATAATTCTAAGGGTGAATTTCCCAAAATTGACTGTTACAATTGGATACTGTTTTAATCTTCACTCTACTTTGTCTGAAAATAAAAGTCTTAAATGATGTAATAGAAACATACATATTTAATTTTCAGTTTACCAGTATATATATACATATATTATAATATATTTTATCAATGGTCAATAAATTTTAGTTTAACTAATATACATGTATATACACATGTTTATGCTTTGATTTGTTTCTATTGAAGCCAAATTAATATCCCATTTCATAAATTAATATCACAGCAGTATTCCTTGTTTGTCTGCAAGTACTGCAGAAATTAGGGATAATTAGTTTACTGACTCAGCCTTAATCTTAATATATTATAATTGTTAAAACAGATTTGGATGTTTATAATACAATTGAAGATGCATCAAGATTAAAAAATGATACATGTATAAATTAATGAAGAATCAATAAAAATCATAAACTGTGCAATTTTTTTTCATTGTGTGAAAGGATATGAAGTAACTATGTGTTTTTGAAATATGATTTATGTGAATTTTAATAAATATATAAATATTTTGTGAATTTTTCAGATAAAACAGTTAATTACATATTAAGAATGTATTATATTAATATTCATTCGATTTTTTAGTACAAAAAGCACTTATCTGGCATTTGTATTTATAGTAATTGCATATTTTATCATTCTGACAGCATTTATAAACTGTGTTCATGCAAGCATGGACACGGTTTCATTGTTTGAGTATTTAAAAAATCAAATTAAAAATTTAGTTTTGATGTAAAATCAGTTTTCATATGCAAGTGTCTATTTCACTTATAAATTAAAACAGCATATTATACATTATTGAAAATATTATTTCAAGCTTGATGTCATATTCCAACTTTGCATAGTGTAGTTAATCGAACATTGTATTGAACTGTATGGGACGCTATATTTTTTAAGAAATGTATGTTGTATTTACTAGTATACACAATGCATTATTTCTACCACAAGTAGACCATATAAGGCCTACTGCTACTAAATAGGCACTGGTATGAATTTGACACTGTATTTGATGCACATACAAAACTTCAAATATTAATACACAGTATTTTTCCAAGGTTTTGTACGACGTTTTTTGCAAAAGAGTGTCTTAATGCATTTGAAAATATACTTAAAACAAACTTAAAATGATTTTAACATACCTTTTTCCTGGTAAAGTGTATTTTGGATGATAAAAATACACTTGAAGAGTATTAATGCTGGAAAAATGCAGAAAAAAACAACATTTTTTCTGTTAGAAGTGTATCTTGTCTGCATTTTTAAGTGTATTAAATGCACATTAAATGCAGATAAATAAAAAAGCCAATACTGTTACATGTAATGGACATTAAATACACTTTTTTCATGTAATTAAATGCTTTAGTGAATTGAAATAATCTTTTAATAGCGTTTTAACAATTTATAATACCTTTTTATATAAATTTTATTTTGAAATGTGACACTTAAATGATTTTTGCACCACTATTTAGATATATAATTTGTGCTCATATGCTTTATCATTACACTATATAATATAATTTGTTGTATGAAAATTACCCATACAATTCATGTGAAAGCTTATGAGATAAATAGCAGAGTTCTACACCCTGCTCCTTTTTACATGACTTGATGGTATTTAGTCCCCAATTTTACATGGCCAAGGGCAAATGTGCAGATTTGACAAAACAGGCTTAACTGGGATCCCATAGGCAGACTTTCATCTTACTTGTATTTTAAGGGGCCTTTTCACGTTTTGGTACATTGACCAAATTTTAAACAGTTGTTTCAGATTCGCAAATTTTCGATTTAGTTATGATATTTATGAGGAAACAGTAATACTTAACATTTACCATGCTCTAATATAGCTATTACATGCATCTTTTGACAATTTAAAAACTTGAAAATTATAAAGCGTTGCAACGCGAAACAATTGAATAATTTGGAGAGTTCTGTTTTGTGTTATATTTTGTGAAACTACGAGGATTACTTTTATATAGTAATAAAATACATGGTGCATTGTATGCGGAAGGTTGGGCGAGGGGTCTAAGTACGTGACATTTTACGCCAGAACTCCAGGGGTCAGTGGTTCAAGCCCTGTTGAGGGTTACTTTTTTTTCTTTTTTGAATTTTATTCTTAATTTTTTACTGGAGCTTTTTAGAGCAAATGTTTACATTTATCAATAGAAAGCATTTGATGACAAACTACAAAACATGCCAAAATCTGTGAAAAGGCTCCTTTAATTTAATTCATGATCGGAATTGCTATTTGGAAAATCTTCAGTGGTCACAGTATTCAACTGAATTTTTTCACTTTGTAGTGATTATATTTTCATTATTTACCAGACAACATCTCTCTTCAAAAGTTTAACATGATTGCTTTGTTAATTTAGAAACAAGATCAATAACATAAATAACATAAAATTAAAAAATGTGTAATAGTAAAAATGGCAGCAAAAAAGCACTAGATTATGTGCCTTTAATCTGAGATGATATGGTGATGTATTGGAATTTCTCATAAATAATGTGTCCCATAGTTGTAACTTGTATAATTGTATAGTCGCATGCATGAGTGGTGTCAATGTCACAATACCAATTAAAGCCTATAATTTACTAAAATAATGTGAAGTTTGATGTGTGGTTTTTTTGTCAAGATTTGTTATATATAACATATATATATATATATATTGTTGAAAAGTTAACATGCAATAAAGTTACTGTAATTAAGTGACAGTAAGTTTTACTGATTTGATTGGATGCATATGCAGATATATCATGGTTTGTGCAGAGGACAGTAGCAAAAAAACAATTAAGTGCTTTATCCATAGGATGACATATGCCAGCGATAAACGCTTTGATAGAAGTTATGAGCATTTTTCGAAACCTAAACGCATTTTTCAAAACCTAAACGCGGACCCTAAGTTTAAGATCAAGGTCAAAGGGGTCAACATTTGTGTGCGTATGGAAAGGCCTTGTCCATATACACATGCATACCAAATATGAATATTTCATCTGAAGCGACATAGAAGTTATGAGCATTTTTGGAAACCAAAACGCTAAGTGTGACGGACAGACAGACAGACAGACGGACAGTGCGATCATTATATGCCCTCCTTCGGGGGCATAAACATGTGTTTCACATTGTTTTGGTAAATTAGAAATGTAGTTATTAAAAAAAACAGAATCATCAATTATTATTGTTATTGATTATAAAGTGTTGCTGGCATATTGGATGTGTTCATCTAGCTATTAGAACGTCCCTTTTTTATTCCCACTGGCACTAAGTGAGGGTTCTCAAAATCTTTAAACAAAATGAATAAGTACAGATAGGATCGAGAAAACCTTGTTGATAGGGGGGCTAAACACCTGAAATCAAAGCGAACCAGGTTAAAGGCAGAGGTCAAATAAATCAGAGGCAGCATGAGCCTGCTATAATCTGAACAAGTATTACTCAGGAAACTGGCTTTAGTGTCTTACTAAGCTTTAGAATTTAAGTTTCAGTGCAATCTATCTAAAATAAATTGGTTAAAATATATGATAATTTGTAAAAAAATAAACATTCTGCACAAATTCAATTATTTACTTTACCTGTGTGCAGGAATTATTTCAGTGTTGATGGTTTGTGAACTATGTCAAAAGCACCATAGCTATGAAACACGTGTATTTGTAATATTGCAATGTTCCACAGAAATGATGCTGATGATAATTCTACACGATGATGAATTATTAGATATATTTCTAAATTCCATTTCCACCAACAATTCCACTACCAGTTCAAATGCGTTCGTAGATCTACACAGTTGAACATAACACTATTCCATTCAACAACCGTGACACATGTACTCAATTTTTCAAATTTTCGCAATTAAAATTGACTTCTACTGTTTATATTGTTGTTGTTGTACTTTTGAAAGTAGTTCGTAAGATGGCGACCATTAACCCAGAGATTGATTTATGGAATAAATCGTCTGCTGATCCAGAGTGGGTAATTGCACAGAGGCGTCGAAGCTGGGGCGGCTGGGGCAGCGACCGCCGCCCCAATAGTTTCCGCAAAAATGAAAATATATCAAAGACATTTTTTAAAAATCATTTCAATACACATATATTTGAAAATATCTTTTCCACAAAACAAGGTAATCATGCTTTCGCGGTTATGACACGTGTATTGTTGATTGTCATCACCCGCCCGCGGAAATGTACGTGTCAATTATGTTGTTACCGGGGGTAATTAATAGGTCTCTTTTATAACAATAATCCCTTAATTATTGAGTAATTAAACCTGGGAATCATAATTGTTGGTATGATCTAAGCCTTTGCTTCTTTCCATTAATATAAAGGAAAGTATGACATGAAACAAATGTGCCGATATTCAATAGTCCTTAATAATCACAAAATTAAAGATACCTCAAGATACCTAAATTAATTGTAATAACTCAAAGTAATTCTTTAATTTTTAAAACTTATTTAATGTTTTTTACCACTTTTTGTGTCATTTCAATATGTGTATTCCAAACCAACAAACGAATTTCTAATTTCTAAAACGGAATTTCGGCACAAAAAAATCCTGAAGAACAGTCTTTCAACCCACATGATACCTATTGTTGTGTTGCCTGCTACAAAGTACAAACTGCGACATATAGTGATCACTTCTCCATCGTGTGTCTGTCTGTCACAAATTTTGTCACTGAGAAAATGCCTGCAATAGATGTGTATAAGGTCAGGTATCAGGCATAGCAACGCACCAAAATGCGCCATTTGATGCTAAAATTTGAAAAAAATTCCGGGGTACGCCAGACCCCCACCAACGGGAGGGGGATACCCTCGCCCATACCCACCCCATCCGCTGCCCCAAATTGTTAATGTGCTTCCGACGCCCCTGTTGCATACAGGTAATACAATGCAATAATTTATACTGATATAAAATAAGTAATAATAAGCTACCTGTGATTAAGCTCAAAACATTTAGAGCAGCACAGCTGACTGTGGTCTGCGCAGTACATTGTTATTTGTTCACTCTTGTGTATGACGCATGTTAAAAGAGAAGTCTCCATCTTCTTAGAAAGTGGCCACTTCATTATTTTATCCTTTCCATAAGGAGATTTTTTGAAAAACAACCAACCATGCTGTCTGTGGGAGTTTATACATCTTCTGCAGAAGTATTTAAGACATGTTTTACAGTAAAAATCTGCATCTATTTCTACAGATCGTTCTTTCTCGCAGATTGTACAACAATAATATTTAACAAAATCATAATTTCTTGAAATTCCAGATGTCGCCATTTTGATAATTCACTTTCAACAAACAAGATTTTACAAACTAAAATCAATTGACATATTTATGTCCAAGCGTGTGTACACTAAATATCCCAGAAAACACACACACACAATGTTATTAAACACAGACAAGTTTTAATAAATTTCGAACTGAACAGCAACCAAGTTAACCGTCAAATGGCGATTGTATTATAGGAGTAAACAGTGTAACTATGTATACTGTCACCTGACTATTGGGTACTGAGTGTATTGATTACTTTAAACTGCAAAAAACAAGCTTTGTAGATAAACACTTTAAACCAGATTGTTTAACACACCACATTTTTAATTGCTCTAATACCTGCCATGTTATGATAATATAATTATAATGATAATACAGAAGCTTGTTACATAAACAAATTTTATGACAATATATTAGATACTTTTCCTCAAACAGCATTTAAAACTAACAAGTAATACTTGGCCATTTAAATGCAATTGCACTAATTGACTAGTGTGAATATTGCAAAAGCCTGAGTGATACATCTTCTGTTTTAAACACATGAATGAATACCGTAAAACGTTGTGTATAACGCGCATTTATGTATAACGCGCATCTACTTTTTAAAGCTAAAAAATCGGGAAAAAAAGTTTTTGAAGCAAAAAAATCGGGGGAAAAATTCCGTACCGCAGGCTAACTGAAAATCGTTATATTTACATTGCCGATCTTACGTATTCTTTTATTGCTTCAATTATAAATTATTTTAAGACGATAACGATACAACTAGTTGGTGTTTTTTTTTTAAATCATATTATGCGTAAAAATAAATGTTTGGATTTAAATGAATTATGCATGAAATGCACACTTTCCACGAGGATACCATCAAGGTTTTCATCATATGTCTCCGAAGTAACTGTCCACGATTTTATCGTGGAGTACACATAACGGATGGATAACTAAGAAACTGACATTATTGATTGGTATTGTCATCTGGTTATTCATGCATGACTAATTCACAACCGCGCGTTTTATTTACAATGCCGATATCATGCGTTCTTTTCGAGTGTCTAAAATTGATAGGGGACTTTAACGACTCAAACTTCTCAACACCATCACGACTTTACCGGCGATAAACAAACAATGGAGGTGTGAAGCCGTTTGCCGGTTCGCATGTTTTGATAATAGCCCAGCTACACAAAACTTGACAGGTGACGCAAATTGCTCAATAATCACATCCTCAATCTTGACAAGACGTATGAAAACGTGTAAACAAACACAGCATCAATTTTATTAACACATTTGAAAAGCAAGAAAAATAATCTTAAATATATCGGGAAATACCTTGCCAACATACTATTGTAAATCGACAAGTGCCCCCAAATAAATTGTGTAACCCTAGTACAGTAGGGTATAATATTGTGGGAAAAGTAAACAATAACATTTAAATAAAAATGGCTTCCTCGTTTTTCATTCTCTTCTTCAAATTTATTTGATTTCAATGCTCTGTACGTACCTGAAAAAGATAGAAAATATATATGTTAACTTTATAATGTTTGTTCATCTTATTCAGATCGTCAATATAACACTATTATCAACATAGTTACAGTTAAAACACCGGAAAACAGAATGATGCGAATTACCGCTACTGGGTAACTGACAGCGAAAAAATGTCTTGGCATGGCTGTAGTTGTGCATAACGCGCATCAAGTTTTTAAAATGAAATTTTGGGGTAAAAAAGTGCGCCTTATACACAACTTTTTACGGTAACATTGACAACAAATGTGTTGGATGCATTCATTATTAGTTTTGGATGGGTCGTTGAGCCTGAGCTACTGAGAAAGTTGTGACCTTAATATTTTGTTAAACAATTAACATACTTGAAAGCTTTTCATAAATATGTCCAACTGTTGTGTTTTTATTTTATTTTATTATATGGTTCCACTGATTAAGTCATTTAAAATATGGTACAGACAATAACTACCATTTAATAAAAATCTTGAAGCAGTCAATTACTTACTACAAACATTCATTATTATAGCTTGGGTGAACCCAATTCTCTTAAATCTATATACATTTTGTTGATGTGAATGTCAACTTACATTGGCAAAATGTTGAGTAGCAATCTTCAAATTAGTTACAGTCCCAATCTAGGAGTGGATTAACAATGTCATTAAGGTACGCGTGACGTTTATACTAAATTAATTAATTTATAAACTTTTGTTAAAGCTGCAATTGTGTTATCAACTTATCCTACAAAACAGTTTCAGTTGCAATGTCTATTTTAATATCCCAATTGTGTGCCTTGTTAAATTACAATTGTGTTTGATCATTTTGTTTATTTCTTAGTCACTTTATGATGCTAATTATGTGTTGCTCATGGCAAGCCTCGCCATGTAATCCTTTCTTTAACGCATCGGACAAATTCCAGTACTCAATGATACTTACAGTGTACATAGTATTCTGTATTTTGAAAAACCACACACTGCATAAAATGCAGGCATTTGTATTGATGGTATTTAAAGTCACTATTACGCTCACCAATACATACGGCTACTGTATTATGCTATATAAAAAATATTCGACAACAAGTAGTACCATACGATGGTTAATTACAATAGGAAGACCCTAAAAACAAGTAACATTGATGTAAAAACGTTATATTACAAGCATTTGGCAAGTTTTAAGCATCTAAATATCGTTCCACGATGTAATCTACTTTCGCTTTCGAGTCAGGATCGGATTCATTCGTGTTGCGTTCATTTGCATAATTTATACAAGCCATTTTCGCATTCGCTAAGCTCCAGTTACCCAGAATTTATTTTGATTTCACAAAATGATTTTTCATGAGAGCTACGTCATGCTTCCGACGCTTACCGTATCCAATCTCGTGTTCGCCCGTAATTGTTCGGATATTTCACGGGAGATATAAATGGAATTATTTGTGACCACAAAAAAATAAAAACAAGCATTTTGTATCTCGTTAAATCAATTCTACCAGACAACATCTAACGTTGAAATTTTGCATTTTGCTAAAAGGAACATTGATTTTTTTATGGGTTAGCTTTATTTAACGAAATATTCGATATTTTTGAGCGTGATTGTTACTTTAAACAGAATAAATTTGTCCTAGTTCATTGTCACAGTCTGACAAGAAACTAACAAAAAGCTTAAATAGAGATAATATTTTAATTAAATTTCAACATTTCACGAAGTTGTTGTTTAGAATAAAGTATAGTCATTTGTAGCCGTTTCTTTAGCTCCTATTTTCCTTAGGTCAATTTTCTAACATTTCAACCAATCAAATGCCCCAAAATTATAAACATCGGAACTACAGTGCTAAATTGACGTCATCGAACGGGGAACTCCCGGGATGAAAACAACTGTTTTACACGAAGAATGCTGATGCGTTGTTCGAAATATAGTCACAATTAATACAGAGAAGAATTTTAGAATATTTAAAAGCCGTAAATTTGATCATTTTTATATATTGTATCATTATGAACAATCAGCAGACGCTGGTTATTTACTTTGAAAATTTCCAGTTCCGGTTTCCGGTTCAGATATTGCACGCGCAGATAAAGAACAACCTGTAGATCAACCGTCAAATATATGTGTTAACGTACATGTAATGCTCGCTTCTAGACAGTCTACGGATCAACCGAAGGACCTACCAACGAAAATAAAAAAAAACTCTTATAAAATTGGGAGCCCTAAGGACCTTAGAATCAACCAAAAGCAAAAGAACTCTTCTAAAATTGGGAGCACACTCTTTTTGGTTTGTTGATTTTGTGCAATAATAGTTCAGTCATGTTCAGTGTTAAGACCTACACTCGCACTTTCCTGGGATGAGCTGGTTTACCATTGAACAGTTTACCAGTGCCAAGTTCACATACCAATGCCAGTATCTGACAACTGTTATGGTTGCATCAGAGCTTGGGTTAGAATGACTATAGAACAATATGGGCTGGCAATACTTAACGGATCTGTAGACAGTAAGGCAGATGCGCAGGCTGGAATGCAGCTTTGCTGGTCGCTTCTGTTCAAAGACACATTTCGCACGACACCGCTAATAAACATCACAAACTCACATTTTTGTAGTTCAAAAGGTTTCAGATTACGGTGCCAGGATGATTTCCTGTTACAAGCCCAGAGCTGTACCGTGTATAACTGACCTCATTACCCCTAGATCAATAAGTATCCACTGTTCTTTCTCTCAAAAACCAATATACATGTATACCTTTGCATGGTAACGATAATGGGTCAAAGAATTCTCAAGATATGTAGAAACAAATATACTGTGACAAACTCTTGTGACCTTGACCTTTGACCTGTAACCCTCAAAATTAATAGGTGCATTTTTGTTCTCACAAAATAATGTCATACCAATTTGCGTGGTTTTAGACAGACCACCTGACGGTCATGTGCAAAGCCATTCCTCAAAGCGACAATATTTTAGGCAATTAACAGGATTGATTTTAAACATTTTATGATATGAATTTCAATAAGAAGCAATTCAAGATTTATTTTGTAAAAAATACAATTTCACAAAAATGCCTTGAAAATCGTTCATAAAGGAATATTAATATGTTGATAAGGGTCAAATTCTTATTGGAGTGGATTACGAAGACAATAGGCAAATTACTTATTGAAAATACTTTAACTACAGTTTCTACAGTGAACTAAATGCAAAACCTTGTATACCAAATTTTACAGTAATTTGAACATTTCTTTTTTCATAAAAGGAATATGCAGGAGAGGACAATCTAATTTGCTAAGCTATTAAAATCTTGTCATGTGTATTGACTTGTTTTCAAACATTATTAAAACTTGTTGGGCCATAGAACATGTATTTTCTTTCCTATAATGTTATATCCATGTTTGTGTCAACTGAAAGGATCAGGCCCGTATCCAGGCCATGGGCCCAGGGGCCCAGGCCCCCCCCCCCAGCTGGCTGTATAACTACGATTTTTTTTTAAATAATCGGCCCACTGCAATTTTTTCTCTCGTGCAAGGGCTCACAGAACACTTTCCCTCAAAACAAAAGAGCAGCTATGTTTTATTGTCCCTGATAAACAAGGGGATTAAAGCTCGCCAATCAAGATAAGCCTCTAGGCAATGTTTTCTTATCGCCGTGTACACACATCCCCGATCAGTCCCCCATTGTGATCATGAATGCTTCATCTATCGATGGTTGATGTAACATGTATTTTGATAAGTGCAGAGAATGAAGGCAACTGCTACAGGAGGTCGTAGACTATGGTCTGATAATTGCTGACGCAGGTTTTTTTCCTTCTTTGAGAAGGCCTTAGACGTATTTTTCCCTTCTAAAAGTTTAATTGGTTTTTTTTTTGGAAACCTTTTATTGGGAATTTTTAGGTCCCAATATATACTTTTTGCATTGAGAATAGGGCCCTGAATTTCAACCGGAACAAAAACACTGACAAAGGTATTAAAACTGAGTATTTATAATTTTTGACAGGAAATCACTGAAAAAGACTACGAGAAGATAGTTAACATGTTTGTTTAAAAGAAAAACAGATTCATAAATTTGCCGAGCAACAGATAAGAATTTGGCAGAATTCAGTATTTAATATAATTGGGTACCGAGAATTGAATAATATCAACCTATTAATGGATCATTGGTTAAGAAATGAAAATTGAAACAACAAATCGATCTCATTATATAAGTTAACCTGATCTAGTGTAGAAAAATATTGTTAAATTGATTATTTAAGACTTTCATTATTTCCCCCAAAAATTAGGCGTTTCGCACAATTTTTTTCCTAAAAAATGGCAAGGTCTTTCGCAAAAAATCAGATTAAAAAAAACCTGTGAAGTTATTGATTTGTGAAAAAAATGGTGGAAGCAATACGAGAGTTGATGTGGATAATCGTCAGTTTTAACCTGTAAGTTTCTGAAATCTAAAGCTTTTAATATTGTTGTGAATTCACCCCAATGTTTAAAGCTTAAGACTTCCGAAATGTGCTGATTTACTTGTTATATTCCATTAATTCATATCACAAAATACGGTTTTTATAAGCATTTAAATTCACCTTTTAAAGTGCCAAATTAAAAAAAAGTATATAAATCACAGGTGTTGGGTGCGTGGCCAAGTCACTTTAACATAATCAATTTGTCATAAAACAACATTTTTTATCATATTGACCGAAAAAAAATTATTTTTTTTCGGATATGTTATATATGAACGTTCATATATATTACATATCAGAATTTTTTTATGTTTTTTTGGTCAATATGATAAAAAATGTTGTTTTATGACAAATTGATAGTGTTAAAGTGACTTGACCACGCGCCCAACACCTGTAATATATAAAGGGAGGGGGGACCCCTCCCAAACCCTCCTGGGTTAATAAATGGGCCCCCCAGTAAAAAAATCCTGTGATCGGCCCTGAGGATTACAGTAACTTAAAGCAGCATAAGGATAGACTTTCCTCTAAATATAGGCACTATTTAAGCACTGCATTTATAATCATTAATATCGTGTATTCCTCTTTTCAAGCTGAAATTTATCATTGAAAACAATGTTCTATTGATTAAATGGTTGAGACAAGAGAACCAAGAATGCCCTTGATCACTTACCTGTATAATAGGGTCAACTGTTTCATACAATCTCTATAGAGGACAAACATACCACATACATGTATCAAAGCTGTGTAGTTTGTGTGTGTTTTTTAAGTTGTTAAGCTATGCAATTCATTTTTAAAATATTTAAGTTCCCACATCAACAAGCATGGCCAATTTTCATCCAAGATAATTATTTTAACAAACTTGGTAGATGACCACTAAATGATGTTGCATGCCATATATAACTACTCTGACTTGGCCTTTAAAGATGAGTTGTAATCTTAGTCAAATATGTACATCTATATCGCTTATTTGTCACTTGATCATGGTCAGTTTTGAAACCTGGGGTTGTAACTGTAACATTTGCAAAAGTCTCTTTAATTGATGATCACCAGTGATTTTTGTATAGACAATTTTAAGTATGGTTCTCATATTACAGCCATTAAAACTATATAGTCTAAGGCCTAAATTGATTTGGCAGGTATGAAAGCAATTCAATCTATAAAAAATCTTATTCAAATTGCCTGACACTACACTCACACAAAGAGATTTGCAGAGCGATTATATCTAATAAATATATTACAATGTTCAGGTATTCACGGGTAGGGTAATCTGATTGTAGGAGCTATTGAAGCATGGGTACTGAAGAATTTTTTAAAGTTATAATTTGACCATAGAGGTATGATATTTCCACTATAATTATTCAAGTGTGTTATCAATTCAAATGATCAAATAAGCAATGTCAATTTTGTGTCATTAGTATAGTCAAGAGAAACATGCAAATAGATCTGTTATTCAGCTTTTAAAAATTGCTTTCACATTCCAACAGACCTAAGTTAAATTAATATACTCTATGGGCATTTCTTTTTTGCAAAATTCTTTTAAAGCTTTTGAGTTGGCCACAATTTATACATTATCTTATGCAACTACATTTCTTAATTTTATAATCAAACTTCAAAAATTTAAGATGTGTTTGTCAGAAACTCAATGCCCGCACCGCTTAGAAGCCATATATTTGACCTTTGACCTTAAATAATGACCTTGACCTGTCACCACTCAAAATGTGCAGCTCCATGAGATACACATGCATGCCAAATATCAAGTTGCTATCTTCAATATTGCAAAAGTTATGGGCAATGTTTAAGTTTTCGGACGGACCAACTGACTGACGGACTGATTGACGGACAGTTCAACTGCTATATGTCCACCCTATGGGGGGCCATAAAAACCATTTACTGCTACTGACATTAAATGATTGCGTTAACAATGATTTATTCATGTTAAGTTTTTTTATTTTCTAAAAAACAGCAAACTCAATCTTGAATGGCCTTGTAACAATGTTCACCGAGCAAGGACATACATAACAAGTAAATTTGTTAAATTGATATCCCCGCTAAATAAAGTTTGTTTATGGATGGGTGCTAATCTCTTGATATACAGTATAATCCTTAAACAAAATAATTAAGTGTAACGTTATTGTTTATAAGCAGTTTAATTTTCCTAATTTATATAAATAAACCCATGAGTTTCATGTTGAAATCTTGTAACATATCTGATATAAAGCCTTGACATGTTACTTGATACATGTACAACAACAACAAGGGGTCATAACTCTTATTTGAGAAAGTGTAAGGTTATGGTTCTCGTGCAAAACAATTCTCCTTATTGATTTATATATCCATGAACTTTCATGTCGAAATCTGTATCGTATCAAATGTTTTGACCTGAAAAAATGCATCATTAAAAAAGCAAGGGTCAATAACTCTTATTTAAGAAAGTGTAGGGTTATGGTTCTTATGCATAGCACTTCTCATTGATATCTACACACCCATGACGTATGATGCAAAATGTTGTACCATATTTGACATATAGTCCTGAACAATAACATCATTCATAAATAACAATGGGCAATAACTCTAGTTTAAGACAGTGAAGGGTTATGGTTATTGAACAAGGCATTTCTCCTTATTTATATATATACACCCATGAAAATTCATGTTGAAATCTTGAATTGTATGTGATCTATAACCATGAACATTTGCATCATACAAAAAGAAAAAACTTAAGGGCATTAACTTTTGTTCAAAAAGTGGAGGGCTATGGTTCTTGTACAAGGCATTTCTCCTGATCAATATATATCAGGGCCCTCTCTTGCTGCCAGGGGAAGCCACCCACATCCCTCATGAGAGGGAATTTTGCGTCATTTTTGGCGAAAAGGGGAATTTTAGAAGATCTTTTCACCAACCATTCAACACCTAAAATTGCTATATTTTAATGTGATTTATATAAATATACATTAAATCAAAGGTAAGTAGCATTATACCAGCTGGCAACATAGGTATAAACATTTGGAGAGGGAATTTTTAGCTGAAAAAGGGGAAAAAAGTATACTTTTTTCATGGGGGAAGCCACGGATATTCGGCGGTAAAAAGTGCAAAACGAGGGCCCTGTATATACACAAATGAAGTTTCATGTTGGACTATTGTACAGTACAGCCAAAGCGGCACAAACATAATCCGCGGCTAAGCCACGGCCAGATTATTAGTACGCAGCGGCCGAATCGTGTGTTGACGCGGCGTATCACCGTGGCACTCGGCTTCGATCCGCGCAACGACGCCGCGTCTGTAGTTAACCTAGTGTACTTTTGCGGAGTAAATCCGCCGCATACGTACGTGGCAGATTGAGTGCAAAGATATCCACCTACATGTACATACATGTATGTGTAGCGTAGAATTAATTTACTCGCAACTGTTAATGTTTCGTTCGATTATCATTATTAAATTTGTAATCCAAAACACACTTCCAAATTTTAATGCTAACGCGACATTTGGCAATTTCTAGCATCAAATAAACAGTGCTTAAATATCCTTTGTTTCATAAAAAGTGCGCGCGAAATTTATGCAGACATGTAGAACATCGTTTGGAAAGTTTGGGCGTATTTTGTGTTGTATAAATACATGAACATCACGTCATGCGTAAATTGTGTGTTCAGTGGAAAAAAAAACGCCCCGATTAGACTTTATTTCATCATCTCTATAAATAGTAAAAAATGCCAAAATGTATTTGATACTATAGGAAATATCGAGAATGTTTGTGTATCGTAAATATTTACCAGCATTTGCTTCAAAACTGGAATATACAGGATTATCGGGTAATTAGTAGCGATATTAACTATATAATATGAACAAAATAAAACGTGTTTATATACGCATATTCAAACAATAGTTATAATAAGCTGATAATTAACAAAACAACAAATACGAAGTCACCGTCTTGATTATTGATGAGGCTTCAAGCTGCTAATTTTCTCAGCTTAAATATAATAGCAAAATCAACATGCAATTAATTTATAAATCCACCATATGCAGGAGCCTTGACCACTAATGTATGTGCGAAAACATAATTACGTGACCTTGTTTATGTGTGAAATACATACACTACGGGCGGGAACAAACTTAATTGGCCAGACACATTAACTATGCTTACATGTATATGCTAATACAATCCGCGCACAATAAATGTATTATGATTTTAATTATTATTATAGTTGTTCTTTCAAAGTTTGTTAACTACATGTAACTAATAATTTTTAAAAGATTTTTTATTTCATGTTGCGCATCGACTCGGCATCATGTCGCGGATCGCGGCATGCCTTGGCGGACAGATGCGAAGTTTCGCGGCGAAATGCGACTTGCCGCCGCATACTGACGCGGCTTCAACGACTGACGCGGCATCAACTCGTTTCAGCTTGCCGCCGCGGATCGCAAAATACGTTTGTTCCGCTTTGGCTGTACTGTATGTAAGATATAGCCCTGATAAAACACATCATAAAAAAGGGCAATAACTCTTATTTAAGATAATGTAGGGTAATGGTTCTTGTGCATGACACTTCTTCTCATTGATATCTATACACACATGAAGTTTCATGTTGATATCTTGTTTTAAATTTCTGAGATTTACCCCTGAAAAGTTATTGACAGACGGACAGACTCACAGACTGAGGCACAAGCTTATTCTATATCCTTCCGCCATTTTTGGGGAATAATAAGTGAGTAATGACAAGTAACAAGAAGGAGTTGATTGTTTCAGAACAGATAAATACACTGTTTTGAGGTGGTGAAGTACAAAGGTTTAAACACATGTTAAAGTTCTACATGATAATAAGAATGTTAACCACAGACAAAAGTTTCTAAAATAGCATACAGATATTTCTCTAGAGTATTTAAAAAGGGTATTTTTCCAAAAGTATTCATACTTTATTAGTACATTTTATTTTAACCCAAATTATTAGTGTTCTTTCTCAGGTTACCATAATGGTGGAATTGCAGGGGAAGGGCTGGTTTATGTTGTTATGTGTGACGGATGTTTTTAAGCATTTTTTTTCTTTATTTTATAACTTTTCATATTACAAATGTTTTTGCTTATGAATAAATAAAAAGACGGCATTATTGCCAGATATTTCTCCTGCATAAAAGCCACTTTTAGTGTATTTTTGTTTTTAATTTGTAAACACTGTAACATACTGTAGATGTATTTTTACTGCTATAATATTTCCTTTAGTTCAATATATAGTGAACAACCTGTTAGTGTAGCTGTTTTTACAAATCAAGACTACCAGATCCGAGACATGTATAAGAATACATACATGTAAATAGGAGATTGTCAAAGTATTGATAAAAACCCTCAATGTTGCAAGTAAAAACAACTTAAAATAAATAAAAATCATCAAAATAAATTGCTACAAACCAAGAATTGCCCAAGGGTCATGATTTATTGAAACATAGTAGACAGCCGCTAAACAATGTTACATACGCCCCAGGGTCATGATTTATTGAAACATAGTAGACAGCCACTAAACCATGTTACATACGCCCCAGGATCATGATTTATTGAAACATAGGAGACAGCTACTAATACATGTTACATACGCCCCAGGGTCATGATTTATTGAAACATAGGAGACAGCCACTAATACATGTTACATACGCCCCAGGGTCATTATTTATTGAAACATTGGAGACAGCCACTAAACCATGTTACATATGCCCCAAGCAGGGTCATGATTTATTGAAACATAGGAGACAGCCACTAAACAATGTTACATATGCCCACTGGTCATGATTTATTGAAACATAGTAGACAGCCACTAAATAATGTTACATAAGCCCCAGGGTCATGATTTATTGAAACATTATAGACAGCCACTAAATCATGTTAAATAAGCCACAGGGGCATTATTTATTGAAGCATTATGCAGGGGTTTCACTGGTCCCAAAAACGTTGGCGCACTTGTTCAGGACGAGAACACCTTCTGTTAATCTGACCTTATCTTCAATGACATTGATTTAAAAAAATCTATAATTACCTATAATTACCTAAATTACAAGAAGGAACTTTATTAAGTCTTAATACCCTTTCTTTGTATATATATATGATAAACATCACAGGTGACCAAAATAATCAAATAATGTTATGTTTAGACAAGCTTAACTTTTAATTGACTTAAACGCAATAGTTTGCACTGACTATGAAGTCCTTTAAACACCACGGAGTGGTCCACAGCAACAGCAACGGTCTTCATTTTCTCCAGACATGTGATGAGCATGAACTTATGATCACAAACACTTTCTTGCCCCTTCACGCCCATTACCGAACGTCATGGATGCATCCTGGCTCAAAACACTGGCATCTTATTGACTACGTTATCTTGATAAAGAGTTACAGGCGCGATGCACGGGTGACCAATTCAATCTTGGTTGCCAAATACTGGACAGATCCCTGCCTCACCAAACCCAATATACAAAGTCAGCCCAAACAAAGTTGGCAAAGAAAGAAGACCCCTTAACCCTTGAACATGGCAAATTTAAAGACTGCCAGCTGCAAGCTGTCCTTTGTGAATGTTCTGGAACAGCGTTTGATTGGGCATCACTCAAAAAGCTGATTTATGCTCCAGTCAAAGACACCCTTGGGACAAGAAAAACAAGGACTGGTTTGATGAGAAGACATTGAGCAGTTATTGGATGAGAAATACCACCCTCACAAAGCCTACCTCACAAACCACAAGTCTATAGCCTGAGGAATGATGCATTTTACAACATAAGCATAAACTTTTTTAAGATACAAGATGCTTAGATCAGAAAAAAAGCTGTCAAGAGCTATGCCGATAGGAACAATTATAAGACATTTTACAACACGTTGAAAGAAGTATAAAGACCCACTTTGTTTGCTATCAAGCTTGCATAGACATGCGCATGGGATCAACACTTAATTATCCTTTGTTAGTGAATAGTGTGACTGTTGTATGATATATAACAAAAACTCATGTATTTCAGACCAATGGACGGACATATTGACTAAGTGATTTTAGTTTCTCACAATACACACCTATTCCAAGTAGGTATATATGTTAATTGTCTTTTGAGGCAAACTTATAAGTTGGAAATTTTTAAACAAAACAAAGTTGATTTGTCACGATAAAGTTATTTCCATTTTAGTAACATGTTAATAGTAACTAAATATCTTCTACTGAGCTTGAATACATAACAATTTAGCTGAACGTAATTCACTTGAGGGGGATATCATATCTAATGTATTCAAGCCTATAAACTCTTCCAAAATTTGTTTCAGTCTTTATCAATGACAGGAACAAAGAAGCAGTCTGATTGCTTTGTATTTACAACAATGTGCTTATACACTAATAGCTGCCTTTTGTATGCCTACATTTCCTTTACAATTGGAATTTTAATAGCAAAGTCATTTAGAGTGACATACTGTTTAACCTTCAATTAACATGTGAAGCAATACTTGTTAAACAATAAATACAATTTTGAACCAAAAATGCATCAATGATAGACTGATCCCGGAAAAGCACGAGTTTAGAAAAGCTCACTTATCACCCCGGTACAAACATTGCTGGTCCATTATATCAACCTTTAAATAATAACTGTTGATACGGTGTGTGATTTTGAAAGGATTACAAATGGGTCATGTTTATTTGTACCAGCAGATTAGTGGGTTTTTCAAAAAAAGTTGCTTTCTCTGGGATACATATATTCAGATAGACAATATACTTTAATGTTTAAAGCTATTGAGCAGAAACCATATTTTCACTGCAGTTAGAATTTTGAATTGCAAAACCCACACCATGCGCAATGCAAACTGCCATTATAGTAGCATAAATCAATTTCAATTTATTGGACAAAAACATGTGTGTATTATTAATTATACTTATAACATAGACCTTGAATCCAGCCATCAAACCCATATTAATTAATTATATTCACCATGATATAAGGTTTCACAATTTCAATGATGACTAGCTTTTCAATAAATTAGCTCATTTTTTGATGGCCTACGGCTCTCATATAGAAGCATATCACTCTAGTGACCCACAAAATAGTCGCACTTTAAAGGTCAACAAATGACCTTACACCACGTGACCAATCATACATATAAGCTCAAGATCCACATGCAAATCTCATAGTCATTTTAGCGACCCGGTAACAGGTTCGTTAACACAGCTGAACATTGAAAGCTTGGTAAGTGACCACATGGCATGCTCATGAATTGTTTGAAATTCGAACGCGAATTGTTAATTGTGTTGTTGTTTGTTAAATGTAGTATAGTATTTATTCAACGTTGTTGAATTGTAGGCTTTCTTTAAAGCCCACATTTTTTCTTGACGATGTCAAGACGCAAGAGAAGTGGTAAGCAAGACGATGTCTTGTCTCTCTCTGACCACAGTGAACACAATTCAGTTCATTACGAATCTAACACAATTAATTTCAATGATTAAGGGTCGAATGACGTTTACAAGATAACGAATAAATCCCCGCAGAGAGCCCCACTGCAGTCAGTTGTACGCAAGGTAACGCGTAACGATAAAGACCGAGGAATCAGCCTCGTATTGAAAAAAAAAAAAAACAATGGCGGACACGATGTGGTCTCGGATAATATTGTTGATTTAAATAAGCTCACTCCCGATACTGTGGACAAATTAAGGGCAGTTTTGAGGTTACAGGAACAAACTGCTTCGATTCCTTTTCATGGTATGTTGAATAGCTCAAGCAGAAAGCGATAGTTATGAGGCAGAAATGTCTGATAAAGATTCATTTTTGGATAATCAAAGCAAGTCAAAATCAAAATTGTTCGTTTTTGAACAGATTTGAGATTTCTCTTGTTGATGATTTTGATGATGAAAATCCTGATGATGATTTATGGCCACAGGCAAAATTGAAGTGTCTGAGTCCTTGGCCAAATTAATCAATGATCAATGATGTGTGCACTCATATGTGTAATTTGAATGAAACGGTAGACAAATACAAAATACCGTCCAATTGCCAATTTATGTCGGCACTAAAAGTTAATCAGGAAATTTGGGGTGATCTAGCACGTCACCGTAGGGTTCAAACCACTGACCGTTTATTACGGGATACTCAGAATCAGGTTACTGCGGGTATGATACCCATTTTAACATTGGCTAAACTCTTAAAGCCACATATTGGAAAAGCTCCAGAAATAAAAACACTTATTGCAGATTCATTGACAATGCTTGGCCAAGTCCAATTTAATATGAGTGTCCGGCGTACGTATTTGTTGAGACCTTTCCTTAAACAAAAGTATTCTAGTATTTGCAATATCAATACACCTATTACAAGTTACTTGTTTGGTGATGATGTGAGTTAAGAACTGAAAAAGTGTGCAACTAGTGTAAGAGTTGGGAAATATTCCAAGATAAAACCCACTTCTGTTGGTCATATTAGCGGCCGACGGGGCAGATAGAGGGCTCGCACATATGGCCGTGAAACAAATGGCTCCAGCAGACAGGCGGCCGTGACTGACTATGGGCAGTTGGGCCATAAACATGACTTCAAAAGCCAGAAGAAGTCCAGCACAACTGCGCCTCAAGCCCTAAACTAAGCAAGGTCTTCAAAATAAAGGTAATTGAAAGCAATTCTGATAAATTGAAGGCTTGTTACAATGAATGGTTGACAATAACATCAGATAAATGGGTACTTAAAACCATACAAGGATACAAAATTGTATTTGATAATCCTCCACATCAAAAGAAACCTCCAAATACAATTTAATTAAATGATTATGAAAAATTAGTAATTAATAATGAAATTGAAAATATGTTGAAGGATGGGGCTATTATTCCAACTGTTCATGAAAGTAATGAATTTATTTCAAATAGTTTTCTTGTACCAAAACCAAATGGAGAATTTAGACCTATAATAAATTTACGAAGTCTAAATGAATTTGTTCATTATGAAAAATTTAAACAAGAGGCATTTCCATTTGTTTTGGAATTAGTACAACCAAATGATTTTTTCACAAATTTGGATTTAAAGAAGATGTGTTTGTGAAACACAATGTCCCCCTATATTACGTTTGACCTTGTTGGATGAACTTGACCTTGACCCTTCACCACTCAAAATGTGCAGCTTCATGAGATACACATGCATTTCAAATATAAAATTGCTAGCTTCAATATTGCAGAAGTGACATTACATGAGCAATTTTGACCCATATATTTGACCTTGAAGGATGACCTTGACCTTTCACCACTAAAAATATGCAGCTCCATGAGATACACATGCATGCCAAATATCAAGTTGCTATCTTCAATATTGCAAAAGTATTCATAAAATTAGCGATTTGGGACACATATATTTGACCTCTGACCTTGAACGATGACCTTTACCTTGACCTTTCACCACTCAAAATGTGCAGCTCCATGAGATACACATGCATGCCAAATATCAAGTTGCTATCTTCAATATTGCAAAAGTACTCATAAAATGAGCGATTGTGGCCACATATATTTGACATCTGACCTTGAAAGATGACCTTGACCTTGACCTTTCACCATTCAAAATGTGCATCTCTATGAGATACACATGCATGCTAAATATCAAGTTGCTATCTTGAATATTGAAATACTGCAAAAGTGTACATTAAATGAGCGATTTTGACCCATATATTTGACCTTTGACCTTGAAGGATGACCTTGACCTTGACCTTTCACCACTCAAAATGTGCAGCTCCATGAGATACATATGCATGCCAAATATCAAGTTGCTATCTTCAATATTGCAAAAGTTATTGCAAATGTTAAACTTGGCACAAACCAACCAACCAACCAACAGACCAACCAACCAACCAACAGACAGGGCAAAAACAATATATCCCCCACTACTATAGTGGGGGACATAAAAAGGCATATTGGTCAATACCCATTGACAAACAATATTTTAAATATCTAAAATTTGAGTGGAGGAATAAATTATATAATTTTGTGTGTCTCTGTTTTGGTTTAAGTTCAGCCCCTTATTGTTTTACCGAGGTATTAAAGCCAGTGTATGCTTTTTTCTGAAAAATGGGCATTAGATGTTCATACTATATTGATGATAGCATCAATATGCATGGAAAAAAGGAAATATGTAAAACCAACATGGACATGATGAGTAAAAAATTAAAATCTTTAGGATTTATCATAAATGATGAAAAGTAAGTAAAAATTCCTAATCAAAGAATAACCTATTTTGGTTACATAATTGATTCGGTCTTGTTCGTGGTTTTTCTGCCTGAAAATAAAATTTGTAAAGTTAAACTAAAAAGTTTTGGTGAACATTTATTAACAAAGAAACTGGTTAAGATCAGAGATCTAGCATCCTTTATTGGTTTGATAATTAGTACATTTTTTGCAATATTTGAAGGACCACTCCATTATAGAACTTTAGAAAGATGTAAAGTTCAGGCATTGAAAGTTTCAACAGATTTTGAGTCAATTATGACACTGGATGAAAAAGCACAAAAACAAATCCATTGGTGGGTCATGAACATTGATTCAAAAAATGGCAGGAAAATAAGACCAGACCGTATATCTTTCACTATACAAACTGATGCTTCTTGTGAAGGTTATGGCTCAGTTTTTGTTGACACGAACCAAGCTTCTGGTGGGCGTTGGTCAAGCAAAGAATCATTTTTTCATATTAATTATTTAGAGTTGCTAACAATTTTCTTTGCATTGAAGACCTGGCTTTGCAATAACACATGTATTCATGTAGCCATACAGAGTGACAGTACCACAGCTATATCATATCTTAATAATATGGGTGGTATGAATTCTAAAGAAATGGATAGATTAACGAAATATATGGAAATGGTGCATTAAAAGAGATATATATCTTTCTGCTTTTCATTTGCCAGGCATCTCCAATATTCAGGCAGATTATTTTTCTAGAAATTTGTCAGATATCTCTGAATGGAAATTAAAAACATCAGTTACTGAAAGATTGTTTTCACAGTTGATGAATCCAAATATAGATGTTTTTGCATCTCAATTGAATAAACAATTGGCAAACTATGTGTCATGGATCCCAGATCCTGAAGCCTTATATACAGATGCTTTCTCTTTAGACTGGTCAAAATGGAAACCCTATATCTTCCCGCCATTTCGCTTACTCGGCATGGTGTTGAATAAAATAAAGGAGGATCAGGTTAAAGCAGCATTGTTAATATGTCCATTATGGCCTAATCAATTGTTTTTGGACTCACTTGTTTCTATTCCTGTCAGGTTGCCGTGACACAAGGACCTACTTACCCTTCCTCACAACAACGAGTTGCATCCAATGAAAAAACATCTGCAGATGGTTGGAGCGATTGTGTCAGGAGAGAATGCAAAATTGTGGCATTCCGCAAACGGCTATCGACTCAGTCTTCCAAAGCTGGCAGCCAGCACAAGAAAACAGTACTCATCTGCATGGACACGATGGCATATGTGGTGTAATCTCCAGATGTGCAATTCCATTTCACCGCTGTGACACTGACATAATATCATATTTGCTTTATTTAAAACAGTTGAAAAAATCGTATAGTGTTATATGTTGTCACAAGTCAGTGATTTTAGAGACGGTCAAGATTGTAAATCCTAACATTGTTTTGAATTTTAATAAACTTAATAGATTTTTGAAGGGTCTAAATAGAGAGATTCCTCCCAAACCTAGGTATGTTGACACTTGGGATGTAGGAAAGGTACTAAATGTTATTGCAAAATGGATGCCTTTACAATCCCTTTTATTGAAACTTATAACATTTAAACTTAATGTTTTGTGTCTTTAGTGGCTTTTTGTATACTGCAGCAAGAGCGCAGTCTCTGATGGCTTTGAATATTGATCATTTGTGTATAAATGAAGATGTTGCAATTGGTGATCAGTTGAAAACAACTAAACCAGGAAAACAATTTGTTCTAAAATTATGTTCGTATGAGGAACATGAGTTATGTCCAGTATTGACATTGAAGTATTATTTGAAATGTACACAGTTTTTGAGAAGAGATTCTCAATTGTTTGTTTCTTTTAAAAATTATAAAGCAGTCTCTACAAGCACTTTAGCTCGTTGGTTAAAAAATGTACTTCTATTAGCAGGAATAGACATTGTTAAATATAAAGCTCATTCGTATCGGGCAGCTTCATCATCAGCAGCTTCTAGGGCTGGGTGTAAAATGGTCGAAATTCTCATAACCGCTAATTTGTCTTCAGCAAAAAAAAATAAGGCATTTTATCTTAGAGATGTGCAAAACAATGATATTCAAAGTAACTACCAGAATTGTGTATTGAGTTCATGGTAGTTGGATTTAAAAAATATTAAATTCAAGATGTTTCATATTGTTATGAATTGTTTTAAGCAGAATTGTTTTTTGATTTATCTCTTTTCTGCATAATATTAGTCAACTTTGCAATATTGAATCTGATGTTATGTTCAGATGATGATAAAGTATACGAAGCAAAGTAATATAAACTGTATGTGGCATCTAAAGTGAACTAAATGTAGTTGGCTATATTTATGTTGTCTTCACTTTAAACATGCTTGTATATGAGAGCCATAGGTAATCGAAAATAATGAACCCCCCATCCAAGCATTTTTTGCTGGATGGTGGGGCATTATTGGAGAATGGCCTGAAGGCCGAAATATACAAGCACCCTCCGTTTTACTCCCACCCTGTTTTAATTGATAAATTTTTACTAGTGGTTGGAATTTTGTGTAACAATACTTACACAATGATAAAGTTTAAATAAGGATTTAACAAATGCTTTTTCCTAATAATATAATATGCATATGTTTATCATTTGGTTTTTTCTAAGAAGCCAACATAAATTTCTTTAAAACTATGAGATTTGCATGTGGATCTCGAGCTTATATGTATGATTGGTCACGTGGTGTAAGGTCATTTTTTGACCTTTAAAGTGCGACTATTTTGCAGGTCACTAGAGTGATATGCTTGTATATTTTGGCCTCCGGCCATTCTCCAATAATGCCCCACCATTCAGCACAAAATGCTTGGATGGGGGGTTCATTTACCAATAACAAAAGTTGCGAATACCGAAAACACCTGAATACTATGTGTATACATATAAGTGTGTAAACACGTTCAGTTCAAAATAAAATTGTAAAATTAAAACAGCTTAACACTTAAAACAAATGTTTACCACACATTTGTTCAATTTTGTAATTTTTAAATGATGGCTTATAGGATATGGAGCGACCACACAAGCTTTATGGACAAACGACACACTTACTTCCTGAAAGATGGACGAAGGGTATTCCTATAATCTGTCATACCGTTTGCAGCGGGGTAATTATTATCATTTGCACATAAAGGGCATATGTCCTGTAATGTGTATATTTCACTATTTTCTATTTGCGGATAATAATATTCATGTTCATCTCAGATATAGAAGTTTTAAGTGTTATACAGTGTTGAAAGCCTCATTCATCTGACCTTTCAAGTAAGGTATAAATACAAGTTATATAACCACATAGAGAGCACTTGCTTGAAATACAAGACATTAATCGTATTGGATGGTGAATATGGTGTCTGCCTAGAAACCTGGATGTCTTGAGTTTGATAGCTATTGCGTTCGAAGGATCTTCCTCAAAGGCACCATGCAAGTCTGATTCAACTCTGGAAACATACTAGAGAGCCTCAAAATAAATATTAGGCTTTTGATGAAATCAAGCTAAAACAAGGGCTGTTTGTAAAACATGCATGCCCCCATATGGATTCTCCGTTGTAGTGACAGCTATTGTGTGAATATGTTTTTTGTCACTGTGACCTTGATCTTTGACCTAGTGATCTGAAAATCAATAGGGGTCATCTGCCAGTCATGATCAATGTACCTATGAAGTTTCATGATCCTAGCCATAAGCGTTCTTGAGTTATCATCCGGAAACCATTTTACTATTTCGGGTCACCGTGACCTTGACCTTTGACCTAGTGACCTCAAAATCAATAGGAGTCATCTGCCAGTCATGATCAATCTACCTATCAAGTTTCATGATCCTAGGAATAAGCGTTCTTCAGTTATCATCCGGGAAACCATTTTACTATTTCGGGTCACCATGAACTTGACATTTGACCTAGTTACCTCAAAATCGATAGGGGTCATCTGCGAGTCATGATCAATGTACCTATGAAGTTTCATGATCGTAGCCATTAGCGTTCTTGAGTTATCATCCGGAAACCATTTTACTAGTTCAGGTCACTGTGACCTTGACCTTTGATATAGTGACCTGAAAATCAATAGGGGTCAACTGCGAGTCATGATCAATGTACCTATCAAGTTTCATGATCTTAGGCATAAGTGTTCTTGAGTTAGTCATGATCAATCTACCTATCAAGTTTCATGATCTTAGGCATAAGTGTTCTTGAGTTATCATCCAGAAACCATTTTACTATTTCGGGTCACTGTGACCTTGACCTTTGACCTAGTGACCTCAAAATCAATAGGGGTCATCTGCAAGTCATGATCAATGAAGTTTCATGATCCTAGGCCCAAGCGTTTTTGAGTTATCATCCATAAACCACCTGGTGGACGGACCGACCAAAAGACCGACCGACAGACCGACATGTGCAAAACAATATACCCCCTCTTCTTCGAAGGGGGGCATAATAAATATATTTTAAATTAACTTAAATTAGTTATGCTATAAAAATAAATTGTGTTACCTATTCAGTAAAAAAAACTATTTAAACTACTGTCAAAGTCAGATCTCTCTTTAAAGAAGTTATTTTTGAAATGGTCAGTAAATATTTATCCAATCCGATTATTAAGACCATATATATTGTATTGTTATGTATAGAATGTATTTAAATAGAAGTCATTACTCAAAATTGTTTTGATCAGGAAATCAGGATTGTCACAGGGTGCAACATAATATACTCCCAAAGAAAAAGCTTGTCTTATCAGTTACAGAATACAAACTATGCAGAACAGAATACAAGTTTTGGAGTGTACATGAAAATTCATGACATTTAATTTTGTAACTTTGACCATCGATAGAGTTGTATGGGCCACAATTGGACTTGTCATTGTGAAATAAGTGAGAATACTAACACACAGATACTTTTGGAATCATTACACTTTACAAATAATAAATCAGTCAATTGTAAATAAATCTGATGTTTGTTTGTAACTGCAATTATGTTCATACTGTGAACATTTCAATAGGTATTATATATCTTCTTTTGTACTTCCACTACCGATAAGCTAAAAGGAATACACTGGGGAGGGGTGTTACACTGAATGTTATCAAGGTGTATTATCTCTTCCCAAGTTATTTGCTTTGTTTTTCATTGACAGGATCAAAGTAGCACTGATTGCTTTGTGTATAAGAACTATTAAAGAACAATGTGTTTATATGCTTGAGTGCCGTTTGTTCACTGACACTTCTTTTAGGCTAAAATTTAAAACTGTAGTCATTTGAAAGCGACATACTTTTCATTACAATTGTAATTGAAATAATTTTTTAAACAAGAGTTACTTATCAAGATAATGGAGAAATAATGAAACAACAATGCAGATAAACAATTGAATTGGATACCTGATTAATGTCAATGAAACATTACTTATTATTGTTAAGTGCTTGATTATAATGAACTGGCTTTTTGAAGTTAAAAATAACAAAAGGTCCCTGTAGATCAAGTTTTTTACCACACTTGACTCACGATAGAAATTGTCAGAAATTTTCAATGTCAACAATATGTCCATATTTTATCATTATTGTGTCATTAATTTGTATTCTCTAGTGGAAATATGGTTGTCCTAAGATATGACCTTGTGACCAATTTGATATGCAAACTTGGCCTAATATTGTCAAGTCAATATTTCTGACTACGTTTTATCAAGAATAACACAAAACTTTGGCATCCAGAGAATAACACAAAACTTTGGCATCCAGAGAAGTAAAAGGTTTTATCAGATTTGATCTTTTAAAACTCTATTAACCTAGATTTGCCATTGGCATAGATATTGTGAAAATAAACATTCTGATAATGTTTGATCAAGATTAAAGCATAAATGACATTAATGTGGTAGTTTATACAATATTTTTATAAGATTTGACCTGGTGACCTTGTTTGGGACGCATATGGCTCAGATTCAAACTTGATCTATTTATTATAAAGTTTTACATTCATGCCAAGTTTAATGAAGATTGTGCAACCCATGTAGCTTCAACAATTTAACAATCTTATTTTAAGATTTAAACCAGTGACCTAGTTTCTGGATGCCTATTACCCAGTTTAAAACTAAGCCAACATAGCGAAACGATTAAGTTCTGACAAAGTGTCATAAAAACAAATGTAGGCTCTATAGCTGTAACGAGCTAAAAGGCGTTCACTGCACAATGAACAGAACACAACATGCTCAGGTGAGCTAAAAGTATTACCAACATTAGGATAGACCCCGGACTCCTGACATCATTATGATAGACCCCAGACTCCTGACAACATTATGATAAACCCCAGACTTCTGACAACATTATGATATACTCCAGACTCCTGAAAACATTATGATAAAACCCAGACTTCTGACAACATTATGGCAGACCCCAGACTTCTGACAATATTTTGGCAGATGCCAGACTCCTGACAACATTATGATAATCCCCAGACTTCTGACAACATTATTGCAGACCCAAGACTTCTGACAACATTATGGCAGACCCCAGACTCCTGACAACATTATGATAAACCCCAGACTCCTGACAACATTATGTTAAACCCCAGACTCCTGACAACATTATGACAGACCCCAGACTTCTGACAACATTATGCTAAACCACAGACTCCTGACATCATTATGATAAGCCCCAGACTTCTGACAACATTATGATAAACCCCAGACTCCTTACACCATTATGATAAACCCCAGACTCCTGACACCATTATGATAAACCCCAGACTCCTGACACCATTATGATAAACCCCAGACTCCTGACACCATTATGATAAACCCCAGACTCCTGACAACATTATGATAAACCCCAGACTCCTGACAACATTATGATAAACCCCAGACTGCTGACAACTTTATGGCAGACCCAATACTCCTGACAACATTATGGCAGACCTCAGACTTCTGACAACATTATGATAAACCCCATACTTCTGACAACATTATGGCAGACCCCAGACTTCTGACAACATTATGGCAGACCCCAGACTTTTGACAACATACAATGACTGACCACAGTAAAATCATACCTTAGCACTTCTATCTTAGGTCAGCTTAGATAGGTTCAATTAAAAAATATGAACTACACAAAAGAGGCAGAGACTGTTGGGGAAATAAATGTCATCTAAAATGGGCTAGACAAAGTCCTTGCATGTACAAAGCTCCCAAACTTCCTTTCAACCATGTTTACACAGTTATAAATACAGGTCCAATGGATTACCCAAGTTCACAATCCCATATTCTTATAGTGTATTAAAAATAAACAATACTATTTCCAAGCAATGAAAGTCCCCGACCTACGCAAGATCCACCATTTTCAGCAATATTTGTAGTTTATTTGTTGTCAAAGCAACCATAATTCTTGACGTAGGCACACAATTAAATGACGTGCATAATCTCCAAATTGCCATCTATCCATGTTTCAAGTTTCATGAACAAATATGAAGAACTTTTAAAGTTATCGTAGATTCTACCATTTTCAGCAATATTTCTAGTCTACGTGTTGCCATAGCAACAATAATTCTTGACGTAGGAACAAAATGAAATGACGTGCATACTCTCCATATTGCCATCTGTCCATGTGTCAAGTTTCATGAAAAAATATTAAGAACTTTTAAAGTTTCCCCAGGATCCAGAAAAGTGTGACAGACTGACAAACACACAGAAAACAGGATTATTTGCAACAAATCTGACTAAGATTTTATCTTATCATATGGGTGTGATTTAGTCACTGATAAGCTTTTAGTTGACACAGAATTATACACTTCAATAAAATAATTATTACAGTTAATTGTTTGAGAATATTATAGTATTATAACAAGTGACGTCACAGTGATCGGTCAATTTGTTGACAAGGTATTGATCTAAAACGATTTTCACACTTATTGTGACAATGACCTTAACCTTTGACCAAGTGACCCCAATTTCAACAGGGGTCATCTACTGTCCAACGCCAATGCACATGGTAAGTATCAAGCCATTGGGTGAATCAGTTGACTAGGTATTGATCAGACACGATTTCACACTTAGTGTGATTGTGACCTTTGACCTCGTGACCCCAATTTAGATATGGTAATCTACTGGAAAAGGCCAGTGCATATGGAAAGTATCAGGCCAATTGGTCAATCTGTTAACATGTCATTGAACTGGTCCTCCGACAGACCGACAAACTTCCAGCAAAACAATATACCCCCTCTTTTTCGAAAGGGGGCATGTATATTAAAACAATTACATGAGGAAAACCTTGTCCCAGATAGGACATAAGAGATGGACAAATTTGTGAATGTAATGTTGTTGCATATTTGGAGAAGTTGTAAATTTCATCATACGGCTGAATTGACAATATGAGATTGGATTCAACTGGTTAATAGCCCTTCTTGAAAACTATGTTTGGCTCGTTGGTACCTCAAATCACCTCATTACATCAAAACACGCATGACCTTGTCCCTATTTGGGACAAGGTTTTCCTCAGGTGTCTGTTTTCTATTGAGCGTTTATGCATATCTGGCACATGAACAATAATTTCATATTAACAAGAGCTCCGCATAACAGTTGCCAATGCTCGGCTGCGGGTGCAGTTTTGAATAAATGAAACCTTGTCAAATTTTTCATTATTTTTTTAAGGATCACAGTGACCTTGACCTTTGACCTAGTGACCCAAAAATGAGTGTGGCAAGTAGCAGTCATCAAGGTGCATCTACATATGAAGTTTCACAGTTGTATCTGGAAGCACTTTGATTTAAGAGCCAATGTTAAGGTTTAAGCACGGCGGACTGCAGATGCCACACAGCAGACGCCGGACGGCAGAGGCCGGACGGCGAACAACAAGCTGACGATGACAATAATTTGGGTTTTCTCCGAAAACAGCCGAGCTTTAAATACTATTTGGTCTTAGTTCTTGTAAAGTTGTATTATATGTTACCAAACTGTAATATAATTATGTGTTTCCTTAAAAGCTTAACAAGGGACAAAATTGTCACAAAACCAGGTTTTCATTGTGAAAAAAAAATCTGATAAAGGGAGAAAACTCAAACTGAACTTTTGAAATGACCAAAAAAAATTAACCCCCTTTGTAAGTTTTTTTTTTTTTTTAAATCTATTTTTAGTCGTGGCGACCTTGACATTGGAGATATTGACGTGATTCTTTCGTGGGACACACCGTCCCATGATGGTGAACAAATGTGCCAAATGATTTTAAAATCTCACAATGAATGACATAGTTATGGCCAGGACAAGCTCATTTATGGCCATTTTTGACCTTTGAACTCAAAGTGTGACCTTGACCTTGGAGATATCGACGTAATTATTTCGCGCGACACACCGTCCAATGATGGTGAACAAATGTGCCGAATGATTTTAAAATCTGACGATGAACGACATAGTTATGGCCCGGACAAGCTCATTTATGGCCATTTTTGACCTTTGAACTCAAAGTGTGACCTTGACCTTGGAGATATCGACGTAATTATTTCGCGCGACACACCGTCCAATGATGGTGAACAAATGTGCTAAATGATTTTAAAATCTGACAATGAACGACATAGTTATGGCCCGGACAAGCTTATTCCGCCAGCCCGCCAGCCAGCCAGCCCGCCAGCCAGCCAGCCAGCCAGCCCGCCCGCATTCGCCAATCTAATAACCAGTTTTTTCCTTCGGAAAACCTGGTTAAAAATACAGAGTTATATATCTATGTGTTCTATCTTTAAAAGCTTTAAAATACACAGATAGTAAATAAGGTGTCTGTTTTCTAATGTTAATGTATATCGGGCACATGAACAATAATTTATTTTTGAAAACAGCTTAGAGGCTATAATACATCTGTAAAGTGTGATGCGCACATATTGTAATGATATGCAATCTTTGTTTTAAATTGTATTTAATATATTATATATACTACATATTGCAATATGGGTTTTACTGTATTGTTGTACCTCTACACATTATCAATCAGTTAATTTTAACCAAATACAATTATTTGTTACTTGAAAGTTATATTCAATAGGTTTAATATATCTTCTATTGAGATTGCATGACTATTTAGTTGAACGGAATTCACTGGGGAGGGATATCATGTTTAATGTATTTAAGGTATATCAACTCTAAGTGGGTTTCTTTGTGTCTCACTGACAAGATCAAATAAGCACTGATTTCTTTGTGTCCACGACTTATTGAAGAACAATGTGTTTATACACTTATGACTTAATGCCTTTTGTATGCTAACATTTATTGTTCAATTAGTATTTAAAACTGCAAAGTCATTTGAAAGAGACATACCTTCAAGTACTATGTAAAGCTATATCTGTTAAACAATACATACAAATTAATGGAACAAACATGAATTAACCATTGATATAGATAATTTTACAAGAGCACCGCATAACGGGTGCCAACGCTCGGCTGTGGGTGCAGTTTTGAATAAATGAAAGCTTTTAAGAAGAATATTAGACGTCAAAGTGACCTTAACCTTTGACCTAGTGAACCAAACTTGGTGTGGCGTGTAGAACCCATCAAGGTGCAGCTACATGTGAAGTTTCAAAGTTGTAGGTGGAAGCACTTTGATTTTAGAGCCAATATTAAGGTTTAAGCACAACGGACACCGGACAACGAACTAGCTATGAAAATACCTCAGGTTTCTCTGAAAACAGCTGAGCTAAAAATGAGTTTCACATTGTTTTAGTTAATTAGCAATGAAGTTAGAAGAACAGAATAATTAATTATTACATGTATTGATTATAAAAAAGTGCTACTGGCATATTGGATGTGTACATCTAGCTATAAGAAGGTCCCTGTTTGATCCCCACTGGCACGGAGTGAGGGTTCACAAAATCTTTAAATAAAATAAATAAGTAAAGACAGGGCTGAGTAAGCCTTGTTGATTCGGGGGCTAAAAAAACTGAAATCTAATCGACCCAGGTTAAAGGCCGAGGCAAAATAAACCCAAGGCCGCATGAGCCTGCTATACTCTGAACAAGTATTGTGTCTACCCAGGAAATGGGCTTGAGTGTCTTAATTAGCTTCAGACTTTCAGTGCTATCTATCGAAAAGAAATTGGTAAAAAATATTATTTTTAAAGAAACATTCTATAAAAAGTCAATTATTTACCTGTGTACATGAATCATTTCAGTCTTGATGGTTAGTGAACTAGTCTTGATGGTTAGTAAACTATGTAAAAGCACTACAACTATGAAACACTAGCATTTTTAATATTGCAATGTTCCACAGAAATGATGCTGATGATAATTCTACACGATGATGCATTAATTTATTAGATATTTCTAAATTCCATTTACACCAAAAATTCCACTACAAATTCAATTGCTCAACTGCACATTTACTCAATTTCTCAGCTTCTAAAAACCGTCTTCCACTGTGTGTTTTTTCGAGCATCCTCATGATTTAATCAGCGTTTAATAGTATTTCACCCAGGAAAATTTATGTTCAAAACATTTCTCACAATGTAAAAATCTATATGTTTGCTTGATATAAAAGAAAACATGTCCCTCTCTAGTTTGAAGCACAAATCACATTCGGGCATGTGTGCCGACATTTTTCTGCCATTTTGAATATCAAAAGTAGTCCGAAAACAAAATGGCGCCCACGTTAGTCCAGAGGCTACTTGATGCAAAACGGTTGGGTCCAGAGTGACTCAGGTTAAACATCTGTAAATTGTTTTTAACCTTTGATCTGTAACTCTCAACTTCGCTTCATATTTTCCTCAAGCCTTACTAACATACTAATTTATATGATCCTACCCTTAAGTGTTTTCTAGAAAGTGTTTTCATGCCGGTGACCTCAACCTCTGATTGGTGAATCTTTAACTGAAAAGCTACTCCTTTCCTCTAAAAAACTCAGATAACTTACTTTCATGATGGTAGATGAAGCCATTCTCTGCATATACCGGTATATCCTGCTGACAAAAACTGGTCTAAGGTGAGCATTATTTTCAAGTTACAAGCAACTGTGACCTTGAACCATCTGACCAGTGTCGTCAAAATTGATAGGTGTTTGCTTCATCAGGACTAACCAGCATTTCAATGAAGTTTATCAGAGTTAACAGGGTTTTCGAGATGTCGTGTATAAACACATTTGATGTTACAAGTCTCTGTGACATTCACATTCGACCTAAAAATAAATAGGCATATTTTTGTCAAGCAAATAGCATACCAACATTAGTTATCCTAGGTCAAATTGTCTTCTTAATTATGCACGGAAATTAAACAGTCTACGGACCTACCAACGAAAAGCAAAACAAAAAAAAACATCTAAAATTGGGAGCACACTCTTTTTTGCTTGTTTATTGTATTCAATAATATTTCAGTCATGTTCAGTGTTAAGTTAACCTACACTCGCACTTTTCCTGGATGAGCCGGTTTACCAGTGCCAAGTTCACATACCAATGCCAGTATATGACAACTTTTATGGTTTTATACCCTTTAAAAACTTGTATTATTTTTTTTAATCCGCCCACTTTCCAGCCACAACAGCAAGACAGTTACTGACATTTATTTCATTGTAATATTCGCTCTATATCTCGACTTTACTCGGTGGGAAATTTCTTAGTGGGATGAACTTATTATGGCTCCACTAAGAAAATTTGCGGGAAGTAAAGTCGAGATACAAAGCGAATTTAAATAGGAAATAAACGCTTAACACTTTTTAACTGATATGGCTGAAAAGTGAGCGTCGTTTAAAAATTAAACAAGAGTAATATAGGGTATAAAACAGCGATCAATAACTGTCTCGGCGTGGACGTCGCCATCTTAACGATCACATGATTACCCCCTCTGTTTAGGCAATACATATTACATTTTTTCAAGCAGAAATTTATCTTTGAAAACAATGTTCAATTGATTAAATGGTTGAGACAAGAGAAGAATGCCCTTGATCATTCACCTGTGTGATGGGATGTGTCAAAATTTGGCAATTTAACAACTGCAACATGGAGTAATAACTGTAACAATATCTTTAGAGGATTCCTATCTGATGTCATATACCAAATGTCAAAGCAATAGACATTGCAATTTCAAAGAAGGTTTTGAAAATTATTATGCTTAATAAGCCTATACAAAATGAAATCATGCGATACTAACCGTTTTTATAGTTGTCTAGATGAATTACTTTTTCTTTTTTCGAGCTACAAACTCGATACTTTAATATAACTTTAAATACAATTAAACAGCTCGTGTTTTTCATGATCTCTTTAATTAAAATACGCTGCTGTCATTAAGGCTGGTTTGGGAGTAAAAAAACTAATTAATTAATTATCCCCTTTCAATTTCATTCTGCAATTGGCAGACAGGTGTAATAGACTCTATTAGCATCATAAAACTAATTATTTAATTACCACTCTTTACTTCAGATATGGTAAATATGCGGTAGAAAGATAAATAGTGGTCAGCTAAGAAATATTTATTTACGGGTATTGTCAGCTGTTTTTTTTTTCATTTGCTAATCTCTTTATACGACTTAGCGTCCAGTCGCTATTTTGTAGGATGATGACGATATTATCTGTGTATTCAAAGTATACAGTATATTTTCCCCAAAATCCTGCGTTTCGTGCGATTTCTATTTCCTAAAAAAAGGCCAGGCCCTTTCCCCAAAATCAGATAAAAACCCTGCACTTATCACATATTTTCATAATATTTTGTAAAATTTTAATAAAATGTTTTCAAAATAGTTGTTATTTACCAGTTAATGGCTTCTTTGAAATATAAGAAACACTATTTTCATGCGATAATTTTTCCCAATTAAGCCAGTTTTGCGTTTAATTTTTTTCCCAAAATGGGATTTTTGATGATGTGAAATTCCCAAAATTCCAGTGTGGCGTTTTCCCAAAATGGAGCGGAAAAGGCCTGATGATATATAAAAAGGGCCATAAAAATATTCGAGGTGATATGCACACTTTAACATTCCAACGCTCACGCTCATGTCGACGCCGGGTTGAGTAGGTTAGCTCAACTATATATATTTCATATATATTAGTCGAGCTAAAAACAAATACAAGTATATAATGTTTTGTATCGCCATATTTGTGTACTTTTCTGTCATTCCCAGTGCTACAACTTGCCATTTTCATATGTCCTCATTTAACAACTTGGTATCATTATGTCAACATGTTGACATATTTATACTAAGTAATCTTATTAATTCAACTTTGGACTGTAACTGTGACTATTTGAATAGTTATAAATTGAAGGAATGGATACACTAACAAGTGATTTGGACAAATATGTTTTTGCCTTTTGGTGAATATTTGAAAAATAAATTTATTAGATATGATTCTTCGAGTCTGCACTAACTGAGACCTGGCTTTGAACCAAGATTTTGTTATAATACATGTGTTCGACAGATGGGATTGTTTTACTGTGCTCTTGTTTTATCTTTCATTCAAATCAGACATTATTAACAATGACAAGGACATCAGCTATGAATTGACTTTTTGTTGAGTATTTCACACAATGGTTAATGTGATGTGCTACTCTGATAGCAATCTCGAAAAAACACACAGTCAGAGAATTCATTTTTATTCAAAAATAATACATGTACATCGAAAACAGGGATGTTGTGTTTTGTTTTGTGATTTAACAAACACTCAAACAGGAAGTTTTGTAGGCGTGTTTTGCAAAGTTTCAAATGATTGAGATCTAGACACCCAATCTGAATATTTCAATATGGACTAGCTAACCACATGAAACAAAAACAGCATATCCCTGCACTAAAATGACACCTTTTGCACTATGATATCTGAAGCATAAGGAAGTAAACATTAATTTCTTCAGTTATTTGTTTTACAATTTGTAGCTATGTTCATCAAAAGAACAAGCAAACACCAATAACTCTAATAACGGTGCATACAGAGTTATGGTTCTTGTACCCTGCCCCTGGGTTCAATTTATGTGCATTTTTTTAAATACTTGTGACCTATTGACTATGAAATCAAAAGTTATCTTCCTTCTCTCCCAACAACATACCAATCAGGGTTTTTTTGGCCCAATTTTATAGCCGAAATTCGGCTATGTTCCCAATCCCAAAAAGTATACTTTTTTCCCAAAATGTGGCAAAAAATTCCTAATTTCCAATTAAAAAAAAAAATCTTTTTTTTTTTTTTTTAAAGAAGTCTAATGCGTATTTTATCTCAATTTCAATTCAATTACATCTAACAAAGTATTATATGATTTTGTTCTTTCTTTTAATTTGAATGATTATAAAGAGTTATATCAAATTTAGTATTTCCCTAATCAGTGGACTTTTCATGTGGAAAAAAAGGCTAATGAATTTATTTTCCCAATTTCATGAAAATGCCAATAAAATTCCCAATTCCAAAGCCATGGGCTATCTTCCCAAAAAGTGGGAAAAAGACCTGCCAATGGTCATGATTTTAAGTACAAGTGTTCTGTAAATATTTCTTTATTACAAATAACACCTGCTATGCAATTATTTAACAATTTTTGGCAAAACACCAATCAAATGAACCACTATGATTGCTTGTTTCAGTCGCCGCGAAACATGGCATGTACAATTTTGTGAGGTACAACCTGTCGAAAACGAATTTGTTGTTGATTTGTTTTATTGCTTAAAAACTTTTACGCGTTTTTAAAATAATGACAATGTCTTTAAACCAGTGATTTTCAGCATCAACACTCTTTCAGCTGGCAAACATGATTTTTAGATAGAAGACAATAAACAAGAAATAACGCTATTCAGCGAAAATTAATAAAAACAACAATCCAATGAATGACAGAAATCATAAAATGGATGTATGAATGAAAAGCGTGTGTCACGGAGAATACCTTTTGGATACAACATATTTTTTTGAATGTCATAGAACGAGTGTTTTTTAAAGGGATTCAACTTGCAAATAATTCTTTGTTAGTTATTTATGAAAGAAAATTGAGATATAATAATCATTAGACAATCATTGTTTTTGGGATCTGGTCCGTTTTACGTTTTTTTTTAATAGTAGAAAACTCAGGAGTATTAAATTTTTTTTTTCAATGTGGTTATATAAACTGACCTCTAATGCCAGGTGACAGTGTAATTCAAGCTACCGCTAAGTCAGGTTGGACTGAACATAAAATACAATACTTTAACATGTTTCAAAGTATCTACATATAATATGTATACATAATTGTCATAAGTGCATGACAGCTGAGACCAATGCTCAACAAAAGATAATGTATAATAAGAAGTAGTTCAATGTAGTAAATCTAGTAAGTACAACAGTATAATATCAAACATATTAGTGCATCAAATGAAACAAGAAACTGTTGTTTAATAGGAGAACACATCCTCTAAGAGTAAAGGCTCAGGTTCATGGACAATTGTGTACACATAAACTGGAACACTAAAAGTGCATTGATTTTGATAGTTGAGCATGAACCGCAGTTTTCACTTAATAATTATATTCAAGATACAATAGTCTTGCATTAAACCCTTCCTTTACAAACTAGTTCACAAAGTGTTTATGACATTTATGTGCAAGTATTTGAAATTGTAATTGACTTGAATTTCCTCACCACATGTGAATTGATGACAGTTAAATGACATCCCACTGGACAAATATGTACAATGACCTACATCACTGGATATCTAGTCATCACACTAGACATACAATGACATCTTGGACATACAGTCATCACACCAGATATACAATGGCATACTGGACATACAGTCATCACACTGGGCATACAATGGCATACTGGACATACAGTCATCACACAAGACATACAATGGCATACTGGACATACAGTCATCACACTAGACATACAATGGCATACTGGACATACAGTTATCACACTAGACATACAATGACATCCTGGGCATACAGTCATCACACTAGACATACAATGGCATACTGGACATACAGTCATCACACTGGACAAACATTGACATACTGGACATACATTCATCACACTAGACATACAATGGCATACTGGACTACAGTCATCACACTGGACAAACAAAGACATACTGGAAATACAGTCATCAAACTAAGCACACAATAACATCTTGGACATACAGTCATCACACTGGACATACAGTGACAAACTGGACATACAGTCATCACACAAGACATACATTGACATACTGGACATACAGTCATCACACTAGACATACAATGACATACTGGATATACAGTCATCACACTAGACATACAACGAAGACATACTGGAAATACAGTCTGCATCATACATTATTCACTGACATTACTTGATTTTTCTTGAAGTCTGCTGGCAGTGAGTTTCATGACCTGGCTATACTGTAGCTAAACAGTGACTTAAGAGAGGATAACTCAAAATTCAAGCTAAAGTCATTCAGTTCAAGACCTGGCTAAACTGTAGCTATACAGTGACTTCAGAGTGGACAACTCAAAATTCAAGCTAAAGTCATTCAGTTCAAGACCTGGCTATACTGTAGCTATACAGTGACTTTAGAGTGGACAACTAAAAATTCAAGCTAAAGTCATTCAGTTCAAGACCTGGCTAAACTGTAGCTATACAGTGACTTCAGAGTGGACAACTCAAAATTCAAGCTAAAGTCATTCAGTTCAAGACCTGGCTATACTGTAGCTATACAGTGACTTTAGAGTGGACAACTAAAAATTCAAGCTAAAGTCATTCAGTTCAAGACCTGGCTATACTGTAGCTATTCAGTGACTGTAGAGTGGACAACTCAAAATTCAAGCTTAAGTCATTCAGTTCAAGACTGAAGCTATACAGTGACTTCAGAGTGGACAACTCAAAATTCAAGCTTAAGTCATTCAGTTCAAGACCTGGCTATACTGTAGCTATACAGTGACTTCAGAGCGGACAACTCAAAATTCAAGCTAAAGTCATTCAGTTCAAGACCTGGCTATACTATCGCTATAAAGTGACTTCAGAGTGGACAACTCAAAATTCAAGCTAAATTCATTCAGTTCAAGACCTGTCTATACTGTAGCTCTACAGTGACTTCAGAGTGGACAACTCAAAATTCAAGCTAAAGTCATTCAGTTCAAGACCTGGCTATACTGTAGCTATACAGTGACCTCAGAGTGGACAACTCAAAATTCAAGCTTAAGTCATTCAGTTCAAGACCTGGCTATACTGTAGCTATACAGTGACTTCAGAGTGGACAACTCAAAATTCAAGCTAAAGTGATTCAGTTCAAGACCTGGCTATACTGTCGCTATACAGTGACTTCAGAGTGGACAACTCAAAATTCAAGCTAAAGTCATTCAGTTCATGACTGTAGCTATACAGTGACTTCAGAGTGGACAACTCAAAATTCAAGCTAAAGTGATTCAGTTCAAGACCTGGCTTTACTGTAGCTATACAGTGACTTCAGAGTGGACAACTCAAAATTCAAGCTAAAGTCATTCAGTTCATGATCTGGCTTTACTGTAGCTATACAGTGACTTCAGAGTGGACAACTCAAAATTTCAGTTCCTTAAAGTGACTATTGGAATTTATTTTACAGTGTGTGTTATCAGCCCAAAGTAGTCATATTTTCATGAGTAAAGGAATAAATATGCATTTAAAATACCAAACAATAATTAAGATTAAACAAGAGCATCTCATAACGGGTGCCACGCTCAGCTGCTGGAGCAGTTTTGAATAAATGAAAGCTTGTCAGAATTTTTGTTTTTTTAAGAGGTCACAGTGACCTTGACCTTTGACCTAGTGACCAAAAACTGGGTGTAGCATGTAGAACTCATCAAGGTGCAGCTACATTTGAAGTGTCAAAGTTGTAGGTTGCAGCACTTTGATTTTAGAGACAATGTTCCAAACCTTAACAAAATGTTAAGGTTTTAGAACAATGCAGATGGCGGACAACAAGCTGGCTATGACAATACCTCAGGTTTCTCCAAAAAAAGCCGAGCTACAAAATTGAAAGTATGGATTTTCATTGCAAAACTATTCTATTAGAATTACCATTTTGCATTTGTGAGTTCCATAACAAAATACAAATCAAGAACTGACATTTCTGACTCGTTAGGCGATCACTTAATTTTATAGTGAAATCAAGTTTGGTACGTGCTATGACACAAAAACCCTTTCAAGAATACTGATATAAAGGAGGGCTGTTTGTAAAACATTCATGCCCCCCATATGAGCTGTCAGTTGTAGTGGCAGCCATTGTGTGAATACGTGTTTTGGCACTGTGACCTTGACCTTTGACGTAGTGACCTGAAATTCAATAGGGGTCATCTGCCAGTCATGATTAATGTACCTATGAAGTTTCATGATCCTAGGCCTAAGCGTTCTTGAGTTATCATCTGAAAACCATTTTAATGTGTCAAGTCACCGTGACCTTGACCTTTGACCTAGTGACCTGAAAGTCAATAGGGGTCATCTGCGTTTCATGATCCTAGGCGCAAGCTATCATCTGGAAACCATTTTTCTGAGTTGAGTCACTGTGACCTTGACATTTGACCTAGTGACATGAAATCAATAGGGATAGCCTGCGAGTCATGATCAATGTACCTATGAAGTTTCATGATCCTTGTGGTAAGCTTTCTTGAGTTATCATCCGGAAACCATTGTGTCAATCACCGTGACCTTTGACTACTGACCTGAAAATCAATAGGGGTCCCCTACAAGTCATGATCAATGTACCTATGATGTTTCATGATCCTAGGTGTATGCGTTCTTGAGTTATCATCCAGAAACCATTTTACTGGTTCAAGTCACCGTGACCTTGACCTTTGACCTAGTGACCTGAAAATCAATAGGGGTCATATGCGATTCATGATCAATGTACCTATGATGTTTCTTGATCCTAGGCCTAAGCGTTCTTGAGTTATTATCCAGAAACCATCTGGTGGACGAACATACATGATCATTCGGAAACCATTTTACTGTGTCCGAGTCACAGTGACCTTGACCTTGTGACCTGAAAGTCAATAGGGGTCATTTGCGAGTCATAATCACTAAGTTGAGTCACTGTGACCTTGACCTGTGACCTGAAAATCAAAAGGGGTCATCTGCGAGTAATGATCAATCTACCTATGAAGTTTTATGATCCTAGCCATTAGCGTTCTTGAGTTATCATCCGGAAACCATTATACTTCTTCAAGTCACCGTGACCTTGACCTTTGACCTAGTGACCTGAAAATCAATAGGGGTCATCTGTGAGTCATGATCAATGTACCTGTCAAGTTTCGTGATCCTAGGCGTAAGCATTCTTGACTTATCATCCGGAAACCATTTTACTGTTTCAGGTCACCGTGACCTTGACCTTTGACCTAGTGACCTGAAAATCAATAGGGGTCATCTGCGAGTCATGATCAATGTACCTTTCAAGTTTCATGATGCTAGGCCTAAGCATTCTTGAGTTACCATCCGGAAACCATTTTACTATTTCGGGTCACCGTGACCTTGACCTTTGACCTAGTGACATGAAAATCAATAGGGGTCATCTGCAAGTCATGATCAATGTACCTATGAAGTTTCATGATCCTAGGCGTAAGCATTCTTGAGTTATCATTCGGAAACAATTTTACTATTTCAGGTCACCGTGACCTTGACCTTAGACCTAGTGACCTGAAAATCAATAGGGGTCATCTGCGAGTCATGATCAATGTACCTATGAAGTTTCATGATCCTAGGCCTAAGCGTTCTTGAGTTATTATCTGGAAACCATCTGGTGGACGAACATACATACGGACGGACTGACATGAGCAAAACAATATACCCCCTCTTCTTCGAAGGGGGGCATAATAAGCTCTCCACCTATGTAGAATTAAAGGTTTTGTTCAGTGGTGTTTGAAAATTATCCCAATACAGTCGATGAATGATATTTCCTTTAAATTAGATCTCTAAACAAAGAAACCAGATGATCAACATTTAGTTTACTGTTTTTAAAAAAACACTTTCCGAAGACATTATAAGAAAGATATGCTTTAAGTGTTAAACATGCAAAATTGTACTTATTAACAAACAATATAACAATATAACAATATAAAATTACCAGACATTTTCAATGATAGCCCATCCCATTCTTGACAAAATAAAGATATCGTTACAAACACCGTGTACTGAAAAAAACACCACTCGCCGCGGTGTTCATCTCACTGAGTTCGCTCACTAATATGAATCATTACTGTACATAGATAATGCCGCACTTCGGTGCACCATCATATTTTAGCAATGAACAAGCAAAATGAGGCCTATGATTTTTGGTAATAAGCCATTAGTGGAAACAATAGATTTTGTTTAAGAGGAACCCATTTACTTTAACGTTGAATAAAAATATGTTCACAGTTATTTGTTTTAATTATTACAATTGCAGCCACATTATCAATCATGAAAAGTGCCACCAAACTAATTGCTTCACGTATAGCACTGAAAGTGTCACTCACGAATTGCTTCATGTATAGCACTGAAAGTGCCACCAAACTAATTGATTCCAAATAGCACTGAAAGTGCCACCAAACTAATTGATTCACGTATAGCACTGAAAGTGCCACCAAACTAATTGATTCACGTATAGCACTGAAAGTGCCACCAAACTAATCAATTGTAGACACATTATCAATCACGTATAGCACTAAAGGTGCCACCAAAGTAATCAATTGCAGACACATTATCAATCACGTACAGCACTAAAAGTGCCACCAAACTAATCAATTGCAGTCACATTATCAATCACATATAGCACTGAAAGTGCCACCAAACTTATCAATTGCAGACACATTATCAATCACATATAGCACTGAAAGTGCCGCCAAACTAATCAAGTGCAGACACATTATCAATCACGCATAGCACTGAAAGTGCCACCAAACTAATTGGAACCTAGCTACTACAAGATGAAGTGAACCATTCACTGAAAGTGCTGTATACCTTGGCTCTAGGAGAAGTGCCCCCCCGGAGAACTGCCCCCCCAAAGATTTTTCACTGGGCGGAGAACTGCCCCCTCACTGTTTTTGTATAGGGCGGAGAACTGCCCCCCTGCTGATTAATAAGGGGCGGAGAACTGCCCCCCTGTCAGAATTGATGACCCGGAGAAGTGCCCCCTAATTAAAGAAATAGCGGTGATATATAAAGCGAGTATTATAATGACAATAACGCCAGTAACTTTCTTGCTATTATGTATGGAAATTGAGTGAAATTTCAAAAGTAATATAAAGTTGTGCAAGTAATAAAAGTTTTAAAACGGCATAAAATACCTACCTCGGCATGGACGTCGTCACGTCGCCAACTTTATAATCACGTGATTTTCGTCAATGTGAACAAAGAAAAACAAATAACTTTTTGCTAATAAAAAGTTTTCGCGGCTGAATTATTTGATATTTTCCCCGTAATAAAAACAAACAATTAGCATGCAATTTAATCCATCCTTATGCCAGCTGAAAACAATAATTTATTTGTTTGTTTTCGCCAATTACGGATTTGGACGGTTCAATATAATAAACCCGTATGCGGCTTTATTCAAAGCTAACAAGTTCTTAACAATTAAGGTCGGTCCGGTCTACCAATTAAAAGATAAAAAGATCGCGGTACTTATCGTTAACGGTAACAAGTTCTCTGCCTGCCTTATTAGCTGCTAATTAAAGCAACTGTTACCGATTTTGTTTGTTTGGCATGTCGACATGATCTGCTCAAAATGCAAACTGCGGACGACTCGACGGTCTGGCGATGCTACCGACGGATAAGGTGCTAGAAGACATGAATTAACTAAACAACATAAATAAATTGCTTATAAATTCAACTTCACTTCATTTTTTTCTTCAAGTCAGCTAAATTATTGCCTTTGCCTTGCCTATTAATTTACTTTTTTATATGTCAATTAACTTTTTTTCCATGGGTCAATACTATCTTTATAATGTAAATTAATTCCGATGTAACTTTTCCTCCATAAGTACCGAGTTGCACGTCTATATTTAGTTGCAACACATTGCCAGTATTAACACGCACGCGTTTCCTGTGTGGATCTCGACTATGTTTCGCGCTCTTATTAAAACACGACTTTTACAAGGCATTCATGTATAGTGAGTGGTGCAGATGCGTACCAAGGGCCTTAAACAGTATTATCACATACCTCTAGACAATTTGTGTTATTCAGTTCGATAAATGGTAATATACTTGTACTGAAATTAAATTGTTACCGGATAAAATGTGTACGGCGATAACGTAAAATTACCCGTAAGTATTGTTTTCACTACGTAACTAATAACTAATATGACACCGGGGGGCAGTTCTCCGCCCCTACAGATTTGATGGGGGGGCAGATATCCGCCTACTAAATTCTGACAGGGGGGCAGTTCTCCGCCCCTACCGATTTGATGGGGGGGCACCTCTCCGCCACCTTTAAAATAAGGGGGCAGTTCTCCGGGGGGCAGTTCTCCGGGGGGGCACTTCTCCGGATACCGTATACCTTGTATACACAAATGCCTAGGCTTTTACATAAGTGCTGTTTTTGACTTGATGATCAAATATGACTTTTAATACAATGATAATTATGGTTCCTGTGCACAACAATAGTGTTAAGGTCTCAACATATTTTTTATGCAAGATATACTTAAACAGTGGTCTAGCCCTATTTATTTGACCTCTCATAATGACATTGACCTTTAAGATAGCCATTTTGGTTTTCTGTGCACCATACCAGTCTTCGAAATTAGCTTTGAAAAGTTACATGCCAGTCGGGCCAGTTACTTAAGAATTTTTACATGCCCAACATATTTTTTACATGCCCAAACTTTTTTAACCAAAATTATAACAAATCACAACATTTTAACACTTACATGCTACACATAGTAAAGCAGAACATTTGTTTCAATAGTAGTGAATACAATTACATCTAATCATCACTAGAATTAAGACGGTCGATCGTTACACCAGTGCTCTTGAAAAGAGCGTTCTCTGGTGTCCTCGTACCATTTTTTGGCTTCCTTTTTCTCTAAATCATTGTCAATTTTCTATTTTGGAAGTGCTTTATCGGGCTTAGCCCCATCAACATACCTAAGATACTGCCTCTATGTCAACAATGACATTTGTTTACATTGACAAAAACGGAAGCGTATTACTTGATTGAAATGATCGATTCAAAAAGCATCTTCTCGATTAATGTCTAGAGTTACCGTCGATAAGAACCGAATGTGACCGAACTGCATCGGTCAAAAATAATAACGATGACAGGGCAAGCAGGTGCGTGTTGTTAAACCAATCGAATTTCATAGGAGGTTTTTGTGTGACGATTGGCCGTCAACTTCTCGATCGCGGCCAATTACATTGTATCAGAGTAAAGGTCGTCGGAAGACTTAATATTTACAATTTCACAAAACAAAACTATAAGCACCCGTATTCTGTTTTAAGGAAGACTTTAATAAATGATATTTCACAAATTATAAAACATATAATAATTTGAATATTATTATAAGTGGTGTGGATGCGATAGTGTTATTTTTCATCAGAGATTGGAATTTAGTGTAAGGGGTGTATTGAATCAGTTATAAAACAAAGCCCTTAAATAGCTAAATACATTTCAATCTTGAAATGTAGTTTGAATTTTCTTTTACATTGAATGAATTTTCGTTTCGTAAATTTACATTGAATGAAAATATTAATAAATTTAAGCATTCCAACTGAAAAAACACCTGCATATTTTGCAAATTGAACTGGGTTTGCATGTACATGTATATTGAAAACTCTTCTCTAGTGATAATGAGCGATACAAATCAAGCATTTTATGATACCATAAATCTACACATTTAATTTATTTTACGCAAGTATTTTATATCCCTATAATGACCAAACGCGATTGCTTGTTTTCATGATGATGTTTCGAACACTGCAGTATCGCACGATCTTTACACATTATAGCAGAGTTTACATTTGCAGGTACCCGTTAAATACGTTAATTGTGTAGCAGTAAATTTGAAAAATATTTTAAATGTTTAGTTATTAAACACTTTATTGTTATGTTTAAACTGGCTAATATATATACTTAATAGTTCCTATCTGTTAATCCATTTTGGACAAATGTCTATTTTTTAAATATGTTCAAATATTTTATTAAAGCAACTGTTAAGTTTTTTACTTAATATGCGAAGAGATGACATGGAGGTATCATAAATTGTGTTTAATAACCAGACACATGTGGTTTATGCAGAGACCCCATACAGAGTCATACATGTATAGGTCCCTGGGTTTATTACACACTGTTTTCTTAGTAATTGTCTGGACAGTATCCGATCATATCGAGATAATCGGTTTGTGATAAACAAAGGGGCAATTAAACACTGGGTTAAAAATGCTGAAACAAAGAGTGTCAAAACTGGTGTGAACAATTTAATAAAAGCATTTACATTTATCAAGAGGATTTAGTTAATCTGTAACAAGGCAAGTTTTTATAGACAAATAGGTTCAAATCAGTTTCTATATGTTGATTACATAAATTCAATCAATTTGTTTGTTTTCGTCCTTATTTGTGTTCGTTCATTGGGTTCAATTTAATCTGAAAGAATTTCAATTTCTGAGTATTTTTTGTTCAAAAGGGTCGCGAATATTATTGTAACCATATCACGATGCGGTTCATCACATGCGAACAATAGCAGAATGACCGCAGTTTTGATGGCCAAAATTTGAGCATGCGCAAACGTGACGTCATTATCGGAATCCCCAAAACCTCCTATTGTTTTACAACTTACGGCAAGGTGTTTGTTCGCAAAATTGAAAAATAGATCTGCAAATATCAAGAACCGCTTACGATTTTTTTTTATAAACTGTCAATTGGCTTCAATAATTTACATGCCCGGTGGGCCACAAACGTGAATTTTTGTATGGGCCCGGCGGTAATTTTACTCGCCACAGGCGATCGGGCGTGTCCTAATTTCGAAGACTGCCATACACCCTCTTATACTTACACTATTCATTAATCTTAAAGGCATGTTATAGAACAGCACAGGTGCTTCATTTGATTTCTTACTACCAACAATTTGACCTAGACCTTGAATATAACCATATGGAATCAAAACCTGCATGTTGACCTAGCATGTCACTGTGATTATTTGAATAGTTATGAGTTTATGGAATGGAATCCCCGGGAAGTGCTAAAGACAAATGTATCCGTCTTATGATTGAATAAGCTCGACTAATCAAACAGGGTTTTCAAAAAAAAGATTCATAAGATATGATTCTACAAGTCTGAATTAACTGAGTCCGGGTTTTGACCAAGATTATGTTATTGTAGAACTGTATCAGTAACCAAATCCCCTCAAATGCTATTTCTTCTGTGATCTTCTTTTATCTTTTATTCAAATCAGACATTACAAACATTAAATCAAGTCATTCAGTAAACACCCATCGAGAGTTGGGTTTTTTTTCCTTCAAAACTGATGAACAAAATACAAATGCAGGGAAGTTATGTATCTTATCATGAGTAAACAAACACCAAAGCAGGACGATTTATTTCAAAGCTTCACACATGATACAGATCTAAACACGCACTAGGAATATTTCAAAATAGGCTAGCAAACCACATGAAACAAAACCTGCCTATCCATCAACTCAAAAGACAACTTATGCAAGCTTTTATCTGAAGCATCAAGAAGTTAATCTAAATTCGTATCGTTGAATGTTTTGGGACCAAACACACTTAGATGATCGCTTGCTTACGCGGAAAGCTTGAAATAATTGATCTTCAAAGAAAGTGAAAACATACATGTATTTATTGGAGAAAAAAACAACAAAAATATTTTTAAATATTGAAGGTAGTTTTTTTTAAACTTTGCATTTTGTTGTTGTCGTTATATTTTTTCATACTACGATGATTGCTTATACATATAAAAGATTAAATACTGTAATTTCATTCTAGATTATTTAATGGATCATTTAAAATCCAATATTTGCATTTCTCAATATTAGAAATTTAAACGACAAACTGTGAAAAGATTAGATATTTACTAAAAATGCCACAAGGTAAACATTTACAACTCATTGGTTATTTATTTGATATAAAAGTGATTTTGTTTATTTGCCTTGTCAGCAGAGTAACTTTAAAGTTATTATCACTTTTATCTTTTTTTCAAATCATTATTAACAGAGATAATTTAAGCTTCATTTTGTGAAAACAGGGCTTAATGAAAATGCATTAATTGTCATCCCAGTACCAGAGACCCTTTAAATGAAAAACACCATAAAATCAGAAAGTGTTGTCCTTGATTAGCTTGTGCGCATTGCACAGGCTAATCAGTGTGCACAGGTTTATCTGATTTGACATGCATTAAGCACCGTTATCCCTGAAAGCAGCCAATATGTACATATTTCAATGATTAACTGGCTAATGTCATCGCACAAGCTGTTAAACACTAGACTGGTCAATGTCGTCACACAAGCTGTTAAACACTAGACTGGTCAATGTCGTCACACAAGCTGTTAAACACTAGACTGGTCAATGTCATCACACAAGCTGTTAAACACTGTTGATTACATACACACAGTAAGCCACTGTCTGCAGTGAACCAGTGAGAAGTATAAACAGGAAGATGCGGTGGTTATTGTTCCTAGCGTAATTAAGAGCAGACTGACTTGCAAGCGCAAACAACTAAAAACTAGATTCAGATGATATTAAGGTCTGCACCAACTGAGCTTTGAGCCACGATTTTGTTATTACAGAAGAGTATTGTTACACGCTTCAACTTAAGGAGGATTTATTGTGATCTTGATTTATCTTCTATTTAAATCAGACATTATAAACAATGGCAAGGTTTTCAGCTATGTACTTTTAGTAACCCACACAATGGTTAATGTCATTTGCAACTCTGATCACAACCTAGTAAACAACCATCTAGGGAAGTTAATTTGTCTTCAAAATTAATTGCATACACCAAAAACAAATACAGGGAAGTTATGTATCATTATCGTGTAACAAACACCAAAACAGGAAGTTGTGTATGCATCTTTTGCTAAGCTTCACACGATATAGATCTAAACACGCAATCTAAATCATTCAATCTGAACTAGCATACCACATCTGCAAAGTGTAAAAAAATGTTATCCCTCCAAACCCACATGAGCGTTTGGCAAGATATTCGAGTTATTCAAAACATCAGGAAGTTAATATGACACACTGCCAGACATAGGGTGGTTACAATAAAGGACAACGCACCTTTGACACTTCACACAGCCAGACATAGGGTGATTACAATAAAGAGCAACGCTAATTTGACACTTCACACCACCAGACATAGAGTGGTTACAATACAGGACACCACACATTTGACACTTCACACTGCCAGACATAGGGTGCTTACAATACAGGACACCGCACCTTTGACACTTCACACTGCCAGACATAGGGTGGTTAAAATAAAGGACACCGCACATTTGACACTTCACACAGCCAGACATAGGGTGATTACAATAAAGGGCACAGATAATTTGACATTTCACACCGCCAGACAAAGGGTGGTTACAATACAGGACACTGCACCTTTGACACTTCACACAGCCAGACATAGGGTGGTTACAATACAGGGCACCGCACCTTTGACACTTCACACAGCCAGACATAGGGTGGTTACAATACAGGGCACCGCACCTTTGACACTTCACACTGCCAGACATAGGGTGCTTACAATATAGGACACCGCACCTTTGACACTTCACACAGCCAGACATAGGGTGGTTACAATACAGGGCATCGCTAATTTGACACTTCACACCGCCATACATAGGGTGGTTACAATACAGGACACTGCACATTTGACACTTCACACAGCCAGACATAGGGTGGTTACAATACAGGACACTGCTAATTTGACATTTCACACTGCCAGACATGGGTTGGTTACAATAAAGAATACCACTAATATGACACTTCACACTGCCAGACATAGGGTGGTTACAATACAGTACACCGCACATTTGACACTCTACACTGCCAGACATAGGGTGATTACAATACAATAAGTTCAAAGTAATATAGTCATATTCTAAGTGGAAGAGAGGACCATATTTGAAACATATTGATCGCTTATGTTTTAAGGAAGTTGTACTTAATAGACAATTCTGAGTTCAGGACATAAAACAAACAATTAAGATTTTATTTCAATTTTGATCCCAATAGCTTGGGTGGGATGGTTTGAAGGTCCTTCAAAAATAAAAATAATTAAAATATTTGTTTTGTTTTTTACCATGTTTAAAAAAAATCTTTTTGTTTGGGGGGGTGGGGGCAGTGTAGAGGGGGGTGTAATGTGGGGGTGTAGTTATTTATTAGATGATCTTTCAGAATATAAATTTATATATATAGACATAGCTATATCAATAATATGCATATTCTAAGTGGAACATGAGATGTGTTTGTCAGAAACACAATACCCTCTATTGCGCCGCTTAGAAGTATAAATTTGACCTTTGACCTTGAAGGATGACCTTAACCTTTCACCACTCAAAATGTGCAGCTCTGTGAGATACACATGTATGCCAAATATAAAGTTTCAATCTTCAATATTGCAAAATTGATGACCAAGGTTAGAGTTTTGACTCTGCCTTGAAGCCATACATTTGACCTTTTACCTTGAAGGATGACCTTGACCTTTCCACCCTTAAAGTGCACGGATCCATGAGATACACATGCATGCCAAATATCAAGTTGCTATCTTCAATATTGCAAAAGTTATTTCCATGGTTAAAGTTTCGATGCCGCTTTGAAGCCATTTATTTGACATTTGACCTTGAAGGATGACCTTGACCTTTCACCACTCAAAATGTGCAGCTCCATGAGATACACTACGCAACCCGTGATTTTTGCCTAATTTGCGAAGTCAAGATGGACATTTTGCTTTTTGGGTGGAAAATCACCGCGATTTCACGTGACTCGTCACTCCGACGTCGCGCGAGAGCAAGATAATCTTCGCGATAAATCCCCTCAATGTTTTGGTGATTCGCTGCGCTTCGCCGCAATTCGCCGTGATCGCAGTGACACCGATGACTCGCCAATTCATGCATAGAAACTGAATCGTATCGATAACTTTATACATGTACATAACGCTTCTAATGTTCACAATTATCTGATAATACAACATCAAAAAAATAATCTTGAACATTTATGTCGGTAAATATGTTTGAGAATTTCATTAAAACAACCATATGACTACGGCATTTTTTAGAAATGTAAAGAGTACAGCGCATAATGTGGGACACAGCTTTCATTGGACGAGCGTATTTAAATTAAGATTGATACAATACGATCTTACAAAATAATGTTTTATTGCATCATACGCCTTCATGTAAAAAACGTTTTCCTTCTGGAAATTGTGCTATTAATGCATAATATTATTTTTTTTTAAATTCACACGTAAAGCATTGTAACAACTTAATATACAATTCAAAACAAATATACCATAAGTATAAATGTTCCGTTAAATTCCCAAATGAGAATAAAAATTTATAATCCGAAACACACTTCCGATGTTTTAATGTTAACACGACGTTAACAAATGCTTTCAATATAGTCATCATGTATATTTCCCGACAAAAGAGCGCGAAAATTATGCGGCAATGTACAAGGTCAAGGTATACGAGTGTGCAAGTATCGATTTTTTATACAAACTGCGTAGCGCAGAGATAATCGAATTCTGTTGATTTCTGTTAAATGTTTCTTTGGTATTTTTAAAACAGTTATATCGCCAACAATTTGATATTTCTTTTAAAGTCAATTCAAATCAAACACGCCGTATCCGTATCGTTACTGATAGAAGTAAAACATAATACCTTGACTTGTATAGTTTTTTTGTTGTGAGAGACCATCTGAGTAAACGCCGAAAAATATACCCTAACTGTTATTTTTTGTCAATGCCCTTTGATCCATTATCGCACTTAATTGGCAGCGCCATCCTGTTGTTTCTGTGATTGTCACATCTTTTCACAGTTTGAACACATACAAAGAGTGCCAATTAGACACTTGAACAAACAGTCAAACACTATCACCCGTTGGCGTGAAAACCCAGAGAAATGCATGTACATTATACATCATCATAAATTTATTGAACTCTGCAAACGCTAAGTGCTACGTTGATATACTCGTGTTTTTTTTTCAGCAAAACAAACACAATGTTTAACGGCTTTAATATATAGGCAATGATGTAATAACAACAAATTATTTACCACAATGTCATAATAACATGTACTTAAAAATAGAACAGTAATGTATTTCCGATTTCCGGCTTATCAAGCATTGAAACTTGAAACTTGAAACTTTCTAATTTGATGAAACGCCTATTTATATAATTATATTCAATGGCGTTGTACAAAACATATATATGTACATAAAATTGATAAAAGATAAGAGGTATTGATAATATTATGCAGCATTAGTTAAAGGATTAATGATCTTAAAATGTGTGATATAAATAAGAATGCTATAAGGAACTTAAGCAATAAAACAATACCGGCTACACTATTAAAACACAGCAAAAGTAAAATATTATGTAACAAGGGACAAAATTGTCACAAAACCAGGTTTTCATTGTGAAAAAAAAATCTGATAAAGGGAGAAAACTCAAACTGAACTTTTGAAATGACCAAAAAAAATTAACCCCCTTTGTAATTTTTTTTTTTTTTTAAAATCTATTTTTAGTCGTGGCGACCTTGACTTTGGAGATATTGACGTGATTCTTTTGGGGACACACCGTCCCATGATGGTGAACAAATGTGCCAAATGATTTTAAAATCTCACAATGAATGACATAGTTATGGCCAGGACAAGCTCATTCATGGCCATTTTTGACCTTTGAACTCAAAGTGTGACCTTGACCTTGGAGATATCGACGTAATTATTTCGCGCGACACACCGTCCAATGATGGTGAACAAATGTGCCAAATGATTTTAAAATCTGACGATGAACGACATAGTTATGGCTCGGACAAGCTCATTTATGGCCATTTTTGACCTTTGAACTCAAAGTGTGACCTTGACCTTGGAGATATCGACGTAATTATTTCGCGCGACACACCGTCCAATGATGGTGAACAAATGTGCCAAATGATTTTAAAATCTGACAATGAACGACATAGTTATGGCCCGGACAAGCTTATTCCGCCAGCCCGCCAGCCAGCCAGCCCGCCCGCATTCGCCAATCTAATAACCAGTTTTTTCCTTCGGAAAACCTGGTTAATAAATTGATATAACTAGAGTTAAGACAATAATTATAATGATAATATGAGCAAATATTTGGCAACATAAAGACAGTGTTTTTCATTAACTAAAAGGATACGTAAAAGGATATTTCTGCACTCTGGCTGTCGGATCCCACAGCTACCGGTCACCTGTCATACTTAAGGACACTTCTTTTGGGTTTTAACCTTATTTGAACTATCGTGACTACAAGTCACAAATAGACTGACCAAGTGTGACTACAAGACACAACTTGAAGGTTAGAATAACAGTGTGACTATAAGACACAACTAGAAGGCCTAAGCATGACTAAAAGGCAGCTGGTTGATGTAATTCAATCATTGAGCAAAGAAGCCCTAATGATTCTTGGTTACCAGTCACTTGTACAATAAATATCCTTTTCGACCAAAGAAGCCCGCACAATTCTTTAATTGCTTGGTCCTATGAGTCCTAGTGAACAATAAGCCCGTACAACTGAGTCTAGATAATTTTTTTAAATCACAGGTATTCCAATTAAAATAGGTTGTAAAAGTCTCTGAAGAGAAATGTTTTCAAATTCCTTTTGAAAATGTTTATTGATGCGGAAGTCCGACCAACAACTCCGAAACTCCTATCCATGAAAGTTTTTCTCTTTGTGCGGTTCACATCATAACATCCGTCATACGAGAAGGTAGATCATAGGTTACGTGCTGGTACTTTTTCTTTTAAAAGTTCTGTAAGGTGTTTCAGCGCGTTACCAACAGAACAATTATACATGAAGTTCAGTAATTTGAATGTTATCCTAGCCTTTACTGGAAGCCAGTGTAGTTCATACAAGGCATCATTTGAACTGTCATATTTCTGTCGGCCGAGTACCAATTTGGCACACATGTTTTGGATACGTTGCATTTTGTTTATTTCGCATTGAGCTGTTCCATACAAGATGAGATTACAATAATCTAGATGGGATATTACCAAAGACAAAACGAGTATTTCTGTTGCTTCTTTTGTTAAGTATTTCCTTATGTTTTTGATTTTAAGGTAGTTGTACATGGCTGTACGGCACTTAATTTTGATGTGTTCTTTAAAATTTAGTGTTTCGTCTAAATATGCACCCAAATACCGTTTGTGAATGTATGTACAACGCTCGGAAAGTAACGCGAGTAACACGAGTTATCCGCATTGGAGCCTGAATCAGAAAATAAATAAGTATAGCATATTTTAGTCCAAATAATTAGATGTAATCTACCGATTACATTTAACATTTAAATAAAAGTGTTACTTAAACAATTTCCCGTGTCTTAAGGCGTGAATATTTTGCTAAACACTGTTAACAAAAGGGCTAGATCTCAGGGGTTTTTTTAGAGAAAGGGGAAGACGCTGGACGCTGGGTGAAAGGGACATATTAGGGGAAAAAATAAAAACTGTTCATTTCAATGTCTATAACTCATCAAAAGAGGCTCCTTTTTGTTCTTAAACACATTTAACACGTATTAAAGTCAAAGTCCTTAATTAAGTTGCAGGTGTAGATCTATTTATGGGAAATGTTTTCAACTATATTTATGTACTGGGGCCGGGGGACGATGTCAATTTTGTGATTTCAATTTCATGATGAATGGGTTGACGATCTTGATCTGCTACAGTATTGGAAGGGAAAGGAGCGGCAGCTGTCGATTGTCTACTTTCACTGTCACAATGTTCGATGTTGATTACCTCAGAATCCTGCTGGGTTATAACGGTTTTCGATGATTCTTTCTTAAAAAATGCCTCGATGCGTTCAGTATCTACCGAGTCCGAATGTTTTTTTTGTTTGTGTAAGAACGCCAATTGTGAGACATTTTTTTCTGTTTTCACGTTTATATCTTGGCTTGCACATAGCCAGGATGAAAATTCGACTGGTTTCCGGTAATTTATTGACGAAACACCCTTTTCTCGCAAGAGCAGTATCCAGTAATATAGTCACATGATTATTTGTGTTCTTCTGGAGAGAGAGAGAGAGAAAGATCGTTGTACATGGTGCAAATTGGATAATTGTCGAATGCTCAAAGGAAAAATGAACATTTCTTTGAGAGAAAATATTATATTTTGGTGAAAAATGATATTTTTGGTGGGGAAATTGTATTTTGAGGGGAAAAATTCTGGTAGGGGAAGACGCCGAATATCGGCGTCACTTTCTTAGTAAAAAAAACCCCTGGATCTACACGTTATAATTCTTAAAGAAATGCAAAACTAAGTATTAACATAATTAATAACGTCAATTAACACACACGGTAAGATCAAAGTTTAAATGGAAAACTTATATCATATTTCTCGTAAATTACTAAATTATTAGTTTCCTCGAAATCAAATACCATGTAGAGAAACAAGGTATTTATAACCGAACAATGACGAAACACTATGCAACTTTCAATTTACACAGTGCTACGCTACATGTATTTTGCAACAATATGGAATTTGAACAGTGGTAGTGTATTCGGGCCTGGAATATAATTGATTGTAAGTTTTAATAAAGATTCTGCTAATGCAATTAGTTAAATAATGTTTACATGTTATGTTAAATAATTATTGCATGATCATTCTTCTGCGCTGTTATATGAATTTGGAGACGTTAAAGCTTCCGACATTACTTCATCACTTTCACGTCGGAACGGGAGTATTTTAGCTAATACGCCCATTGCATACAACAACAACAAAAGCTTTATTATTGCAATGTATAATGTAAGTAACCCTTAATGTAAATCTCTTAAAAAGGAGAACCACGGCGGTTCGCGGTGATTTACGGTGATTCGCGCTGATTGCGTAACAGCGAGATACATCGCGCAACGGTCGCCGAGACATCACCGAAATTTTCTTGTCGCTCGGAATCACCGCAATTTGTCAGGTTGCATCGATTGCGGTGGTGCGAGAATAGCGGCAAAAATCACGGGTCGCGTAGTGTACACATGCATGCAAAATATCAAGTTGCTATCTTCACTATTGCAAATATCATTCAATATTGCAAAACTTTAACCAAGGTTAAAGTTTTCCACACAATGACAAAAAGACAGACAGACAGACAGACAGACAGGCCAAAAACATTATACCCCCAATTATTCAATCAGGAGGCATAAAAAGGGACATAATTCTTACAAAATGCTTGAAACAGTTGTCTGCTCTTGTTTATAGATTGGGGTCATGTTGGTAAATAAGTATGCAAAATATGAAAGCAATATGTTCAATGGAGAGAGAAAATATTTGATTTAGCAATAATATGTATATTCTAAGTGGAACAAGATGCGTTTGCGAAACACAATGTCCACCTATATGATGTTTGACCTTGAAGGATGACCTTTACCTTGACCCTTCACCACTCAAAATGTGCAGCTCTATGAGATACACATGCATGCCAAATATCAAGTTGCTATCTTCAATATTGCAAAAGTATTCATAAAATAAGCGATTTTGGCCACATATATTTGACCTCTGACCTTGAAGGATGACCTTGACCTTTCACCACTCAAAATGTGCAGCTCCATGAGATACACATGCATGCCAAATATCAAGTTGCTATATTCAATATAGCAAAAGTTATTGCAAAATGTTAAAGTTGGCGCAAACAGACCAACCTTCCAACCAACAGACAGGGCAAAAACAATATGTCCCCCACTACTATAGTGGGGGACATAAAAAGGGCTTTAATTCTTACAAAATGCTTGATACAGTTGTCTGCTCTTGTTTATACTTATAGCTAGTTTGGGGTCATGTTGGTAAAGAAGTATGCAAAATATGACAGCAATATGTCAAGGGACATAGAAAATATTTGAGGTGGTACGCAAACTTTAACATAGATTAATCAATAATATACATATTTTAAGTGGCAAAAGGGCAATAATTCTTACAAAATGCTTGATACAGTTGTCTGCTCTTGCTTATCTATTGGGGTCATGTTGGTCAAGAAGTATGCAAAATATGAAAGCCATATGTCAATGGACATAGTAAATAGTTGAGGTGGTACGCAAACTTTAACATAGATTTATCAATAATATGCATATTCTACGTAGAAAAAGGGCCATAATTCCTACAAAATGCTTGATACAGTTGTCTGCTCTTGTTTATAGATTGGGGTCATGTTGGTTACGAAGTTTGCAAAATATGAGAGCAAATATATGTCAAGGGACATAGAAAATATTTGAGGTGGTATGCAAACTTTAACAATCTAACGCTAATGCTCACGCTGACGCAGGGGTGAGGATAGCTCCACTATATATATTTCATATATAATAGTCGAGCTCAAAATTGTCGCCACAGGAATTTAAGTATGCATTGGACAATTGGAAGTAGTAATAATTAGAGCTGCAACAATACGCAAAAACGTTTTGCAATATAGTGTCAGTTCAAAAACACGTATGGCAATATATTGCAATATATTGCTAACTTGTGCCAGTATTATAACTTACCAGCTAATCACCAAAACCAACTTTATTACATGAATATAACCTTTGTATTGTATGTTTAGAATCTAGTTATATCCTATTGGCAATTCTAGCCTTTTTTACAAAATGCTTTATAAACACAATTAACTCTTTTTCTGGCTTTACAAAGCATTTTGTTATGAAAGATTAGTATTGTCATTTTGTCCATTGGATATTCCCATTAAACATTAAGTGTAATAACCTGAAAGAAAATTGTGGATGTTTAAAAGCCAGTTGTGTAACTTATCAGAATGCTGTTACATAACAATGTTTTTGATCATTATTACTTCTGTTTATAATACATCAATTTACAGTTTTACAATGTATTATGGTTTTTTTCTGTCTTTCCACAAGGTTCATCTTATATTTAACAGTATGACATGCAAAATCAGATCTTGCGGACTCCCATGTATCAACGCTACTCCGTATATTAGACTTTTTAGAATGCTATTTTTACGTAACAATTTATTTTTACTAAACACCGATTTGTTTTGTTTTTGTAACCTTGATATAATTATTTCGGATGGCTTTACTGGACGAAATGTGGATGAACTTTTGTAGAATTTTGTACCGGTATGGTGGAAATTGTACTGCAATACAATATGCGGATTGCAATATATACAGAGATACCGGTATATTGTTGCAGCACTAGTAATAATATATAATGAAATGCACATTAAGTTCCACTATACACATGCACACTATTAATAAGGGGACTTTAGTGAGGTTAAAATGTCATGGAAGTAGGTTTTGTGTTGGCATAAGTTCGAATCCCACTAAAGGCATGTATGTAAAACAAAAAATAAAACATCTTTTTTAGATAAATACCTTTTTGAAAACAAAGAATTTGCATTGTCATGGGGAAATACTATGCATATGTCCCTTTAAACATTTTGGATTTTCTGATACGATACTTCACTCAATTAACAAACTTTGATTGAAAGAGGAGAGGTTTTGAGGAGCCTTAAATCTTCTTGTGCCCACTGATGTCTACTGATTCTTTTCAAACCTTTTGAATCTGTACATATTATCATAGAACAATAGAACATTTATAAAGACGTATTTGTCACTGCTTAAATTGTTTTCAATAGAGAGGGTCAAAGACACTAAAGATAAATCAATGACCAGAATGATAATAGACCAGTGTTGGTAGTGCTTTTGTTATTTAATTATGGCTATAACATTCAATCAGATTAAAGAGATATATGTTCCATTGTTTAAATATGCTTTGTAACTGAAGGATCTCAAAGCCCAAATTACAGCAATCATGTTAGAGGTCAATTTGTTATTATGTTGCAAAAAATATCACTGATCAAGGAATTTTAAACAGTTAAACATTAGGCTTTTTTTAAATATTAAGATTTTGAGATATTCTTTATAATTTTTTAGGGCTGGAAGGAGGACATTATAGTTTTTAAAACATTTATCCAATACTTAAGCAGTGTCTTTTCCGTTAACAATCCAGTCCGGTATTTGGCCCCATTCTGAATGGAACAAGACCTGTGTTTGTGAAACACAATGCCCACTACTGCCCTTTGAAGCCGCAAGGCAGCTATTTTAGAAAAAAAAAAAACTTTGACCTTGAAAGATGACTTTGACCTTTCACAACTCAAACTGTCCAGCTCCATGAGATACACATGCATGCCAAATATCAAGTTGCTATCTTCAATATTGCAAAAGTTATGAACAACCTTAAAGTTTTGGGACAGACACACACATACAATGACAGACAGACAGGCTAAAAACAATATACCCCCAATCATTCGATCCGGGTCATACAAAATATACATTTTTCCCAAAAAGGGGACCTAAAAATTCCCAAATGAAGGTTTCGAAAAGACATTTTTTTTTTTCAACATCTTGTTCATCTCCCATCCAGCCAAATTATAAGTCATTAGTACCTTAGTAAAATAATACTGAAAACACTTCTATCCCTAATTTGAAGCATTGTTTTTATTTTATAGCTAAGCAATCACAAGAGGGCCAAGATGGCGCTAGTTCGCTCACCTGAGGAGTCGTTTCATTCAATCGTTACCAAACGTTAAACTTGACCTAGATATTGTCCAGACAAACATCCTGGTCAAGTTTCATCATTTTTTAACCAAAACTCTGGCGTATAGAGTCTTTTTGTTTTTGTAAGATTTGACCTGGTGACCCATATTTTGAGTTGACCCCCTTACCAAACATCAAACTTTGCTTACAAAAAAAATATTATGACAAAGATTCATAAAATCTGAAACAAAATTGTGAACTCTAGAGTGTTTTCAAGGATGTTGTATAATATAATGAAAATTTGGACACTCTAAGGGCAATAATTATGGCATTAATTATGTGATTTTGCTCATTATCAAACTTGACCGAGATCTTTCAGCAACTTTGATAAAGAATGCTTGACAAATGTGAATGCTGGAGTGTTTACAAACCAAATGTGGACAAGTGGACGGGCGGATAGCGGACAAAGACCAATCCTAAAATCTCACCTGAGCAATCAGGTGAGCTAAAAAGTGTGTTTCACCGATCTGAGCCATTTTCCAACTTGTCCGAGAAATCAATAAAACCAATGTATTTAGTAAGTTTCACGATGATTAGGCAAAAAATGTGACCTCTATAGTGTTCGATCACAAGGTTTCTCTCTAGTCAAATAAGAAAAACTACCCCACCCCTGGCAGCTATGTTTTTTGACCGATTAGGACCATTTGCGAACTCATCTGAGATATATATAAAACCAATCTTTTCACCAAGTTTCATGATGATTGGGCAAAAAATGTGACTTCTAGAGTGTTCACAAGCTTTTTTTACTATATAAATATAAGAAAACTGCCCCCCCCCCCCCGGCAGCCATGTTATTCAACTGACCGGAACCATTTTCGAAGTCAACTCTCATATCAAGGAAACAAATGTTCTGACCAAATTTAATGAAAATTGGGTCAAAAATGTGACTTCTAGAGTGTTCACATGTTTTTACTATATACATATAGAGAAAAATGCCCCGCCCACTGGCGGCCATGTTTTTTCACCGATCTAGACCATTTTTGAACTCGAGATATCAATAAAAACCATGGCAGTGTTTTGACCAACTTTCATGATGATTGGTAAAAAATTGTGACTTCTAGAGTGTTTACAAGGTTTCTCTATAGCCAAATAAGGAAAACTGCCCCGCCCACTGGCGGCCATGTTTTTTAACGGACTGGAACCACTTTTAAACTCAACCAACATATCATTAAGACAAACATTTTGACAAAGTAACAAAAAGATTGGGCATGAAATGTGACTTCTACAGTGTTTACAAGGTTGTTTTTTTGTTTTTTTTACCTAGTGACCTAGTTTTTAACCCGGCACGACCCAGTTTCGAACTCAACCGAGATTTCATTTGGAAAAAGCTTTTGACCAAGTTTCATGAAGATCGGACAAAAAATGTGGCCTCTAGAGTGTTTACGAACAAATGTGAACAGACAGACAGACGATGGACAAAGACCGGTCACACAAGCTCACCTGAGCAATTAGGTGAGCTAAAAAAAGAACAACAGTATGAATATAAGCTGACCATTATTCAATCCTTGGATTAGGCATGTTTATTTATTAATAAATAAAGTCCATGGGCAACGTGGTTAGGGCGTTTGCTTACAATGTCACTGGATGAAGCTGTAAAGTAACAAATATTTCAGGCACATAGTTGTATACAAAAAAAACAATTCAATTTTAGAAAATAATTAATATATCTTTTATCATAATTATATAAATAGGATACTTGAATTTTAGAAATGTTTAATTATGAAGAATAAAATACAGGTTGCAGGATCATGTGACTGTGTGGGGTTCACAACTGAACGTTAATGGATGTAAACGCACCATGCAGTAAGTTGTGCTTTTTCAAATAACTTTATACAATTATTTATCTTAAGAATTCCAACTTGTTCATAAAAATACAGTTTTTTATGCTGCTTATCACAATGAGAAATACAGTAGAATCACTTTATTAAATAAGCCTGCGTTCTTGGTCAAAAATTTGAGGTGTACATCATTCATTTACACAGGTATGCAGCACGCAGCTTGAAATTGTGTCACCGATTGCAGATGTATTAAAAAATGTATTCTTAAATCGTAAGATATCGGCACAAACTAAAAGAAAAACTGTCTTTTATGCACTAAAGATTTTTACAACTGCATTTTAATAACTTGTGATAGTCTTAATGGTGTGCTTACATTCTGTCCAGCCCGTGTGTTAACCCCTGAAAAACCCCGTTGATCAAACACCTTGTACAGTATAAATACAACAATAAATTTTGATTAAAATATTTTGTAAAACATAAGAAAAGAAGCGTACAAATGTATCCTTTAATGTGCATATGTTATTGCCTTTTGTACCAACAATGTGACTTGTAGGTAAAAAAAACATTTTCCATAAGGCTGTTACACAAACAAGGGCTGTTTGTAAAACATGCATGCCCCCCCATATGGGCTGTCAGTTGTAGTGGCAGCAATTGTGTGAATACGTTTTTTGTCATTGTGACCTTGACCTTTGACCTAGTGACCTGAAAATTAATAGGGGTCATCTGCCAGTCATGATCAATGTACCTATGAAGTTTCATGATCCTAAGCGTAAGCATTCTTGAGTTATCATCCGGAAACCATTTTACTATTTCCAATCACTGTGACCTTAACCTTTGACCTAGTGACCTGCAAATCAATAGGGGTCATCTGCCAGTCATGATCAATGTACCTATGAAGTTTCATGATCCTAGGCCAAAGCGTTCTTGAGTTATCATCCGGAAACCATCTGGTGGACGGACCAAGGGACGGATGGACGGACGGACCGCCCGACCGACATGTGCAAAACAATATACCCACTCTTGTTCGAAGGGGGGCATAAATATCAGAGTACCACTTCTCACCGGGAATAATACTCGAATAAACCGTTAATACAACAAACAGGTCAAATAAAAACAGCATAAAAGATGGGAATTGGTAGTAAATATGCTACAGGTTAAGATGTCTCAAAGGTAAAAACTGGCTGACCCTTATTTGAGATGGATGACATTTAAATAAACAAATACTTAACTTTTAATTACATGTTATCTCTATTCTTTGATTCTCCTTGATGTAAACTACTTACCAGCTTAAAATAAGTAATGTTTAGAAATTACTTCATTTGATAGGGGGGGGGGGGGGCATCTTTTGTACCAATAAGAGTGTCTACAATATTGTTATCTTTAATTTTACAACACATGACTCAAACTTCAAACTTGATCACAACAAAGAAAGAAGAACAATTATATATTATCAATAGAGTATAGAGTTGTTAATAAACAAGAAATTTGTCCACACAACACGAATGCCCCCAACTGTAACTTTGTCACTACATAAAAGCATAAGTGTATAAAAAAAAAAAAGATATACATAGCCTTTCTTTATTTTATTTAACTATTAGTTTGCTGCATAACAGGTGTTTAATATTTAAATTTTGTTGTTTGATACATATCAATGCAAAATGCAAAACAGTGATAAGTCCATATTTCCAAATTTTACAGGAAAGTTAAAAAAAACTGATGTTATAAAAGATTGAGCTTTGATTGTAACACTGTGACCATTTTTATACAGTTTTAAAACAAACAAGAGCTGTCTCCATCGGAAGACATATGCCCCCAAAAAATGCTTTTTCGAAACCTAAATGCAGATTTTGAAACCTAAAGGCGGACCCTTAGTTCAAGGTCAAGGTCAAAGGGGTCAAAATTTGTGTGCGTAATGAAAGGCCTTGTCCATATACACATGCATACCAAATATGAAAGTTACATCTGAAGCGACATAGAAGTTATGAGCATTTTTCGAGCGGAAACGCAATTTGTTGATGATTCAAGAGCCATAACTCAGAAGTGCCTGGGTAAATTTGTCTGATTATCGAACTTAACCAACATTGTATTGCCTTACACATTTTTATGAAGTTTGGTGAAGATCCGATGACAATTGCTTGAGTTATTGAGCGGAAACGAGAACAAACTCAATTTTTCGATGATTCAAGAGCCGTAACTCAGGAGTGTCTTAGTCAATTTTGCGGATTATCGAACTTAACCTAGATTGTATTGCTTTACTAATTTTTATGAAGTTTGGTGAAGATCCGATGACAATTGCTTGAGTTATTGAGCGGAAACGAGAAAAAAAAACAATTTTACGATAATTCGAGGGCCGTAACTCAGGAGTATCAAGGTCAATTTTGCCCAGCGATTTTCCTCCTTCTTTATAAAGTACCGGTAAACGGCACTTTCCGTATTACGAAAAAAATACAAATTTCCCAATTGCTGTCCTTAAATTCCCAATTAAAGGTAAAAAAAAAAAAAAAAAATTTTTTTTTTTTTAAGCAACATTTAGTTAGTTTCCCTTTGCAGCTCTATAGCTTGAACCTAGGTTTATATAATATTGACAGCTTGAAAACACTTGGTTATCAATTTTAAAGTATTTGGGAGCAAAAAATCAAATACACCAATTTCCCAATTTGAGGTTTTCACGACTCGATTTTTCCCAATTTTGAGGTTTTCACGACTCAATTTTTCCCAATTGGACCGGTACGGGTACTTATCCCAATTGGACAAGGAAAATCGCGGTTGCCCATTATCGAACTTGACCTAGATGTTATAGCCTTTCACATATTCATGAAGTTTGGTGAAGATCTGATGACAATTACTTGACTTATTGAGCGGAAACTAATCCGGACGGACTAACTGACTAACTGACTGACTGACTCACTGACGGACGGTGCGATTTTAATATGCCCCCAGAACCTATGTTCTGGGGGCATAAAAATATATTAGATAAAATGTATTTCAGTATGTCGCTATCATATTAATTGATCAATTTGCACATAACTTCATTTGACACTGAAATAATTTTAGTGCGATACTGTAACACATGCACTTATTACTATATTGCACTGGACGTTCATTGTGCAATAACTGAATAAGGTAAGTAATTTTGGTTTTACTTTAACAATTTACTGATTTTGTTGTAAAACCAAGATTAAAATGTGTAAGGATAATGAATACAAAATAATGTTTACAACAATTTTGATGTTGGAAGCAAAATTGTGAGTACTTGGGTTCTGCCATGCCTAGCATTATGAATCTTTTCAAGATGAAATGAATAAATTTTCATTTTTAAAGAAACATCTTGCATATTAATGAAAAAACACATGTATTGCTTGATAATTGATAATCAACTTTAAACAATATTATTACACTGGTACATGTATTTCATTTAACATAATTATATGGTCCCCTACTGGTGAAACTCCACTATTGTCAATTTTTTTGTATTTATTTGCTGCCATAGCAACCAGAATTCTTGATGTAGGAACAAAATGAAATGACATGCATAATCTCCATATTGCCATCAATCCATGTTTAAAGTTTCGTGAGAACATATGAAGAACTTATCACAGTTCCAGAAAAGTGTGACGGACAGACTGACTGACTGACTGACACACAGAGCGCAAACCATACGTCCCCTCCAGTTTCAGCGGTAGGGAACAATAATTTCATTGGAACAGGCACAAATTGAGGAGTATGACAACATCACCATACATTGATACAGTATACTTTGGCTAATATTATTTAATGTGAGTTAAATACAATTTGTCATATTTGAATGGCAAAAAGTTAAACAAATGAGACAAACAAGACATCTTTTACTACATGGCTTTTTCTTCTGTATTGATGAATCCTTACAATTCAATGGCTTCACCTTGGCTGTCAAGTTGACAGTACTATCATCTTGAATTTTACAGTTACACTCCCAGTATTTAAGTATTGATATATAAAAGAGGCTACTGATAAGCCCACATACACTTTTAATAAAACTGGAGAATTTCGTTGCACTTTTTCAACTTAAAGTAGATATAATGTCAAGTTTTCTTTTTAAAGTTTGTTGCAAAATACCATGATATCTTACAAAACACTTCAGGAAAAAATATCAAGCGCAGTTTAATTATCCTGAGAGATATAAAATAATAATAAATCTCTGATTATACTCCTTTTAATTTACGTTTGGGCATAATGCCTTTATCAAAATAATGGAAATTATATGTTAACTACATTTAACATCTTTTGACCGCACAATTTAAATAACAATATATAATCGTTAAATGACCTTGTACATGATGATGTCATAAATGACGTTATATAAAATGGTGCCAAAATTTTTAAAAATTCACCAAAAATGAAAAGACTAAATACTTTCATAATATGTTCATATGGTTATTATGACGCTGCAATGATTTTCGACTATTGCATGTATTTATAATCATTTATATATTATTTTATCGATTCAAAACCAATAAATACCAGGTTTTCGTGTTAGCCTCGATCAAAAGTATATTTCAATGAATTTATGTAAAGTTTATTTCTCGCTATACGATTTGTATGCAAAACCTCGATCTATTCCACGAATGGAGAATTAAATTCATCCCTTGCACAATTAGGATTTCATTTTAACTTTACTACACAACTAGCAATTAATTTATCTTATAAAGTAAAGGTGTGCATGTTTTGCACCTGGCTCGTGCAGTGTTGGTGTGTTTTGTTTTTTTCTTCACAAATATAAGAATTTCGTTAATTCATTCGGTTTCATTGGCGAAAATTTTTCTCAAGCCTTTATTGGACACTAACAAAGGTCTTTTCACCTTAAATGATTTTTTACATACCACCAGCAGAACCGAATTAATGCACTTCATTTATTCTCGTGGCTGATTTGAGCATATTCCCCCAGAACATTGACAACATCACCGCGTCTTTGTAGGATAGGATGTAACACTGTTAAGTGTATGGAGATGCAGCCTACTCTCTTCATGTTCAAACGAATCGTAGACACACGTTTTGACCCAGTTACTATTATGCATAGCCAGACTTTCCGCGTCAGTGCTGGATCAATAAATCGTCAGGGGAAGACGGAATGTACAATCAATAAATGCCGTATGTTGACACAGTATTGGTTGTAATATATCAACTAACACGAAATTGAAAGAAATGAATGAAAACCTATTGGTTAATGCCATGTGTCTTGTATTGTGAGACAACACTGCCGAAATAGTATAGGGTACATGATAGCAGGGAAATAAGACGTATGCAAGCCAAACAGGCTACCGTCATTGCCAGTTTGCTTAAAATAACAATGTATGACTTCAATTTTCAAAACAGGCTACCGTCATTGCCAGTTTGCTTAAAATAACACTGTTTGACTTCAATTTTCTATCGGAAAGTATCGTGGTTTGATGTTGGCAAAAATGGGTCTTATGCAATATGCTGCCTGCGTAGCTCCAGTCCAGCCTGTGCATCCGCGCAGTCTTGTCAGGACATGCATACTGACTTGACTACTTCAGAGATACCACAAAACATTGCATGCTTTTTAAAAGCGGAAAGCGTAGACCCTCACCAGACTGCACAAGTGCACTACTTGACATGAGCTATGCTGGCTGCTTATGCCATACGACCAAATTTCGCTTGACAATGATGTAACAGTGTTATTTGAATGTATGAAAATAAAACGAGTCTTAATCAAATATCATCATACCATATGTTTTGATTACAAAGAAATATATTTATAATTAACCGTGTGAGGACACACATGATGTGATCTCGTGTTGTAAAATCTCTATCTACCAACACTATTTTCTGATGTAATATACCTGCACTTCAAACATTTCATGCGGTGGATATGCCACTTTAAAGTGAAAAGAAAACACAAACAAGGGCTGTTTGTAAAACATGCAAGCCCCCCATATGGGCTGTCCGTTGTAGTGGCAGCCATTGTGTGAATACGATTTTTGTCACTGTGACCTTGACCTTTGACCTAGTGACCTGAAAATCAATAGGGGTCATCTGCGGGTCACGATCAATGTACCTATGAAGTGTCATGACCCTAGTCAAAAGCGTTCTTGAGTTATCATCCGAAAATCATTTTACTATTTCCGGTCACCGTGACCTTGACCTTTGACCTTGTGACCTCAAAATCAATAGGGGTCATCTGCAAGTCATGATCAATCTACCCATGAAGTTTCATGATCCTAGGCGTATGCGTTCGTGAGTTATCATTCAAAAACCATTTTACTATTTCTGGTCACCGTGGCCTCGACCTTTGACCTAGTGACCTCAAAATCAATAGGGGTCATCTGCGAGTCATGATCAATGTACCTATGAAGTTTCATGATCCTAGGCCCAAGCGTTCTTGAGTTATCGTCTGACAACCACCTGGTGGACGGACCGACAGACCGACCGACCGACATGAGTAAAGCAATATACCCCTCTTCTTCGAAGGGGGGCATAAAAACATAAACCTTTGTTTTTAATTAAATAACACAGAAACGTCAATTTTCTACATTTTTTCAAAGTCGGGATATAAGCCAAATTTCTTTTTAAAAGATATTTCTTGTTTATCGATATAGTCTAAATGTTCTTTTAAGTTTTGTTATAGACGTGTATTAAGCTAAAATTCCTATTCATAAAACTGTGTCTTTCAATAAATGGTGTTGATTGCTTTAGAGAAAAGAAATTGCAAAACTAAAATATTGATTATACTGTAACTTCTACGAAACTGTAACTTCTACGGACAAAACACTGGTAATAGAAATAGTGGACCAAAACAAACATGAGTAGTGGAAAGTGCTTTGTTTTTATCACAACAACCACAATTCGACACTTTACACAATATTAAATTTAATAAGCCTGACAATATAAAGGCATCGCAATAAATTAACCAGACACCCGGTTACAATTTAGAGGAACATTTACACTTTAACTATAAAATACCCTTAGAGCTATTCCAGTTAAACATATATCCCACCCCAGGACGGCAAAGTAAAGAAATTCTATTGGGGATGGGTTTCTTCATATTTTGCTTCTGAAGGGGGGTGTTATAACTTAAATTTTAATTCTGTTCGGGGCATCATTTCTATTTTGCTTTTAACCCTATTTGCCAACTTAAAATGGACTACATTACAGCTTACACGAAACCAACAAAGTCCGCCGCTATGCCGCAGAAGGATTCATTTGTTTTCGAATTTTCTCTGCATCCACAACGAGTATTCACTCCGCATCATGCCCCGGCACTCGCGCCTTTTAACCAGTCACAGTTATAATAGATGTCTTAACATTATGGAGAAGTAACCAAAGTTTCAATACACAATTTTAATCAGATCGGTTGCTTGATAAAAGCACTCATCAAATACACGACAAACAGTGTTTTTTTTCACTTATAGGGGAATGGTGGCGGGGCCCGTCCAAAGGGGAAAAAATGCGTCGTTTTTTAGGAAAAGGGGAAAATAAAAAATTTACTCTTTTATATGTAATATTTATTATATGAATACACATGTTTGTATGAATATAATATTCACAGCAGAATGTCTGTCCTTTTTCTGAAATATACATCAATGATTTTTTCAACATTAGTTTCAGACAGTATAGCCTTCATGCATAGTCTCAGTTTTCTTAGCCATTTTGAGTCGAAATTGAGTTTTTTTTAAATCGATTAAATGGCAAGTTTGAGCATTTTTTATCAATAAAATGGACCAAATTGAAATGTTTTTATCAACAAATATTGACACAATATAGATACATCAGGCCTTTTCCTGGCCATTTTGGGAGAAAAATGCAATTCAAGTGAAAAGTCCACTGATTTGGAAAAAACTAATCTAATTTAATATAACACTTTATAATAATTAAAAATCATATGAATTTTAGTTATATACTTTGTTAGTTATTTATGAAATAAATTTGAGATATATTTGTCATGATAATGAAACAGTTCTTTCTAAAAAAATTTTTTTTTTTTACTTCTGGAGGGGATTTTTTTTACAAAATAGGGGAAAAATATATACTCTTTTTTGAGGGCAATGGGGCCGAATATCGGCCCCGAAATTGCCATAAAAAAAACACTGACAAATATCGGTTAACAAGTCAAAACAAACCGTATTACGACCGACTTGGCTGCACACAGTATATCGGTTTACCTAGTCAAAACAAACCGTATTACGACCGACTTGGCTGCGCATAGTTTATCGGTTTACCAAGTCAAAACAAACCGTATTATGACCGACTAGGCTACCCATACATAGTATATCGGTTTACAAAGTCAAAACAAACCGTATTACGACCGACTTGGCTACACATAGTTATATTTGCACGTAACTATAGTTAAGTAATTAGTGCGAACATTGCACGATCATAGTTACACATCGTATCAATAAACTTGTATTGAAAGGATATCTTATATCTTCAGAAGATTTACAATATTGAACATTGCACGATCAAAGTTACACATCGTATCAATAAACTTGTATCGAAAGGATATCTTTTATCTTCAGAAGATTTACAATATTGAACATTGCACGATCATAGTTGCACATCGTATCAATAAACTTGTATCGAAAGGATATCTTATATCTTCAGAAGATTTACAATATTGAACATTGCACGATCATAGTAACACATCGTATCAATAAACTTGTAGCAAAAGGATATCTTATATCTTCAGAAGATTTACAATATTGAACATTCACTATCATAGTTACACATCATATCAATAAACTTGTATCGAAAGGATATCTTATATCTTCAGAAGATTTACAATATTGAACATTGCACGATCATAGTTACACATCGTATCAATAAACTTGTATCGAAAGGATATCTTATATCTTCAGAAGATTTACAATATTGAACATTGCACGATCATAGTTACACATCGTTACAATAATCTTGTATCGAAATGATTTTCAAAAGTTATTGCAAAACTTTACTGTAAGGTTAAAGTTTTGGGACAGAATGACAGACAGGCCAAAAACAATCAGGGCCCTCAATCTGTCAAATCCACGGCCGAAATTCGGCCGCATTCCTCCCCCCCCCCCCTGAAAAGTATACTTTCCCCTTTTTGGGGGAAAAATTCCCCGTAAAATAAAAATTAAACAAGAGTTCCGCGGTCGGAGATGACCGCATTGAAGCCGGATTTTTTATTTAAATGACAGGAAAGTACCTTTCGTGTTTTTGTCAATGCAATACTTAAATTACTGAAATATTGTTCAAAGGTCAAAATGAAATGTAAGTACTTTTCAAGGCATGAGCAAACCTTGTGTTATGTTTTGAATGCATGCATATACATGAACAACAATAACATTTAAGGTCACAAATATGAACTTGAATTGACAATTAGGAAAGTTTGATCTCAATTTTTTTATTAGCAAATGAATGACCTTGAAATGACCAGTGGTCATCTAAGTGTGCTTGCAAACCTTTACGTCAAGTTTGAGATTCTAGGTCCAAGCATACCAAAGTTACAACAATTTTAACATTTTAACATTTAAGTTCACAGTGACCTTGACCTTCAAATGAATGACATTGAAATGAATGACCTTGAAATGACCAGTGGTCATCTAAGTGTGCTTGCAAACCTTTACGTCAAGTTTGAGATTCTAGGTCCAAGCATACCAAAGTTATAACAATTTTAACATTTTAACATTGAAGGTCACAGTGACCTTGACCTTCAAATGAATGACATTGAAATGAGCAGTGGTGATCTTCTAGTACTGGCCAACCTTTATGTCAAGTTTGAAGACTCTAGGTACAAGCATACCAAAGTTATAACATGGAATAAGAACTTTAACATTTTTACCTACCAAAGTTATAAGAACTTTAACATTTTAACATTCAAGGTCAAAGTGACCTTGACCTTAGAATGAATGACCTTGAAATGACCAGTGGTCATCTAAGTGTGCTTGCAAACCTTCATGTCAAGTTTGAAGACTCTATGTCCAAGCATACCAAAGTTATAACAATTTTAACATTTTAACATTTAAGGTCACAGTGACCTTGACCTTCAAATGAATGACATTGAAATGACCAGTGGTCATCTTCTAGTACTGGCCAATCTTTATTTCAAGTTTGAAGACTCTAGGTACAAGCATACCAAAGTTATAACATGAAATAAGAACTTTAACATTTTTACATTCAAGGTCACAGTGACCTTGACCTTCAAATGAATGACCTTGAAATGTCCAGTGGTTACTTACTAGTTCTGGCCAACCTTCATGTCAAGTTTCAAGACTCTAGGTCCAAGCATACCAAAGTTATAACAACTTTAACATTTTTACATTCAAGGTCACAGTGACCTTGACCTTTAAATGAATGACCATGAAATGTCCAGTGGTTACTTACTAGTTCTGGCCAACCTTCATGTCAAGTTTCAAGACTCTAGGTCCAAGCATACCAAAGTTATAACAACTTTAACATTTTTATAGTGAAGGTCACAGTGACCTTCACCTCCAAATGAATGACCTTGAAATGACCAGTGGTCATCTGTTAATCCTGGCCAACCTTCATGTCAAGTTTGAAGACTCTAGGTCCAAGCATACCAAAGTTATACCATGAAATAAGAACTTTAACATTTTCGAGCACGCCGCCACCCTGCCCGCCCGCCCGCCCCTCCGCCCGCCCGACAACATCAATCTATAAGCCGAGATTTTTTCGAAAAAAATCCGGCTAAAAAATCATAAAAAATTAATTTTTTTATAGATAGATGTGTCTCATGATTATTATATCTCAATTCTATTTTAATTTTATCTTGTCAAACATACTAAATTATGAAAAAAGGAATGAATATAGTGCAAACATGTACAAATGTTATAATAAGAGAGTAAGTAAAAAATCCCCCCAAAAAGAGAAACGCCGCGAAAATTCCCCCTGCTATTAGCAGCGACCCACTTCCCCTAAAATGGATTGAGGGCCCTGACAATATACCCCCGATGTATCATGTATGGATCCGGGGGCATAAAAAGGCATGCAATGTTTTATGGTCATACTTGGACATGTTTCTATTTCATCCCTAGTGCTACAACTGATACTGTGGTTATGTTTAAAAAGACACTAAAAGTCACCTTGTAATATGTCCTGATTTAAAACCAAATTAACATATGTCAACATATTGAACATTTAATTATCTTATTAACTCAAACTTTGACTGTAACTGTGATTATAAGAATTGTTAAAAATTTAAGGATACCCTAATAAGGGATTATGATGGACAAATACATTTGCTTTAAGGGGGGAATGTGCTAGATTCATACAATAATTCAGATGGTATTGATAATCCATTGTTGTCCATGAAAATAAGCTTGAAAATAATAATTACTCGGTTTTGAAAAATATATTTATTAGATATGATTCTACAAGTCCGCATAACAGAGTCCCGGCTTTGATCCAAGAATTTGGTACAATAGAAGTGTATTGTTAAAATGTTCGACACAAGGGCTTTAGTTATACTGTGATCTAGTTGTATCTCTAATTCAAATCAGACGTTATAAACAATGACAAGGAAATAAGCATTGTTGAGTATCTCACACAATGGTTCATGTGATATGCTACTCTGATAGCAATCTCGAAAACACCCAGTCAGGGAATTTATTATTTCTTTAAAAATATAGGAATGTGTTGTTTTGTTATTGTGATGAAACAACCACCCAAAGAGGACGTTTTTTATGCGTGTTTTGCAAAGCTTCAAATGATAGATATCTAGACACACAATCTGCATAATTCAATATGGACTAGCATACCACATGAAACAAAAGCTGCCTATCCCTGCACCAACATGACACCTTTTGCACAATTCTATCTGAAGCATCAGGAAGTAAACATTAATTTCTTTAGTTATTTTTTTACAGTTTGTAGTTATGCTCAGCAAAAGAAGCAAAGGGCAATAACCCGAATAACAGTACCGTACATTCGCGGCCATAAGTCTACCTCGGCCATAAGTCGAGGGGTATAATGTGGCTAGAAAAACTTGGTTTTTTGCCTTGACTAGACTGCCATAAGTCGGGGGGGTAAATTTCCTCAATATCTCGGACATGTTTAAGTGACGTTTTAGTCATGGTTCTGAGGGCTCCTGTAACGGCAGTTGACATTTTTTTGGGATATTAATAATAAGAATATATTTTAAACGAAACATTCAGCGTTTCAATGATTTATTATCACGAAAAATATATTTTATCGTTCAAAATCATAATTACATATCATTGATTATTTAGAACTTAATATATATTTCACAAATCAAAATTAGTATCCCATTTAACGTAATAACTTTCAGTGTTTATATTATGAGCAGATATTTTTGTATTCAAATGTTAGTATGTGAAAATTCGGTAAAATCTTGAACGCAGAAATTCGTTATATGGTCAAAATAATTGTAACTTGCTCTCAAATAGTCAACAACGCTTTCGCCATTATGCGTGAAACGCGTGAATTTACCAACACTCGCATCGCTCGCTATTTGACTGTTATATACATATTCGTAAATCACGAGATACCCGAGGATTATTTTCTGCATTCTGGAACAACGTCTTATCTGATAATGCTAAGCAGATGATCCAAAGCAATTGTGTATTTGATATGTCCAATTACACTTTTTAATAATCCAGGGTGAGTGCGTAATATTATTATAATCAAACAATGAATGAAATCTTCACTCAGATAAGATCTATTTATTTACGAAACGATTATGCATTAACTGTGGGACAGTTGTGAATAAATCAACGAAACCACACCTTCATCCAATCAAAAAATATATCATGTGAAGTTGAACAATAGCGATTGGTTAAAGGCGTATCCAACGATCAAGTAATTATTTTTGATTGGTCAGAAGTAGTTTGTAGCAGAACCGTTGTGCATATCATTAACGGATAACTATTTTAGGCGTGACGCAATAAAGACAAATGATCGAAAGGATGCCAACACTACACTTTACACTTTGATCTTAGTCAAAGGCCGAGAAGCGATAATTGGTGGCATAAAGACACCTGCAATTGTTGACAGTTTGTATTTACACGGATTAACTTTAAATGGGAACAAGTGTCAGCAGTCGATTTACTATTGTTCTTAGCAGACAACGGGCAATGTATCAATAGACAAATTGCTATGTATAATTTTCACCACTTTACCGTATGTCACAAATGTTTAATATTTTCGAAGTTATTTAAACATGTTTTTATTTGGAATTATTACGAAGATTAATGAATTGAAAACCAATGTAAATATGAGTATTTTGTTATCGGCGGAAATTTAAGTAAAAGACGAGTCGGCCTTACCGTAAACAGTCATCATTCCTCCGCTTCAGAGATTTATTACTTAAAAATAAACGGCACAGAAATATGTTTTTTATTTAGTACCTCATCCATAAGTCGACTTGACTTTTAAAGTCAATTTTGGCAGCGTTTTTAGGTCGACTTATGGCTGCAAATTTACGGTACTTAAAGAGTTATGGTTCTTGTAACCTGTCCCTGGTCTCAATTTATTGGTATTTGTTTTTAATACTTAAGACCGAATGACCCTGAAATTAATAGTTATCTTCCTTCTCTCCCAACAGCATACCAATAGAAATGATTTTAAGTACAAGTGTTCTGTATATATTACTTTATTACAAATAACACCAACTATGCAATTATTTAACAATGTTTGGCAAAACGCCAATCAAATGAACCACTATGATTGCTTGTTTCAGTCACAGCGAAAAAATGCCTGTACAATTTTGTAAGGTCCAGCCTGTTGATAACGAATTTGTTGCTGATGTTTGTTTATTGCTTAAAATCTTGTACGCATTGTAAAAATAATGACAATGTCTTTAAACCAGCGTTTTACAGCACCAACATATTTTTCTTGGAAATGTATGTAATGAATGTCATAGAACAAGTGTTTGTTAAAGGGATTAAACTTGCAAATAATACTTTGCTTGATATTTATGAAATAAGATTGAGATATAATGATCATTTGACACTCTTTGCTTTTGGGATCATGTCCGTTAAACAGACTTTTTTAAATTGCAGAAAAAAAACTTGACCATTAGACTCTGGTGTAATAAAAAACAATTCAAGGTTGTTATATTAACTGACCTCTAATGCCAGGAGATCGCTTAATTCAAGTTACCGCTAAGTCAGGTTGGACTGAACATAAAATACAATACTTTAAAATGATTCAATTAATCTACATATAATATGTATACATAATTGTAATTATGTACATGACAGCTGAGACGAATGCTCAACAGAAAATAATGTAGAAGTAACAGAAACTTAATCTTGTAAATCTAGTGCAGGGGTTCTGAAATAAGCTGTCCGAGTTGTCCGAGTCGTCAATTTCCCCTTCCGGACAAGCAGTTTTTCAAAGCTGGCTTGTCCAGTGACAAGTAAAATTTCAGTGGTAATCATTTTTCGAGAACGAAACTACTCCATTTTTCGAAAATCAAAAACGAAATATTATATATAAATAGCTTATGATTAATCTGTCGACTGGCACACGTTTTCATCTGCAAGGTACATGTAGGTGTAATTTTCCAATAATAATTATTAAATTTAGTAAACTAGTCCACGCGTATATAGCAACAGCCAATCACGCATAACATTTTCAGTAGAGAAACCAGCGCACATGTGTATAGTACCAGCCAATCACGCATAAGATAACATTTTATGTACATTGCAAATGGCCGCATGCATGTTCTATAGACATGCAGTTAACATAAGATGTTGTTTTTTTTAAATAAAACCACTTCAACGTCAAGCCATGACGCGAAACAGACCAATGATAAAATCAGTTCGGCGTCGGAGAAGAGAAAAACCAAGTATGAATATGATAAAGCCTATGGTGCCAAGCAGAAACGAGAATTTGTTGAGTCTTGGCTAATTGATTTCCCTTGGCTTGAAAACGTTGCCGGTGTGTGTGAATGTAAACTTTGTAAGGAGTTTCCTTTATTAGCGGATAAAAGTGGTGGTTTATTAAATGGTCAGCCTGTGTGCAGGAGAGACCCTTTGACATCTCATCAGAAAAGCAGTTGCCACATGCAATGCAAAATAAAATATGATGATGAACTTCATAAAAAGAAAAATGAAATAAAAGTAGGTAAATTTGATGAAGCCTTGAAAAGTGAATTTTCTAGTCATGTTGAGATTATTCAATATCCGAAATGGTATCATGTGTGACCTTAGTGTTCTTATTATATGCACATCTTTCTTGTATTTTTTGTTCATGTGAATTTTCTATAGTTAATTTTGTTTATAAGTTAAAATAAAAGTTAACAAAAGTGTATGTTTTGTATTATTTGCTTAATTTGTAATGATCGTTTCTTTTATCAATCTTAAAAAAACGGACTAGTACTTCTTTGGTACGGACAAGTGAATTTGTGTGTCCAACTTGTCCGTGGACAAGTAGACTCTTAAAATATTTCAGAACCCCTGTAGTGAGTACTACAATATGATATTGCGCATGGTAGTGCTTGAAATGAAACAAGAAACTGTTGTTTAAAAAGAGTAAAGGCTCAGGTTTATTAACAATTGTGTACACATAAACTGGAACACTAAAAGTGTATTGATTTTGAAAGCTGAGTTTGAAACGTTGTTTTCATTTAATTTTTATGTTCCAGATACAATAGTCTTGCATTAAACCCTTCGTTTACATTAGTTCAGGACAGTGTATGACAATTATTTGATATGGCAATTGATTTGAATATCCTCATTACTTATGTTTTGCTGACAGTGAACTGACATCACACTGTATATGAAATGAAATAATGGACATACAGTCATCACACTAGACATACAATGAAATACTGGACATACAGTAATCACACTAGACAGACACTGACATACTGGACATACAGTGATCACACTAGACATACACTGACATACTGGACATACAGTCATCACACTAGACATACAATGACATACTGGACATACAGTCGTAACACAGAACAATCAATGGCACACTGGACATACAGTCATCACACTGGACATACAATAACATACTGAACATACAGTCATCACACTAGACATACAATGGCATACTGGACATACAGTGATCACACTAGACATACACTGATATACTGGATATACAGTCATCACACTAGACATACACTGACATACTGGACATACAGTCATCACACTAGACATACTATGACATACTGGACATACAGATATCACACTAGACATACAATGACAAACTGGACATACAGTCATCAAACTAGACATACAATGGCATACTGGACATACAGTCATCACACTAGACATACAATGGCATACTGGACATACAGTAATCACACTAGACATACAATGTCATACTTGATATGCAGTCATCACACTAGACATACAATGACATACTGGACATACAGTCATCACACTAGACATACAATGACATACTGGACATACAGTTGTAACACAGAACAATCAATGGCACACTGGACATACAGTCATCACACTAGACATACAATGATACTCAAAATTCAAGCTAAAGTCATTCAGTTCAAGATCTGGCTATACTGTCGCTATACAGTGACTTCAGAGTGGACAACTCAAAATTCAAGCTAAAGTCATTCAGTTTAAGACTGTAGCTATACAGTAACTTCAGAGTGGACAACTCATTATTCAAGCTAAAGTCATTCAGTTCAAGACCTGGCTATACTTAAGCTATACAGTAACTTCAGAGTGGACAACTCATTATTCAAGCTAAAGTCATTCAGTTCAAGATCTGGTTATACTGTAGCTATACAGTGACTTCAGAGAGGACAACTCAAAATTTAAGTTTCTTAAAGTGACTATTGGAATTTATTTTACAGTGTGTGTTTTCAGCCTAAAGTAGTCATATTTTCATGAGTAAAGGAATAAATATGCATTTAAAATACCAAACTAAGATTAAACAAGAGCATCACATAACGGGTGCCACGCTCAGCTGCTGGAGCAGTTTTGAATAAATGAAAGCTTGTCAGAATTTTTTTTTAAGAGGTCACAGTGACCTTGACCTTTGACCTAGTGACCAAAAACTGGGTGTAGCATGTAGAACTCATCAAGGTGCAGCTAAATATGAAGTGTCAAAGTTGTAGGTTGCAGCACTTTGATTTTAGAGACAATGTTCCAAACCTTAACAAAATGTTAAGGTTTTAGAACAATGCAGATGGCGGACGACAAGCTGGCTATGACGATACCTCAAGTTTCTCCAAAAAAAGCCGAGCTAAAAAATTGAAAGTATGGATTTTCATTGCAAAACTATTATATTAGAATTACCATTTTGCATTTGTGAGTTCCATTACAAAATACAAATCAAGAACTGACATTTCTGACTCGTCTAGGCGATCACTTAATTTTATAGTGAAATCAAGTTTGGAACGTGCTATGACACAAAAACCCTTTCAAGAATACTGATATAAAGAAGGGCTGTTTGTAAAACATTCATGCCCCCATATGAGCTGTCAGTTGTAGCGGCAGCCATTGTGTGAATACGTGTTTTGGCACTGTGACCTTGACCTTTGACGTAGTGACCTGAAAATCAATAGGGGTCATCTGCGAGTCATGATTAATGTACCTATGAAGTTTCATGATCCTAGGCCTAAGCGTTTTTGAGTTATCATCTGGAAACCATTTTAATGTGTCAAGTCACCGTGACCTTGACCTTTGACCTAGTGACCTCAAAGTCAATAGGGGTCATCTGCGAGTCATGATCAATGTACCTATGAAAATTCATGATCCTAGGCGCAAGCGTTTTTTTAGTTATCATCTGGAAACCATTTTTCTAAGTTGAGTCACCATGACCTTGACCTTTGCCCTAGTGACATGAAATCAATAGGGATAGCCTGCGAGTCATGATCAATGTACCTATGAAGTTTCATGATCCTTGGGGTAAGCTTTCTTGAGTTATCATCCGGAGACCATTGTGTCAATCACCGTGACCTTTGACTACTGACCTGAAAATCAATAGGGGTCACCTACAAGACGTGATTAATGTACCTATGAAGTTTCATGATCCTAGGTGTACGCGTTCTTGAGTTATCATCCAGAAACCATTTTATTGGTTCAAGTCACCATGACCTTGACCTTTGACCTAGTGACCTGAAAATCAGTAGGGGTCATATGTGATTCATGATCAATGTACCTATGATGTTTCATGATTCTAGGCGTAAGCTTTCTTTAGTTATCATTCGGAAACCATTTTACTGTGTCCAAGTCACAGTGACCTTGACCTTGTGACCTGAAAGTCAATAGGGGTCATTTGCGAGTCATAATCACTGTACCTATGTAGCTTTATGATCCTAGGCATAAGCGTTCTTGAGTTATCATCAGGAAACCATTTTTCTAAGTTGAGTCACTGTGACCTTGACCTGTGACCTAGTGACCTGAAAATCTATAGGGGTCATCTGCGAGTAATGATCAATCTACCTATGAAGTTTTATGATCCTAGCCATTAGTGTTCTTGAGTTATCATCCGGAAACCATTATACTTCTTCAAGTCACCGTGACCTTAACCTTTGACCTAGTGACCTGAAAATCTGTAGGGGTCATCTGCGAGTCATGATCAATGTACCTGTCACGTTTGGCGATCCTAGGCGTAAGCGTTCTTGACTTATCATCCGGAAACCATTTTACTGTTTCGGGTCACCATGACCTTGACCTAAAACCTTGTGACCTGAAAATCAATAGGGGTCATCTGCGAGTCATGATCAATGTACCTTTCAAGTTTCATGATGCTAGGCCTAAGCGTTCTTGAGTTATCATCCGGAAACTATTTTACTATTTCGGGTCACCGTGACCTTGTCCTTTGACCTTGTAACATGAAAATCAACGGGGGTCATCTGCAAGTCATGATCAATGTACCTATTAAGTTTTATGATCCTAGGCGCAAGCATTCTTGAGTTATCATTCAGAAACGATTTTACTATTTTAGGTCACCGTGACCATGACCTTAGACCTGAAAATCAATAGGGGTCATCTGCGAGTCATGACCAATGTACCTATGAAGTTTCATGATCCTATGTCTAAGCGTTCTTGAGTTATTATCCGGAAACCATCTGGTGGAAGAACATACATATGGAGGGACTGAGCAAAACAATAAACCCCTTCGAAGGGGGCATAATAAGCTCCCTGCCTCTGTAGAATTAAAGGTTTAGTTCAGTTAAGGATAGACCACTATTTGCAGTGGTGTTTGAAAATTATCCCAATACAGTTGATGAATGATATTTCCTTTACATTAGATCTGTAAACAAAGAAACCAGATGATCAACATTTAGTTTTCTGTATTAAAAAGAACACTTGCTGAAGACATTATAAGAAAGATATTCTTTAAGTGTTAAACATGCAAAATTGTACTTATTAACAAACAATATAACAACATAAAATAACCAGACATTTTCAATGATAGCCCATCCCATTCTTGACAAAATAAAGATATTGTTACAGTACAAACACCGTGTACTGAAAAAACAAGATTTGTTGGTGAAACACTATGTCCCGGTATATGACGTTTGACCTTGAAGGATGACCTTGACCTTGACCCTTCACCACTCAAAATGTGCAGCTCCATGAGATACACATGCATGCCAAATATCAAGTTGCTATCTTCAATATTGCAAAAGTACTCATAAAATGGGCAATTTCGGCCACATATCACACAAGGATGACCTTGACCTTGACCTTTAACCACTCAAAATGTGCAGCTCCATGGGATACACATGCATGCCAAATATCCAATTGCTATCTTGAATATTGAAATATTGCAAAAGTGTACATTAAATGAGCGATTTTGACCCATATATTTGACCTTTGACCTTGAAGGATGACCTTGACCTTAATCTTTAACCACTCAAAATGTGCAGCTCCAAGAGATACACATGCATGCCAAATATCAAGTTGCTATCTTCAATATTGCAAAAGTAATCATAAAATGAGCGATTTCGGCCACATATATTTGACCTCTGACCTTGAAGGATGACCTTGACCTTTAACCACTCAAAATGTGCAGCTCCATGAGATACACATGCATGCCAAATATCAAGTTGCTATCTTGAATATTGAAATATTGCAAAAGTGTACATTAAATGAGCGATTTTGACTCATTTATTTGACCTTTGACCTTGAAGGATGACCTTGACCTTTCACCACTCAAAATGTGCAGCTCCATGAGATACATATGCATGCCAAATATCAAGTTGCTATCTTCAATATTGCAAAGTTATTGCAAATGTTAAAGTTGGCGCAAACCAACCAACAGACCAACCAACAGACCAACCAACAGACCAACCAACAGATAGGGCAAAAACCATATGTCCCCCACTTCTATAGTGGGGGACATAAAAACACTCGCCGCGGTGTTCATCTCACTGAGTTCGCTCACTAATATGAATAATAACTGTACATTAATAACGCCGCACTTCGGTGCACCATCATATTATGCAATGAACAAGCAAAATGAGGCCTATGATTTTTGGCATACATGCCATAATTTTTCAGACCAATTCCGGAACATTGAGTTAAATTGTTCAGGACTTTTACCGATTTTCCAGGACATATATAAAATGTAGCGATATTTATAGACATATTCATTTTCGGTACGTTTTTTTTTTGTTTTGCATCGTTAATTGCAAAAGTTCGAAAGCCAGTCTCCGAAATACACTTGACCTATTAACGTCAAATTAAACATTACTACTTCCGTTACTAGATAAAAGCCATGTGTTTTCAGTGTCAGCGTTATATATAGATGGTGAAGTCACTGCGTTATTGTTATTAAGACCGGTTTGACCGCGAACGTGAGACAATTAATATGATAACAGGACCCCTGTTAATTGATCGATTTTTACACGTAGCGTAGTCTGCCTATTCGGGTAGGCATTGTCATGGAGACGCTGCAGATATACACAGATTCGAGGTGCAGTTAAGCCTAAGATAAGGTACATGTACATGTATATATGGATTTTGTAAATTCCGGGACATTTGACAGATTTCCGGGACAGCGGGACCAGTTCTTCATTTCCGGGACTCTCCCGGAAATCCGGGACGTATGGCATGTATATTTTGGGTAATAAGCCATTAATGCAAACAATAGATTTTGTTAAAGAGGAACCCATTTACTTTAACGTTTAAAACAAATATGTTCACAGTTATTTGTTTTAATTATAACAATTGCAGACACATTATCAATCACGTATAGCACTGAAAATGCCACAAACTAATTGGTACCCGGCTAATACAAGATGAACTAAACCTATCACTGACAGTGTTTTATACTGTGTCTACACAAATTCAGAGGCTTGAACATAAGTGAACATAATTTTGACTTTTGATGATTAAATTTTTTATTTATTTATCTTTTTTTTGTATACCACATATATATAGGGCCCTTTCCATACTCGAGATGTGCGTTTAAAGGCGCTTTACAGTTTTTCCCTGATCACTGGGTCATAAGTCGTCCGTTAACATCTTGGCGCAGTATGCAGCCACGGCACATTGGCTTATTTCCCTCACAGGTACCCATTTATACACCTGGGTGGAGAGGAGCAGTTGTGGGATAAATTTCTTGCTCAAGGAAATTCCAGCGGTCATGGCGGGATTCGAACCCGGGACCTCTTGATCCCTAAGCCAGCATCCTACCATTAGACCACTGCTCAAATATGACTTTTAATACAATGATAATTATGGATCCTGTACACAACAATATTGTTAAGGTCTCAAAATATTTGTATGCAAGATATACTTAAATAGTGGTCAAGCCCTATTTATTTGACCTCTTATAATGACATTGACCTTGAAAATAGCCATTTTGGTTTTCTGTGCACCATACACACTCTTATACTTACACTTTTCATTAATCTTAAAGGCATGTTATGGAACAGCATTGAGGTGCTTCATTTGATTTCTTACTACCAATAATTTGACCTAGACTTTGAATATAACCATGTGGTATTAAAAAATAAAACCTGCATGTTGACCTGGCATGTCAATGTGATTATTAGAATTGTTATTAGTTTACGGAATGGATAACCCGGTTAGTGCTAAAGACAAATATGTATCCATCTTTACAGTGAATGAGCTAAACGTATCAAACAGCTTTTTTAACCAGGTTTTTAACCAGGTTTTCCGAAGGAAAAAACTGGTTATTAGATTGGCGAATGCGGGCGGGCTGGCTGGCTGGCTGGCGGGCTGGCGGGCGGGCGGAACAAGCTTGTCCGGGCCATAACTATGTCGTTCATTGTCATATTTTAAAATCATTTGGCACATTTGTTCACCAATTACGTCGATATCTCCAAGGTCAAGGTCACACTTTGAGTTCAAAGGTCAAAATTGGCAATAAATGAGCTTGTCTGGGCCATAACTATGTCATTCATTGTGAGATTTTACAATTATTTGGCACATTTGTTCACCATCATGGGACGGTGTGTCGCACGAAAGAATCACGTCAATATCTCCAATGTCAAGGTCACCACAACTTAAAATAGATTTATTTTGAAACAAACTTACAAAGGGGGTTAATTTTGTTTGTTCATTTCAAAAGTTCAGTTTGAGTTGTCTCCCTTAATCAGATTTTTTTTCACAATGAAAACCTGGTTTTGTGACAATTTTGTCCATTGTTTTTAAATAGATTCATAAGATATTCAAGTCTGCATTAACTGAGTCCCCGTTTTGACCAACAGTTTGTTCTTGTAGAAGTGGATCATTAACCTAATGAACTCAAATGCTAGTTCTTCTCTGTGATCTTCTTTTATCGTTTATTCAAATCAGACATTACAAACATTATGGCAAGTCATTCAGTAAACACCCATTCAGAGTATGTGTTTGTCCTCAAAACTAATAAACAAAATACAAATGCAGGGAAGTTATGTATCGTTATCGTGATTTAACAAACACCAAAACAGGAAGATTTATTTCAAAGCTTCACATGATAGAGATCTAAACACGCAATAGGAATATTTCAAAATAAACTAGCAAACTACATGAAACAAAACCAGTCTATCCATCAACTATCATGACAACTTATGCAAGCATTTTATCTAAAGCATCAGGAAGTTAATATAAATTCCTTGAGTAGAATGGTTTGTGAAAAAACATACTTAACTGTTGATGTTCTATTGACTTACGCGAAAGGCTT